>NC_090447.1:440514900-440817930 GCF_031143425.1 Pleurodeles waltl
GAGTAGCAACGCTTCTAGTCAGCAAGGGAAAGTGGGAATAACATGCATCAAGGTATAAGCACATAAAAGAGGGAGACAGTGTAATTGTATCAAATGCTGGTCAAACATTGAGAAGATCGTACAGCAACAATTAACAAACAGAAAAGCAGTGAGATGTGGTGACAACATTTTTCAGTTACAACATGGTGGTGACTATGTTTTTCTTTTCTCAATTAAGTTGTTTTTTTCTGAATATTGTAACAGATACTGTTTTAGAATGTTAGAAGACATTACCAGGACAATCTCTACAATTATGAAGTGGCATATTGGTGTTAAAAATGGATACCTTATCTGTAATGGCTCCTCCAAAGTTCTTATAAAATTCTGGTTCACCGGCCACGGTCTGGGAAGATTGGAGAGAATCTTTAGAAATTTCTCTTGAGGTGATTGGTGGGGAGATATTTTCTTCAACTAGGAAGTTAGCATTATTGAAGCACAATTTAGGCATAGAAGGGAAGAAGGTATTAAAAACTTTACCCAAACCATCATGAACTGTGACTACGAACTATGAAGGGCATGGCAAAGACGTCTTGGACTCTGAAGATGTAGAAAATTATGAATATTTGCATGACAAGAAAGCTTTGGGGGAAAATGATGACAAAATGTTAAGTGTGGTTGTTGAACAGCACAAGTTTTTTTCAAGGTCACAACAGCCAGGGAAAGTGTGGAACAGTATGTTGCAGTGTTAAGGACTTTAGCTGCGAGTTGCAAATTTAAAGATATGCAGGAAGAACTCATAAGAGACCAATTCATAAATAGGACCAGGAGTGTAAAAGTGCAAAAGAAACTAATAGAATTAAAAGATCTCTTGTTGCAGAAGGCAATAAATATTGTGAGACGAATAGAAAATACATCACGATATGTGAAACAGCTTAGTAGTGGGAATAGTCATAATGAAGAAACTAACGTAAATGTGGTACAAAAAAAAGGACCAGTAACAATGGCTAAATCAATTACAGTCAAAGACAGCAAGGCATGCTATAGATGTAGGAGTTTTAGACACACTGCAGACACATGTCCTGCTTTGAAAGCCAAATGCTTTAACTGTAAGAACATTTTTCACATGTTTGCAGGTCTTATAGTCAAACCAGGTGAAAGAAAGTTGTAAATGTGGTATGTGATGACCAAGAGGAGTATTCAGATGAGGAGACAGAACAAAGCACTATTGAGGTGTAAGTTGTACACCGGGATGTAGTAGGTGAAATACAGGAGAGGTATTGTCCTCCCAAATGTGTCATTAAAGTAAATTAGCAGGAGGTGGTGGTTTGGGTGGACTTGTGTTCACCTTACACCATAATGGATAAGGCAACATGGCAGAAATTGGGGGAGTGCAAGTTAGAAATGCCTGATATAGAACCAGAAGGGTACTATGGAGTGACGTTGCCGTTGCTAGGATTTTTCAAAAGCACAATTGAATACAAGATCAGAAATACAATAGGGAAAATGGATGTAGTGGAAAGTGGGAAGACACTTTTATGGTGGAAGGATCAAAATGATTTGGGCATTATTTTGAATTCTAATCATCCTGAACAAGTGTTGCTTACAGAGGAAGTAAGTAAGAATCAGTGGTGCGAGAAATAGCCAAAATTATTTAATGATAGTTTGGGATGTTTGGAAAATTTTGAACACCATATTGTGCTCAAAGTTAATAATAGCATTCCCAAGGTTCACAAAGTGAGAAATGTTCCACTTATATTGAGGAGTGCGCTAAAGGATGAATTGAATAGGTTATGTGAGGCTGGAGTAATTGAACCAATAGAATCATCGGAATGGTTAGGTCCAGTCGTTTTAGCGCGGAAGGCTAACCCAAAATATGCATGTGTGTTGATGAGATCTCAATCAACAAATTTGGGTAGACCGGCATCCCTTGCCTCATATAAGTGAGATGATATCTAGTGTGAGAGATGCAAAGTATTTTTCACTAATAGACTTATCTAGTGTGCATCACCAACTGAGAGAACACCCTGAGTCAAGACACCTTACGTCGTTCATAACGCCTTAGGGAACTTTCCGGTTCATTCGCATGCCGTTTGGGTTGGCATCAGCTTCAGCAGTCTTCCAGAGGCTCGTTGTGGAAAGTAGCCTCTTTCTAGCATGGTTACCCCCGTTTTTGGACTGTTTGTCAGTGTTTTTCAGTGTGTTTTTACTGTCTCACTGGGATCCTGCTAGCCAGGACCCTAGTGCTCATGGTTTGAGCCTATATGTGTTATCAGTGTGCCTGAATGTGTCACTAGAGTTCTGCTAACCAGAACTCCAGTGCTTATACTGTCTCTGTTTAGAAGATGTGTCACTATAGTTTAGTCCAGGGTTATGCAAAGTCGGTCCTGGAGCACCGGGTCCATGTCAGATTTTTAGCATATCCACATATAGAAAAAAGATGTTTCAGAAATCTACATTTTTCTAAATGTGGATATGCTAAAAATCTGCCATGGACCCGAGTCTCCAGGACCGACTTTGCAGAACCCTGGTTTAGTCCATATTCCAATTCTGATTGGTACACTGGACCCCCCCTTATGAGTCCCTAGTTTATGGTACCTAGGTTCACAGGGCATTAGGGTTCCAGGAGATCCTTATGGGCTGCAGCACACACGATTTCACAGCCATTGTTCACTGCACCAGGTAACTTATAAGTCACCTATATGTCTAACCTTCATTTACTGAAGGCTAGGTGCAAAGGTACTGTGTGTGAGGGCACCCTTGCACTAGCAAAGGTGCCCACACATTGTCCAGGGCCAATTTCCCGGACTTTTTTAGAGGGGGGACAACATTCTAAGTGTGTACTACATATACCACAATACATATATGTAGCTTCACAATGGTAACCCCGAATGTGGCCATGTGAGGTGTTGTAGATTGTGAAATTGAACCCCCAATCCGAATCTGGTATTGGGGTGCAATTCCATGCACCCTAGGGGCTCCACCATGGATCCCCAGTACTGCCAAACTGGCTCTCTGAGTTTTCCACTGCACCCCCAGCTGCCGCCACCTCACAGATAGGTTTCTGCCCTCCTCGGGACTGGGCAGCTCAATCCCAGGAAGGCAAAACAATGCATTTCCTTTAGGAGAGGGGTGTTACACCCTCTCCCATTGGAAATAGGTGTTACAGGCATGGGAGGGGTAGTCCAGAGCCTTTGGAAATGATTTGAAGGGCACAAATGGTGCCCTCCTTGCATAATCCAGTCTACACTGGTTCAGGGCCCCCCAGTCCCCGCTCTGGAACGAAAATGGACAAAGGAAATGTGAGTGACCACTCCCCTGTCCATTACCACCCCAGGGGTGGTGGGCAGAGCACCTCCAGTGTGTCCCTGGCATTAGCCATCTTGTTTTTCAAGGTATGGGGAACCTCTGGAGACCTATGAGTGGCCAGTGCCAGCAGGTGACGTCAGATGCCCCTCTTGATAGGTGCATATCTGGTTAGGTAGCCAATCCCCATTTCAGGGCTATTTAGGGTCTCTACTGTGGGTTCCTCTTCAGATTTAGCTTTCAAGTTTCCACCAGGAATCCTCTGCAACTTCTACTTCATCCTCTGACCGTCAGATCAACTGCAGACTGCTCCAGGAACTGCTGTAACTGCAACAAAATATCCAAGAAGGTTACTGTGACTCTGCCACTTCAGCAAGCAACTGCAACAGTTTCCAAGATGTGCATACTCTGAGGACTCCCTGTCTTCACCCTGCACCAGAAGGACCAAAGAAATCTCCTGATCCAGCAGGCATCTACTGTAGGAGGCTGGACTGGCTTGTAGTGAGTACCTAGGGGTACTTGCACCTTGCACCAGGCCCAGTTATCCCTTATTAGTGTATAGGGTGTCTAGCAGCATAGGCTGATAGATAATGGTAGCTTAGCAGAGCAGCTTAGGCTGAACTAGGAGACGAGTGAAGCTCCTACAGTACCACTTAGTGTCATATGCACAATATCATAAGAAAACACAATACACAGTTATACTAAAAATAAAGGTACTTTATTTTTATGACAATATGCCAAAGTATCTCAGAGTGTACCCTCAGTGAGAGGATAGGAAATATACACAAGATATATATACACAATACCAAAATATGCAGTAATAGTCTTAGAAAACAGTGCAAACAATGTATAGTTACAATAGGATGCAATGGGGACACATAGGGATAGGGGCAACACAAACCATATACTCCAAAAGTGGAATGCGAACCACGAATGCACCCCAAACCTATGTGACCTTGTAGAGGGTCGCTGGGACTATTAGAAAATAGTAAGGGTTAGAAAAATAGCCCACCCCAAGACCCTGAAAAGTGAGTGCAAAGTGCACTAAAGTTCCCCAAAGGACATAGAAGTCGTGATAGGGGAATTCTGCAGGAAAGACACAAACCAGCAATGCAACAACGATGGATTTCCAGTCGAGGGTACCTGTGGAACAAGGGGACCAAGTCCAAAAGTCACAAACAAGTCGGAGATGGGCAGATGCCCAGGAAATGCCAGCTGCGGGTGCAAGGAAGCTGCTACTGGACTGTAGAAGCTTAGGTTTCTGCAAGAACGACAAGGGCTAGAGACTTCCCCTTTGGAGGACGGATCCCAAACGCCGCGGAGAGTTGTGCAGAAGTGTTTTCCCGCCGAAAGACCGCCAAAAAGCCTTGCTAGCTGCAAATTGTGCGCTAAGGGTTTTTGGACGCTGCTGTGGCCCAGGAGGGACCAGGATGTCGCGAATTGCGTCAGGAGACAGAGGGGACATCGAGCAAGACAAGGAGCCCTCTCAGCAGCAGGTAGCACCCGGAGAAGTGCCCAAAACAGGCACTACGAGGATGCGTGAAAAGGTGCTCACCCGAAGTCGCACAAAGGAGTCCCACGTCGCCGGAGAACAACTTAGGAGGTCGTGCAATGCAGGTTAGATTGCTGTGGACCCAGGCTGGACTGTGCACAAAGGATTTCCGCCGGAAGTGCACGGAGGCCGGAGTAGCTGCAAAAGTCGCGGTTTCCAACAATGCAGTCTGGCGTGGGGAGGCAAGGACTTACCTCCACCAAACTTGGACTGAAGAGTCACTGGACTGTGGGAGTCACTTGGACAGAGTTGCTGGATTCAAGGGACCTCGCTCGTTGTGCTGAGAGGAGACCCAAGGTACCGGTGATGCAGTTCTTTGGTGCCTGCGGTTGCAGGGGGACGATTCCGTCGACCCAGGGGAGATTTCTTCAGAGCTTCTAGTGCAGAGAGGAGGCAGACTACCCCCACAGCATGCACCACCAGGAAAACAGTAGAGAAGGCGGCAGGATCAGCGTTACAGAGTTGCAGTAGTCGTCTTTGCTACTATGTTGCAGTTTTGCAGGCTTCCAGCGCGGTCAGCAGTCGATTCCTTGGCAGAAGGTGAAGAGAGAGATGCAGAGGAACTCGGATGAGCTCTTGCATTTGTTATCTAAGGAATCCCAAGAGACAGAGACCCTAAATAGCCAGAAAAGAGGGTTTGGCTACCTAGGAGAGAGGATAGGCTAGCATCACCTGAAGGAGCCTATCAGGAGGAGTCTCTGATGTCACCTGGTGGCACTGGCCACTCAGAGCAGTCCAGTGTGCCAGCAGCACCTCTGTTTCCAAGATGGCAGAGGTCTGGAGCACACTGGAGGAGCTCTGGGCACCTCCCAGGGGAGGTACAGGTCAGGGGAGTGGTCACTCCCCTTTCCTTTGTCCAGTTTCGCGCCAGAGCAGGGCTAAGGGGTCCCTGAACCGGTGTAGACTGGCTTATGCAGAAATGGGCACCAAATGTGCACATGAAAGCATTTCCAGAGGCTGGGGGAGGCTACTACTCCCCTGCCTTCACACCATTTTCCAAAGGGAGAGGGTGTAACACCCTCTCTCAGAGGAAGTCCTTTGTTCTGCCATCCTGGGCCAGGCCTGGCTGGACCCCAGGAGGGCAGATGCCTGTCTGAGGGGTTGGCAGCAGCAGCAGCTGCAGTGAAACCCCGGGAAAGGCAGTTTGGCAGTACCAGGGTCTGTGCTACAGGCCACTGAGATCATGGGATTGTGCCAACTATGCCAGGATGGTATAGAGGGGGCAATTCCATGATCATAGACATATTACATGGCCATATTCGGAGTTACCATTGTGAAGCTACATATAGGTAGTGACCTATATGTAGTGCACGCGTGTAATGGTGTCCCCGCACTCACAAAGTCCGTGGAATTGGCCCTGAACAATGTGGGGGCACCTTGGCTAGTGCCAGGGTGCCCACACACTAAGTAACTTAGCACCCAACCTTTACCAGGTAAAGGTTAGACATATAGGTGACTTATAAGTTACTTAAGTGCAGTGTAAAATGGCTGTGAAATAACGTGGACGTTATTTCACTCAGGCTGCAGTGGCAGGCCTGTGTAAGAATTGTCAGAGCTCCCTATGGGTGGCAAAAGAAATGCTGCAGCCCATAGGTGTGAGAAAGTAGCCTCTTTCTAGCCTTGTTACCCCCACTTTTGGCCTGTTTGTGAGTGTATGTCAGGGTGGTTTCACTGTCTCACTGGGATCCTGCTAGCCAGGGCCCAGTGCTCATAGTGAAAACCCTATGTTTTCAGTATGTTTGTTATGTGTCACTGGGACCCTGCTAGTCAGGACCCCAGTGCTCATAAGTTTGTGGCCTATATGTATGTGTTCCCTGTGTAGTGCCTAACTGTCTCACTGAGGCTCTGCTAACCAGAACCTCAGTGGTTATGCTCTCTCATTTCTTTCAAATTGTCACTAACAGGCTAGTGACCAATTTTACCAATTTACATTGGCTTACTGGAACACCCTTATAATTCCCTAGTATATGGTACTGAGGTACCCAGGGTATTGGGGTTCCAGGAGATCCCTATGGGCTGCAGCATTTCTTTTGCCACCCATAGGGAGCTCTGACAATTCTTACACAGGCCTGCCACTGCAGCCTGAGTGAAATAACGTCCACGTAATTTCACAGCCATTTTACACTGCACTTAAGTAACTTATAAGTCACCTATATGTCTAACCTTTACCTGGTAAAGGTTAGGTGCAAAGTTACTTAGTGTGAGGGCACCCTGGCACTAGCCAAGGTGCCCCCACATGGTTCAGGGCCAATTTCCCTGACTTTGTGAGTGCGGGGACACCATTACACGCGTGCACTACATATAGGTCACTACCTATATGTAGCTTCACAATGGTAACTCCGAATATGGCAATGTAACATGTTTATGATCATGGAATTGCCCCCTCTATGCCATCCTGGCATAGTTGGCACAATCCCATGATCCCAGTGGTCTGTAGCACAGACCCTGGTACTGCCAAACTGCCCTTCCTGGGGTTTCACTGCAGCTGCTGCTGCTGCCAACCCCTCAGATGGCAGAACAAAGAACTTCCTCTGAGAGAGGGTGTGACACCCTCTCCCTTTGGAAAATGGTGTGAAGGCAGGGGAGGAGTAGCCTCCCCCAGCCTCTGGAAATGCTTTCTTGGGCACAGATGTGCCCAATTCTGCATAAGCCAGTCTACACCGGTTCAGGGGACCCCTTAGCCCCTGCTCTGGCGCGAAACTGGACAAAGGAAAGGGGAGTGACCACTCCCCTGACCTGCACCTCCCCTGGGAGGTGTCCAGAGCTCCTCCAGTGTGCTCCAGACCTCTGCCATCTTGGAAACAGAGGTGCTGCTGGCACACTGGACTGCTCTGAGTGGCCAGTGCCACCAGGTGACGTCAGAGACTCCTTCTGATAGGCTCCTTCAGGTGTTAGTAGCCTATCCTCTCTCCTAGGTAGCCAAACCCTCTTTTCTGGCTATTTAGGGTCTCTGTCTCTGGGGAAACTTCAGATAACGAATGCAAGAGCTCAGCCGAGTTCCTCTGCATCTCTCTCTTCACCTTCTGATAAGGAATCGACTGCTGACCGCGCTGGAAGCCTGCAAAACTGCAACAGAGTAGCTAAGACGACTACTGCAACTCTGTAACGCTGATCCTGCCGCCTTCTCGACTGTTTTCCTGTTTGTGCATGCTGTGGGGGTAGTCTGCCTCCTCTCTGCACCAGAAGCTCCGAAGAAATCTCCTGTGGGTCGACGGAATCTTCCCCCTGCAACCGCAGGCACCAAAAAGCTGCATTACCGGTCCCTTGGGTCTCCTCTCAGCACAACGAGCGAGGTCCCTCGAATCCAGCAACTCTGTCCAAGTGGCCCCCACAGTCCAGTGACTCTTCAGTCCAAGTTTGGTGGAGGTATGTCCTTGCCTCACCTCGCTGGGCTGCATTGCTGGGAACCGCGACTTTTGCAGCTACTCCGGCCCCTGTGCACTTCCGGCGGAAATCCTTCGTGCACAGCCAAGCCTGGGTCCACGGCACTCTAACCTGCATTGCACGACTTTCTAAGTTGGTCTCCGGCGACGTGGGACTCCTTTGTGTAACTTCGGGTGAACACTGTTTCACGCATCCTCGTAGTGCCTGTTTCTGGCACTTCTCCGGGTACTACCTGCTGCTGAGAGGGCTCCTTGTCTTGCTCGACGTCCCCTCTCTCTCCTGGTCCAATTTGCGACCTCCTGGTCCCTCCAGGGCCACAGCAGCGTCCAAAAACGCTAACCGCACGATTTGCAGCTAGCAAGGCTTGTTGGCGTTCTTTCGGCGGGAATACACTTCTGCACGACTCTACACGGCGAGAGGGATCCGTCCACCAAAGGGGAAGTCTCTAGCCCTTTTCCTTCCTGCAGAAACCTCAGCTTCTTCTGTCCAGTAGAAGCTTCTTTGCACCCACAGCTGGCATTTCCTGGGCATATGCCCATCTCCGACTTGCTTGTGACTTTTGGACTTGGTCCCCTTGTTGCACAGGTACCCTAGATTGGAAATCCACAGTTGTTGCATTGTTGGGTTGTGTCTTTCCTGCATTTTTCCTCTATCACGACTTCTTTGTCTTTTGGGGAACTTTAGTGCACTTTGCACTCACTTTTCAGGGTCTTGGGGAGGGTTATTTTTCTAACTCTCACTATTTTCTAATAGTCCCAGCGACCCTCTACAAGGTCACATAGGTTTGGGGTCCATTCGTGGTTCGCATTCCACTTTTGGAGTATATGGTTTGTGTTGCCCCTATCCCTATGTTTCCCCATTGCATCCTATTGTAACTGTACATTGTTTGCACTGTTTTCTAAGACTATACTGCACATTTTTGCTATTGTGTATATATATCTTGTGTATATTTCCTATCCTCTCACTGAGGGTACACTCTAAGATACTTTGGCATATTGTCATAAAAATAAAGTACCTTTATTTTTAGTATAACTGTGTATTGTGTTTTCTTATGATATTGTGCATATGACACTAAGTGGTACTGTAGTAGCTTCACACGTCTCCTAGTTCAGCCTAAGCTGCTCTGCTAAGCTACCATTATCTATCAGCCTAAGCTGCTAGACACCCTATACACTAATAAGGGATAACTGGGCCTGGTGCAAGGTGCAAGTACCCCTTGGTACTCACTACAAGCCAGTCCAGCCTCCTACATTGGTTGTGCAGCGGTGGGATAAGTGCTTTGAGACTACTTACCACTCTTGTCATTGTACTTTTCATAAGAGAAAAATATACAAAACAAGTTCAGTGTATATACACATTGCCAAAAAGTTTTGCATTTCCTCTTTTCACTCTTTTCTAAAGTGCTGAAAAGTACTTCTAAACTTTCTAAAAGTTCTTAAAAGTTTAAAAAGTTTTTTCTCTGTCTTTCTAAAAGCTCTGACAAACTTTTTTCTCTTTTTCTATCACTTTAACTCTCTCTAAAAATGTCTGGCACAGGCCAAAATGTTGATCTGTCCAAACTTGCATATGATCACCTTAGCTGGAAAGGAGCAAGGAGTCTCTGCATAGAGAGAGGTTTGAGTGTAGGGAAGAATCCTTCCTTGGAATTGTTACTTAACATGCTTAGAGAACAGGATAAAGCTAGAAGTGCCCCATCTGTTGAAAAAGTAGCTAATGCTTCCCAATCTGATCCAGGGACTCCCCCAGGAAAAGATTCAGGAAAGAAACTTCTCAGCCTGCCCATTACTAGACAGTCTAGCATAGTTGGTACAGAGGTTGAATCACACCATACTGATGGTGTGCTCCCACATTATACTGTTAGCCAAGCTGTTAGGGTGCCCTCTGTAAGGGACAGGTCTCCTTCTGTCCATTCCCATCATACCTCTGTATCTAGAAATGTCCCTCCCACCAACCCTGATGACAGATTGTTAGAAAGGGAACTCAATAAGTTGAGGGTGGAACACACCAGACTGAAGCTTAAAAAGCAACAGCTGGATTTGGATAGACAGTCTTTAGAATTAGAGAAGGAAAGACAGAAGTTGGGTTTAGAAACCCATGGTGGCAGCAGCAGTATTCCCCATAGTCATCCTGCAAAAGAGCATGATTCCAGGAATCTGCACAAGATAGTTCCCCCTTATAAGGAGGGGGATGACATTAACAAGTGGTTTGCTGCACTTGAGAGGGCCTGTGTTGTATAGGATGTCCCTCAAAGGCAGTGGGCTGCTATCCTATGGCTATCATTTAGTGGAAAAGGTAGGGATAGGCTCCTTACTGTGAAAGAAAGTGATGCCAATAATTTTACAGTTCTTAAGAATGCACTCCTGGATGGTTATGGCTTAACCACTGAACAGTACAGGATAAAGTTCAGAGAGACCAAAAAGGAGTCTTCACAAGACTGGGTTGATATCATTGACCATTCAGTGAAGGCCTTGGAGGGGTGGTTACATGGCAGTAAAGTTACTGATTATGACAGCCTGTATAACTTGATCCTGAGAGAGCATATTCTTAATAATTGTGTGTCTGATTTGTTGCACCAGTACCTGGTGGACTCTGATCTGACCTCTCCCCAAGAATTGGGAAAGAAGGCAGACAAATGGGTCAGAACAAGGGTGAACAGAAAAGTTCATACAGGGGGTGACAAAGAGAACAATAAGAAGAAAGATGGTGAAAAATCTCAAGATAAGCATGGGGATAAGGGTAAAACCAAAGATCCCACTTCAAATCTTAAACACTCTTCAGGGGGTGGGGATAAAACAAATTCTTCCTCTTCTTCTCAACCTACACAATTTAAAAAGCCTTGGTGCTTTGTGTGTAAAAACAGAGGCCATAGGCCAGGGGATAAGTCCTGTCCAGGTAAACCCCCTGAGCCTACCACCACTAATACATCAAGCTCTAGTGCCCCTAGCAGTAGTGGTACTAGTGGTGGGACTGCTGGCAACAGTCAAGTTAAGGGTGTAGTTGGGTTCACTTATGGGTCCATAGTAGAAACTGGGGTAGTCAGTCCCAAGACAGTTTCTGTCACACCTAGTGGCATTGGCCTTGCCACACTGGCTGCTTGTCCCCTTACAATGGATAAGTACAGGCAGACAGTTTCAATAAATGGTGTTGAGGCCATGGCCTACAGGGACACAGGTGCCAGTATCACTTTGGTGACTGAAAACCTAGTGCACCCTGATCAACACATCATTGGACAACAGTATAAGATTATTGATGTCCATAACTCCACTAAGTTTCTTCCCTTAGCTATAATTCAGTTTAGTTGGGGTGGAGTTACTGGCCCTAAGCAGGTGGTGGTATCACCTAGCTTACCTGTAGACTGTCTCTTAGGTAATGACCTAGAGGCCTCAGGTTGGGCTGATGTAGAGTTTTATGCCCATGCAGCCATGCTGGGCATCCCTGAGGAATTGTTCCCTCTCATTTCTACTGAAATGAAAAAGCAAAGGAGAGAAGGCCTGAAAACTCAGGATCCCTCTCCATCAACAGGTAAAAAGGGTATCACAGTATCCCCTAACCACCCTACCATTCAGGATACCATTCCTGTGGTGGGAGAAACCTCTCCTGGGGTGGCACCTGTTCCAAGGGAATCATCAGTTGGCAAAACTGTACTCCCTGAGGTAGAAGTACCTCTCTGTGGGATAACTAACATTGGTGAGAAAAATAGCACCATTTTAGTTAACATGGAGCATCCCTCCAACCCTCCCAGAGAAACTTTAGTGCAGAAACCCTGCACTGCCTCACAACACTTAGGACAGCATCCCTGCCCTAGTGTGGAGCTCATAGGACAGCATCCCTGCCCTGCTCCAACTCAAGAGAAACAGCATCCCTGTTCTCTCTTCCAGCCATATGGACAAAGTTTTTGCCCAGCTATGGCTTTTCTGAGACAGCATCCCTGTCTGGCATTTCCATCACTACAAATAGGTTCAGTGGACAATTCCCACTGCTCTAAACTAAAACTTACTGATAGAAACTCTGAAAATACATCTTCACATTGTTGCTTAGCTAAAAAAACTTCAAACAGGGTGGTTTACATCCCCACAGGGAAGTAACCATATAGTGGATGATAAAGGGAGTAACCAGTCTATTGCAGAGCTACTCTCTACTTATCACCACTTAGACAATAAAGTCTCAACTGGCCAAGGTTAGCCTTATTGTCCTTCGTTTGGGGGGGGGGGTGAGAAAGTAGCCTCTTTCTAGCCTTGTTACCCCCACTTTTGGCCTGTTTGTGAGTGTATGTCAGGGTGGTTTCACTGTCTCACTGGGATCCTGCTAGCCAGGGTCCAGTGCTCATAGTGAAAACCCTATGTTTTCAGTATGTTTGTTATGTGTCACTGGGACCCTGCTAGTCAGGACCCCAGTGCTCATAAGTTTGTGGCCTATATGTATGTGTTCCCTGTGTAGTGCCTAACTGTCTCACTGAGGCTCTGCTAACCAGAACCTCAGTGGTTATGCTCTCTCATTTCTTTCAAATTGTCACTAACAGGCTAGTGACCAATTTTACCAATTTACATTGGCTTACTGGAACACCCTTATAATTCCCTAGTATATGGTACGGAGGTACCCAGGGTATTGGGGTTCCAGGAGATCCCTATGGGCTGCAGCATTTCTTTTGCCACCCATAGGGAGCTCTGACAATTCTTACACAGGCCTGCCACTGCAGCCTGAGTGAAATAACGTCCACGTAATTTCACAGCCATTTTACACTGCACTTAAGTAACTTATAAGTCACCTATATGTCTAACCTTTACCTGGTAAAGGTTAGGTGCAAAGTTACTTAGTGTGAGGGCACCCTGGCACTAGCCAAGGTGCCCCCACATGGTTCAGGGCCAATTTCCCTGACTTTGTGAGTGCGGGGACATCATTACACGCGTGCACTACATATAGGTCACTACCTATATGTAGCTTCACAATGGTAACTCCGAATATGGCAATGTAACATGTTTATGATCATGGAATTGCCCCCTCTATGCCATCCTGGCATAGTTGGCACAATCCCATGATCCCAGTGGTCTGTAGCACAGACCCTGGCACTGCCAAACTGCCCTTCCTGGGGTTTCACTGCAGCTGCTGCTGCTGCCAACCCCTCAGACAGGCATCTGCCCTCCTGGGGTCCAGCCAGGCCTGGCCCAGGATGGCAGAACAAAGAACTTCCTCTGAGAGAGGGTGTGACACCCTCTCCCTTTGGAAAATGGTGTGAAGGCAGGGGAGGAGTAGCCTCCCCCAGCCTCTGGAAATGCTTTCTTGGGCACAGATGTGCCCAATTCTGCATAAGCCAGTCTACACCGGTTCAGGGGACCCCTTAGCCCCTGCTCTGGCGCGAAACTGGACAAAGGAAAGGGGAGTGACCACTCCCCTGACCTGCACCTCCCCTGGGAGGTGTCCAGAGCTCCTCCAGTGTGCTCCAGACCTCTGCCATCTTGGAAACAGAGGTGCTGCTGGCACACTGGACTGCTCTGAGTGGCCAGTGCCACCAGGTGACGTCAGAGACTCCTTCTGATAGGCTCCTTCAGGTGTTAGTAGCCTATCCTCTCTCCTAGGTAGCCAAACCCTCTTTTCTGGCTATTTAGGGTCTCTGTCTCTGGGGAAACTTCAGATAACGAATGCAAGAGCTCAGCCGAGTTCCTCTGCATCTCTCTCTTCACCTTCTGATAAGGAATCGACTGCTGACCGCGCTGGAAGCCTGCAAAACTGCAACAGAGTAGCTAAGACGACTACTGCAACTCTGTAACGCTGATCCTGCCGCCTTCTCGACTGTTTTCCTGTTTGTGCATGCTGTGGGGGTAGTCTGCCTCCTCTCTGCACCAGAAGCTCTGAAGAAATCTCCTGTGGGTCGACGGAATCTTCCCCCTGCAACCGCAGGCACCAAAAAGCTGCATTACCGGTCCCTTGGGTCTCCTCTCAGCACAATGAGCGAGGTCCCTCGAATCCAGCAACTCTGTCCAAGTGGCCCCCACAGTCCAGTGACTCTTCAGTCCAAGTTTGGTGGAGGTAAGTCCTTGCCTCACCTCGCTGGGCTGCATTGCTGGGAACCGCGACTTTTGCAGCTACTCCGGCCCCTGTGCACTTCCGGCGGAAATCCTTCGTGCACAGCCAAGCCTGGGTCCACGGCACTCTAACCTGCATTGCACGACTTTCTAAGTTGGTCTCCGGCGACGTGGGACTCCTTTGTGTAACTTCGGGTGAACACCGTTTCACGCATCCTCGTAGTGCCTGTTTCTGGCACTTCTCCGGGTGCTACCTGCTGCTGAGAGGGCTCCTTGTCTTGCTCGACGTCCCCTCTCTCTCCTGGTCCAATTTGCGACCTCCTGGTCCCTCCAGGGCCACAGCAGCGTCCAAAAACGCTAACCGCACGATTTGCAGCTAGCAAGGCTTGTTGGCGTTCTTTCGGCGGGAATACACTTCTGCACGACTCTCCACGGCGAGAGGGATCCGTCCACCAAAGGGGAAGTCTCTAGCCCTTTTCGTTCCTGCAGAAACCTCAGCTTCTTCTGTCCAGTAGAAGCTACTTTGCACCCACAGCTGGCATTTCCTGGGCATATGCTCATCTCAGACTTGCTTGTGACTTTTGGACTTGGTCCCCTTGTTCCACAGGTACCCTAGATTGGAAATCCACAGTTGTGGCATTGTTGGGTTGTGTCTTTCCTGCATTTTTCCTCTATCACGACTTCTTTTGTCTTTTGGGGAACTTTAGTGCACTTTGCACTCACTTTTCAGGGTCTTGGGGAGGGTTATTTTTCTAACGCTCACTATTTTCTAATAGTCCCAGCGACCCTCTACAAGGTCACATAGGTTTGGGGTCCATTCGTGGTTCGCATTCCACTTTTGGAGTATATGGTTTGTGTTGCCCCTATCCCTATGTTTCCCCATTGCATCCTATTGTAACTATACATTGTTTGCGCTGTTTTCTAAGACTATACTGCACATTTTTGCTATTGTGTATATATATCTTGTGTATATTTCCTATCCTCTCACTGAGGGTACACTCTAAGATACTTTGGCATATTGTCATAAAAATAAAGTACCTTTATTTTTAGTATAACTGTGTATTGTGTTTTCTTATGATATTGTGCATGTGACACTAAGTGGTACTGTAGTAGCTTCACACGTCTCCTAGTTCAGCTTAAGCTGCTCTGCTAAGCTACCATTATCTATCAGCCTAAGCTGCTAGACACCCTATACACTAATAAGGGATAACTGGGCCTGGTGCAAGGTGCAAGTACCCCTTGTTACTCACTACAAGCCAGTCCAGCCTCCTACAGGTACCCACTACAAGCCAGGCCAGCCTCCTACAGTACCAAAAATATCTTAGAGGCAATACTCCTTCTGGAGGTAAGTATTATACACAATATATACACTAGACACCAAAATAAGGTAAGTAATTAGACATAGGGTAGTGCAAATAATAGGAAATGCTATAGAATGCAATGGGAGAAAATAGGTCTAGGAGCAACACAAACCATGTACTAAGAAAGTGGAATGCGAATAACAAATTCCACCCTAGACAAGTGTAGTGTGTGCAGAATCGCTTGCGAGTAAAGATAAGTAAATTACGCCATCCCAGAGCCCTGAAAAGCAGGAGTAAGGTACTGCAAGTTTCCTTAGGACACACTACACCTCGTGATTGGAATTATTGCAATAACTAACCAAGTCTGCAAACAACAACTGCTGGATTCCTGGACCAGAAGACCTGCATAAGCAGGGGACCAAGTCCAGAAGTCGAAAGAAGTTCAAGGAAGGACAGGAGCCCCTACCAACCCAGAAGAGGGTGCAAAAGAAGAGTCCCCGGTTGGAAGAAGACTGCAAAAATGCACCCTAGGAACATGCCAGAGGGTTCCTGCGTGATGCAATGGATGTCTGTAGGAGGCTGGACTGGCTTGTAGTGAGTACCTAGGGGTACTTACACCTTGCACCTGGCCCAGTTATCCCTTATTAGTGTATAGGGTGTCTAGCAGCATAGGCTGATAGATAATGGTAGCTTAGCAGAGCAGCTTAGGCTGAACTAGGAGACGAGTGAAGCTCCCACAGTACCACTAGTGTCATATGCACAATATCATAAGAAAACACAATACACAGATATACTAAAAATAAAGGTACTTTATTTTTATGACAATATGCCAAAAGTATCTCAGTGAGTACCCTCAGTATGAGGATAGCAAATATACACAAGATATATGTACACAATACCAAAATATGCAGTAATAGTATTAGAAAACAGTGCAAACAATGTATAGTTACAATAGGATGCAATGGGGACACATAGAGATAGGGGCAACACAAACCATATACTCCAAAAGTGGAATGCGAACCACGAATGGACCCCAAACCTATGTGACCTTGTAGAGGGTCGCTGGGACTATTAGAAAATAGTAAGGGTTAGAAAATAGCCCACCCCAAGACCCTGAAAAGTGAGTGCAAAGTGCACTAAAGTTTCCCAAAGGACATAGAAGTCGTGGTAGAGGAATTCTGCAGGAAAGACACAAACCAGCAATGCAACAACAATGGATTTCCAGTCGAGGGTACCTGTGGAACAAGGGGACCAAGTCCAAAAGTCACAAGCAAGTCGGAGATGGGCAGATGCCCAGGAAATGCCAGCTGTGGATGCAAAGAAGCTGCTACTGGGATGTAGAAGCTGAGGATTCTGCAGGAACGACAAGAGCTAGAGGCTTCCCCTTTGGAGGATGGATCCCCCACGCCGTGGAGAGTCGTGCAGAAGTGTTTTCCTGAAGAAGGACCACCAACAAGCCTTGCTAGCTGCAAATCGTGCGGTTAGGGTTTTTGGATGCTGCTGTGGCCCAGGAGGGACCAGGATGTCGCCAATTGCATCTGGGGACAGAGGGGTCGTCGAGCAAGACAAGAAGACCTCTCAGAAGCAGGCAGCACCTGCAGAAGTGCCGGAGCAGGCACTACGAAGTGGAGAGAAACGGTGCTCACCCGAAGTCGCACAAAGGAGTCCCACGTCGCCGGAGGACAACTTAGGAGGTCGTGCAAAGCAGGTTAGAGTGCTGTGGACCCAGGCTGGACTGTGCACAAAGGATTTCCGCCGAAAGTGCACGGAGGCCGGAGTAGCTGCAAAAGTCGCGGTTCCCAGCAATGCAGTCTGGCGTGGGAAGGCAAGGACTTACCTCCACCAAACTTGGACTGAAGAGTCACTGGACTGTGGGAGTCACTTGGACAGAGTTGCTGGATTCAGGGGACCTCGCTCGTCGTGCTGAGAGGAGACCCAGGGTACAGGTGATGCAGTTCTTTGGTGCCTGCGGTTGCAGGGGGACGATTCCGTCGACCCACGGGAGATTTCTTCGGAGCTTCTAGTGCAGAGAGGAGGCAGACTACCCCCACAGCATGCACCACCAGGAAAGCAGTCGAGAAGGCGACAGGATCAGTGTTACAGAGTTGCAGTAGTCGTCTTTGCTACTTTGTTGCAGTTTTGCAGGCCTCCAGTGCGGTCAGCAGTCGATTCCTTGGCAGAAGGTGAAGAGAGAGATGCAGAGGAACTCGGATGAGCTCTTGCATTCATTATCTAAGGAATCCCCAGAGACAGAGACCCTAAATAGCCAGAAAAGAGGGTTTGGCTACCTAGGAGAGAGGATAGGCTAGCAACACCTGAAGGAGCCTATCAGAAGGAGTCTCTGACATCACCTGGTGGCACTGGCCACTCAGAGCAGTCCAGTGTGCCAGCAGCACCTCTGTTTCCAAGATGGCAGAGGTCTGGAGCACACTGGAGGAGCTCTAGACATCTCCCAGGGGAGGTGCAGGTCAGGGGAGTGGTCACTCCCCTTTCCTTTGTCCAGTTTCGCGCCAGAGCAGGGCTAAGGAGTCCCTGAACCGGTGTAGACTGGCTTATGCAGAAATGGGCACCATCTGTGCCCATGAAAGCATTTCCAGAGGCTGGGGGAGGCTACTCCTCCCCTGCCTTCACACCATTTTCCAAAGGGAGAGGGTGTAACACCCTCTCTCTGAGGAAGTCCTTTGTTCTGCCATCCTGGGCAAAGCCTGGCTGGACCCCAGGAGGGCAGAAACCTGTCTGAGGGGTTGGCAGCAGCAGCAGCTGCAGTGAAACCCCAGGAAAGGCAGTTTGGCAGTACCAGGGTCTGTGCTACAGACCACTGGGATCATGGGATTGTGCCAACTATGCCAGGATGGCATAGAGGGGGCAATTCCATGATCATAGACAGGTTACATGGCCATATTCGGAGTTACCATTGTGAAGCTACATATAGGTAGTGACCTATATGTAGTGCATGCGTGTAATGGTGTCCCCGCACTCACAAAGTCCGGGGAATTGGCCCTGAACAATGTGGGGGCACCTTGGCTAGTGCCAGGGTGCCCTCACACTAAGTAACTTTGCACCTAACCTTTACCAGGTAAAGGTTAGACATATAGGTGACTTATAAGTTACTTAAGTGCAGTGTAAAATGGCTGTGAAATAACGTGGACGTTATTTCACTCAGGCTGCAGTGGCAGGCCTGTGTAAGAATTGTCAGAGCTCCCTATGGGTGTCAAAAGAAATGCTGCAGCCCATAGGGATCTCCTGGAACCCCAATACCCTGGGTACCTCAGTACCATATACTAGGGAATTATAAGGGTGTTCCAGTATGCCAATGTGAATTGGTGAAATTAGTCACTAGCCTGTTAGTGACAATTTGAAAGAAATGAGAGAGCATAACCACTGAGGTTCTGGTTAGCAGAGCCTCAGTGAGACAGTTAGGCACCACACAGGGAACACATATATATAGGCCACAAACTTATGAGCACTGGGGCCCTGACTAGCAGGGTCCCAGTGACACATAACAAACATACTGAAAACATAGGGTTTTCACTATGAGCACTGGGCCCTGGCTAGCAGGTTCACAGTGAGACAGTGAAAACACCCTGACATACACTCACAAACAGGCCAAAAGTGGGGGTAACAAGGCTAGAAAGAGGCTACTTTCTCACACAACCGCCCCCCAAACGAAGGACTATAAGGCTAACCTTGGCCAGTTGAGACTTTATTGTCTAAGTGGTGATAAGTAGAGAGTAGCTCTGCAATAGACTGGTTACTCCCTTTATCATCCACTATATGGTTACTTCCCAGTGGGGATGTAAACCACCCTGTTTGAAGTTTTTTAGCTAAGCAACATTGTGAAGATGTATTTTCAGAGTTTCTATCAGTAAGTTTTAGTTTAGAGCAGTGGGAATTTTCCACTGAACCTATTTGTAGTGAAGGAAATGCCAGACAGGGATGCTGTCTCAGAAAAGCCATAGCTGGGCAAAAACTTTGTCCATATGGCTGGAAGAGAGAACAGGGATGCTGTTTCTCTTGAGTTGGAGTAGGGCAGGGATGCTGTCCTATGAGCTCCACACTAGGGCAGGGATGCTGTCCTATGTGTTGTGAGGCAGTGCAGGGTTTCTGCACTAAAGTTTCTCTGGGAGGGTTGGAGGGATGCTCCATGTTAACTAAAATGGTGCTCTTTTTCTCACCAATGTTAGTTATCCCACAGAGAGGTACTTCTACCTCAGGGAGTCCAGCTTTGCCAGCTGATGATTCCCTTGGAACAGGTGCCACCCCAGGAGAGGTTTCTCCCACCACAGGAATGGTATCCTGAATGGTAGGGTGGTTAGGGGATACTGTGATACCATTTTTACCTGTTGATGGAGAGGGATCCTGAGTTTTCAGGCCTTCTCTCCTTTGCTTTTTCATTTCAGTAGAAATGAGAGGGAACAATTCCTCTGGGATGCCCAGCATGGCTGCATGGGCATAAAACTCTACATCAGCCCAACCTGAGGCCTCTAGGTCATTACCTAAGAGACAGTCTACAGGTAAGCTAGGTGACACCACCACCTGCTTAGGGCCAGTAACTCCACCCCAACTAAACTGAATTATAGCTAAGGGAAGAAACTTAGTGGAGTTATGGACATCAATAATCTTATACTGCTGTCCAATGATGTGTTGATCAGGGTGCACTAGGTTTTCAGTCACCAAAGTGATACTGGCACCTGTGTCCCTGTAGGCCAAGGCCTCAACACCATTTATTAAAACTGTCTGCCTGTACTTATCCATTGTAAGGGGACAAGCAGCCAGTGTGGCAAGGCCAATGCCACTAGGTGTGACAGAAACTGTCTTGGGAGTGACTACCCCAGTTTCTACTATGGACCCATAAGTGAACCCAACTACACCCTTAACTTGACTGTTGCCAGCAGTCCCACCACTAGTACCACTACTGCTAGGGGCACTAGAGCTTGATGTATTAGTGGTTGTAGGCTCAGGGGGTTTTCCTGGACAGGACTTATCCCCTGGCCTATGGCCTCTGTTTTTACACACAAAGCACCAAGGCTTTTTAAATTGTGTAGGTTGAGAAGAAGAGGAAGAATTTGTTTTATCCCCACCCCCTGAAGAGTGTTTAAGATTAGAAGTGGGATCTTTCGTTTTACCCTTATCCCCATGCTTATCTTGAGATTTGTCACCATCTTTCTTCTTATTGTTCTCTTTGTCACCCCCTGTATGAACTTTTCTGTTCACCCTTGTTCTGACCCATTTGTCTGCCTTCTTTCCCAATTCTTGGGGAGAGGTCAGATCAGAGTCCACCAAGTACTGGTGTAACAAATCAGACACACAATTATTAAGAATATGCTCTCTCAGGATCAAGTTATACAGGCTGTTATAATCAGTAACTTTACTGCCATGTAACCACCCCTCCAAGGCCTTCACTGAATGGTCAATGAAATCAACCCAGTCTTGTGAAGACTCCCTTTTGGTCTCTCTGAACTTTATCCTGTACTGTTCAGTGGTTAAGCCATAACCATCCAGGAGTGCATTCTTAAGAACTTTGTAATCATTGGCTTCATTTTCTTTCACAGTAAGGAGCCTATCCCTACCTATTCCACTAAATGATAGCCATAGGATAGCAGCCCACTGCCTTTGAGGGACATCCTGTACAGCACAGGCCCTCTCAAGTGCAGCAAACCACTTGTTAATGTCATCCCCCTCCTTATAAGGGGGAACTATCTTGTGCAGATTCCTGGAATCATGCTCTTTTGCAGGATGACTATGGGGAATACTGCTGCTGCCACCATGGGGTTCTAAACCCAGTTTCTGTCTCTCCTTCTCTACTTCTAAGGTCTGTCTATCCAAATCCAGCTGTTGCTTCTTGAGCTTCAGTCTGGTTTGTTCCACTCTCAATCTATTGAGCTCCCTTTCTAACAATCTGTCATCAGGGTGGGTGGGTGGGACATGCCTTGAAACAGAAGTATGGTGAGAATGGACAGAAGGAGACCTATCCCTTACAGAAGGCACCCTAACAGCCTGGTTAACAGAAACATTACTTCTACTGTGGTGAGAAGGAATACTCTTGCTATGATGTGAGACAACACTATCTGTATGGTGTGACTCTACATCAGTACCAACTATGCTAGACTGTCTAGTAATGGGCAGGCTAGGAAGTTTCTTTCCTGAATCTTTTCCTAGGGGAGTCCCTGGATCAGATTGGGAACCATTAGCTACTTTTTCAACAGATGGGGCCCTTCTGGCCTTATCTTGTTCTCTAAGCATGTTAAGCAATAATTCCAAAGAAAGATTCTTCCCTACACTCAAACCTCTTTCTATGCAGAGACTCCTTGCTCCTTTCCAGCTAAGGTGATCATATGCAAGTTTGGACAGATCAACATTTTGGCCTGTGCCAGACATTTTAGAAAGAGTTAAAGTGATAGAAAAGGGATAAAAAGTTTGTCAGAACTTTTAGAAAGACAGAAAAAAAATAACTTGTAAAACTTTTTAAGAACTTTTTGAAAGTTTAGAAGTACTTTTCAGCACTTTAGAAAAGAAGTGAGAAAAGAAATGCAAAACTTTTTGGTTAGGTGTACATACACTGAACATGTTTTGTATATTTTTCTCTTATGAAAAGTACAATGACAAGAGTGGTAAGTAGTCTCAAAACACTTATCCCACCGCTGCACAACCAATGTAGGAGGCTGGACTGGCTTGTAGTGAGTACCTAGGGGTACTTACACCTTGCACCAGGCCCAGTTATCCCTTATTAGTGCATAGGGTGTCTAGCAGCAGAGGCTGATAAGTAATGGTAGCTTAGCAGAGCAGCTTAGGCTGAACTAGGAGACGAGTGAAGCTCCTACAGTACCACTAGTGTCATATGCACAATATCATAAGAAAACACAATACACAGATATACTAAAAATAAAGGTACTTTATTTTTATGACAGTATGCCAAAAGTATATCAGTGAGTACCCTCAGTATGAGGATAGCAAATATACACAAGATATATGTACACAATACCAAAATATGCAGTAATAGTATTAGAAAACAGTGAAAACAATGTCTAGTTACAATAGGATGCAATGGGGACACATAGAGATAGGGGCAACACAAACCATATACTCCAAAAGTGGAATGCGAACCACGAATGGACCCCAAACCTATGTGACCTTGTAGAAGGTCGCTGGGACTATTAGAAAATAGTAAGGGTTAGAAAAATAGCCCACCCCAAGACCCTGAAAAGTGAGTGCAAAGTGCACTAAAGTTCCCAAAAAGGACATAGAAGTCGTGATAGGGGAATTCTGCAGGAAAGACACAAACCAGCAATGCAACAACGATGGATTTCCAGTCGAGGGTACCTGTGGAACAATGGGACCAAGTCCAAAAGTCACAAGCAAGTCGGAGATGGGCAGATGCCCAGGAAATGCCAGCTGTGGATGCAAAGAAGCTGCTACTGGGATGTAGAAGCTGAGGATTCTGCAGGAAGGACAAGGGCTAGAGACTTCCCCTTTGGAGGATGGATCCCCCATGCCGTGGAGAGTCGTGCAGAAGTGTTTTCCTGAAGAAGGACCGCCAACAAACCTTGCTAGCTGCAAATCATGCGGTTAGGGTTTTTGGATGCTGCTGTGGCCCAGGAGGGATCAGGATGTCGCCAATTGCGTCTGGGGACAGAGGGGGCGTCGAGCAAGACAAGGAGCCCTCTCAGAAGCAGGCAGCCTTGCAGAAGTGCCGGAACAGGCACTACGAAGTGGAGAGAAACGGTGCTCACCCGAAGTCGCACAAAGGAGTCCCACGTCGCCGGAGGACAACTCAGGAGGTCGTGCAATGCAGGTTAGAGTGCCGTGGACCCAGGCTCGGCTGTGCATAAACAAAATCCTGGAAAAGTGCACAATAGCCGGAGTAGCTGCAAAACACGCGGTTCCCAGCAATGCAGTCTGGCGTGGGGAGGCAAGGACTTACCTCCACCAAACTTGGACTGAAGAGTCACTGGACTGTGGGAGTCACTTGGACAGAGTTGCTGGATTCAAGGGACCTCGCTCGTCGTGCTGAGAGGAGACCCAGGGTACTGGTGATGCAGTTCTTTGGTGCCTGCGGTTGCAGGGGGACGATTCCGTCGACCCACGGGAGATTTCTTCGGAGATTCTAGTGCAGAGAGGAGGCAGACTACCCCCACAGCATGCACCACCAGGAAAGCAGTCGAGAAGGCGACAGGATCAGCGTTACAGAGTTGCAGTAGTCGTCTTTGCTACTTTGTTGCAGTTTTGCAGGCTTCCAGCGCAGTCGGCAGTCGATTCCTTGGCAGAAGGTGAAGAGAGAGATGCAGAGGAACTCGGATGAGCTCTTGCATTCGTTATCTAAGGAATCCCCAGAGACAGAGACCCTAAATAGCCAGAAAAGAGGGTTTGGCTACCTAGGAGAGAGGATAGGCTAGCAACACCTGAAGGAGCCTATCAGAAGGAGTCTCTGACGTCACCTGGTGGCACTGGCCACTCAGAGCAGTCCAGTGTGCCAGTAGCACCTCTGTTTCCAAGATGGCAGAGGTCTGGAGCACACTGGAGGAGCTCTGGGCACCTCCCAGGGGAGGTGCCGGTCAGGGGAGTGGTCACTCCCCTTTCCTTTGTCCAGTTTCGCGCCAGAGCAGGGCTGAGGGGTCCCTGAACCGGTGTAGACTGGCTTATGCAGAAATGGGCACCATCTGTGCCCATGAAAGCATTTCCAGAGGCTGGGTGAGGCTACTCCTCCCCTGCCTTAATACCTTTTTCCAAAGGGAGAGGGTGTAACACCCTCTCTCTGAGGAAGTCCTTTGTTCTGCCTTCCTGGGCCAAGCCTGGCTGGACCCCAGGAGGGCAGAAACCTGTCTGAGGGGTTGGCAGCAGCAGCAGCTGCAGTGAAACCCCTGAAAAGGCAGTTTGGCAGTTCCCGGGTCTGTGCAAGAGACCCGTGGGATCATGAGATTGTGCCAACAATGCCAGGATGGTATTGAGGGGGCAATTCCATGATCATAGACATGTTACGTGGCTATATTTGGAGTTACCTTTGTGAAGCTACATATAGGTAGTGACCTATATGTAGTGAACGCGTGTAATGGTGTCCCCGCACTCACAAAGTCTGGGGAATTTGCCCTGAACCATGTGGGGGCACCTTGGCTAGTGACAGGGTGCCCACACACTAAGTAACTTAGCACCCAACCTTTACCAGGTAAAGGTTAGACATATAGGTGACTTATAAGTTACTTAAGTGCAGTGGTAAATGGCTGTGAAATAACGTGGACGTTATTTCACTCAGGCTGCAGTGGCAGGCCTGTGTAAGAATTGTCAGAGCTCCCTATGGGTGGCAAAAGAAATGCTGCAGCCCATAGGGATCTCCTGGAACCCCAATACCCTGGGTACCTCAGTACCATATACTAGGGAATTCTAAGGGTGTTCCAGTATGCCAATGTGAATTGGTGAAATTGGTCACTAGCCTGTTAGTGACAATTTGGAAAGAAATGAGAGAGCATAACCACTGAGGTTCTGGATAGCAGAGCCTCAGTGAGACAGTTAGTCATAACACAGGTAACACATACAGGGCACACTTATGAGCACTGGGGCCCTGGCTGGCAGGGTCCCAGTGACGCATACAACTAAAACAACATATGTACAGTGAAAAATGGGGGTAACATGCCAGGCAAGATGGTACTTTCCTACACTGCCCACCACCTCCGCCGGCGCTAGTGGACAGGACGCCCCGCCACAGGACCAGCACCCCACCCCCTGCAGACAGACAACCACCACGCAAGCGGTCCCCGAGATCCAGGAACAGGACAGAGCAAGATGGCAAGACCCCCGCCAGGAAATGAGACCACCCTACTTTGTTGCTGTTACAGTAGTTCCTGGAGCAGGCTGCGGTTGATCCGAGGTCAGAGGATGAAGTAGTAGTTGCAGAGGATTTCTGCTGGAAACATGCAAGTAGAATCTGCAGATAACCCACTAGAGAGACCCTAAATAGCCCTGAGAGGGGGATTGGCTACTCTATCAGGTAAGGACATATCAGGAGGGTCTCTGACATCACCTGCTGGCACTGGCCACTCAGAGCCCTCCAGAGTGTCTCCACACCTTTCAAAGCAAGATGGCTAAAGTCTGCGACACACTGTAGGTACTCTGGGCACCACCCCTGGGGTGGTGATGGACAGGGGAGTGGTCACTTCCCTTTCCTTTGTCCAGTTTCGCGCCAGAGCAGTGGACAAAGGGTCCCTGAACCGGTTTAGACTGGCTTGTGCAAGGAGGGCACCATCGGTGCCCTTCAAAGCATTTCCAGAGGCTGGAGGAGGAAACCCCTTCCCAGCCTGTAACAACTATTTCCAAAGGGAGAGACTGTAACAACCTGCTCCCAAAGAAAATGCTTTGTTCTGCCTTCCTGGGACTGAGCTGCTCAGACTCCAGGAGGGCAGAACCCTGTCTGTGAGGTGGCAGCAGCTATAGCTGCAGTGCAAGCCTCAGAGAGCTGGTTTGGCAGTGCTGGGGGTCCATAGTGGAGCCCCCAGGATGCAGGGAATTGGCTCCCCAATACCATATTTGGACTTGGGGGACAATTTCATGATCTTAGACACCTTACATGGCCATATTTGGAGTTATCATTGTGAAGCTACATATAGGTATTGACCTATATGTAGTGCACGTATGTAATGGTGTCCCCGCACTCACAAAGTCCCGGGAAATGGCCCTGAACTATGTGGGGGCACCATTGCTTTATGCAAGGGTGCCCTCACACTTAGTAACTTTGTGTCAACATCAGGGCAGTGCGCGCCCTACGAGCGACTGGAATGTAAAAACCCAGAACTTATGAGATAACAAAATTCATGCATTATGCTAATATGCTGTTGTTTAACCTTTTGCATTGCAGAGTTTAATCCTGAAGACTTATACTCAAGGTGCTTATCGAAACTGTTAATTTGCAATGTATTGCTGCAGGCTTTCAGAGTGTGTCAGGGTGTGGTCCCTTTCCAGGGCCTTTTAGAAGCTTTCTCTGCAGCATGACATGGTGTTGTTTGTGGGCTGGGCCAAACTCTAAATAAGGGAGCCATAACAGCTCCACGTGCTCACTATTCAGAGGTCCCGGTTCAGAGCAGCAGCAACTTCCTGAGCTCCTGTTCTGGAGGCCTACTTTGATCTTCCAGGCCTTGCCCTTCATTGTATTGGTGATCCTTGGTCAGGGTGGTAAGACGGAGGTCGGGCTGGGCCCCCGATCCCGTTTTCGAAGGCATTCGAGTTCTTGGGCCTAGTTTTCATGTTGAGAGATTTTACCTTGTGCATGTGAATGTGGTCTTGGTTTTTCTGCCATTTACATGTTGATATTCGAATCGGCAAGACGAGCGATTCATTCTCCGTGTTTAACTGTTGATATTCATTGTGCGCTACCATTTCTTGGAAGTTACATGGTGGCATTCGAATCGGCAAGACGCGCAATTCATTCCTTGTGTTTAACTATTGGTATTCATTGTGCGCTACCATTTCTTGGCAGTTACATGGTGGCATTCAAATCGGCAAGACACGCAATTCATTCCTCGTGTTTAACCTTTGATACTCATTGTGGGTAACCATTTCTTGGCAGTTACATTGTGGCATTCGAATCGGCAAGACGCGCGATTCATTCCTTGTTTTTAACCCTTGATACTCATTGTGCACAACCATTTCTTGGCATTTACATGGTGGCATTCGAATCGGCAAGACGCACAATTCATTCCTTGTGTTTAACTCTTGATAATCATTGTGCGCAACCATTTCTTGGCATTTACACAGTGGCGTTCGAATCGGCAAGACGCGTGATTCATTCCCACAATTAAAACTTGATGTTTCAGATCGCTTGCAGTGTGCGTGATCATTTCATGGCATTTGCAGATTCTTGTTGAAATCAGCAATGTGCGTGACTCATGTTTCTGCATTTAAAACTAAGGGGGTCATTACAACATTGGTGGTAAAAGCCGCTTACCGCCGTGCAGAAGACCGCCAATACACCGCTGCAGCCGCGGAATTCCGCCACAGCTATTATGACACACATCTCGGAATCCGCCGAAATCCAGACACCCACACAAGTCTGCCACACCAAAGGTCAATGTTAAACTGGCGAAAAAAAAAACTCCACCTCCACGCCAACAGAAACACGCCCATGCTATTACGACCCACGAATCCACGCGGCGGTCTTTCAACCGCGGTATTCCATTGGCGGTACACACCGCCGCGCTCAAATACACACACATCTCCAAAACACCGCCACATTGGACAATTCAAAATACACACACCTGATACACATACAAACAACACTCCCACACACCCAACACAATATAAAACACACACCCACATCACCCACAAACCCCAACGACCAAAAATTAGTCACGAAGGCCAGAGAGACAACACAGAATAGACAATCCCACCACACAGAGGCACACAACACCATCACCCACACAACATCCATGCACAAAACACCACACACCACTATACATCACCACACACATCAACACTGACACCGCCCCACACATCACACACACCACCCCTCACGCCAAAGACACCCCCGCTTTTCTGAGGAGGAGCTCCGGGTCATGGTGGAGGAAATCGTAGGGGTAGAGCCACAGCTATTTGGCTCACAGGTGCAGCACACATCCATAGCCAGGAAGATCGAGCTATGGCGCAGAATAGTGGACAGGGTCAACGCTGTGGGTGTAGGAGGCTGGACTGGCTTGTAGTGAGTACCAAGGGGTACTTACACCTTGCACCAAGCCCAGGTATCCCTTATTAGTGTATAGGGTGTCTAGCAGCTTAGGCTGATAGATAATGGTAGCTTAGCAGAGCAGCTTAGGCTGAACTAGGAGACGAGTGAAGCTCCTACAGTACCACTAGTGTCACTTGCACAATATCATAAGAAAACACAATACACAGATATACTAAAAATAAAGGTACTTTATTTTTATGACCATATGCCAAAGTATCTCAGTGAGTACCCTCAGTATGAGGATAGCAAATATACACAAGATATATGCACACAATACCAAAAATATGCAGTATAGTCTTAGAAACCAGTGCAAACAATGTATAGTTACAATAGGATGCAATGGGGACACATAGGGATAGGGGCAACACAAACCATATACTCCAAAAGTGGAATGCGAACCACGAATGGACCCCAAACCTATGTGACCTTGTAGAGGGTCGCTGGGACTGTAAGAAAACAGTGAGGGTTAGAAAAATAGCCCACCCCAAGACCCTGAACAGTGAGTGCAAAGTGCACTAAAGTTCCCCAAAGAGCACAGAAGTCGTGATAGGGGAATTCTGCAGGAAAGACCAACACCAGCAATGCAACAACAATGGATTTCCAGACTAGAGAACCTGTGGAACAAGGGGACCAAGTGTAGGAAAGTACCATCTTGCCTGGCATGTTACCCCCATTTTTCACTGTATATATGTTGTTTTAGTTGTATGTGTCACTGCGACCCTGTTCACCAGGGCCCCAGTGCTCATAAGTGTGCCTGAATGTGTTACCTGTGTAGTGACTATCTGTCTCACTGAGGCTCTGCTAACCAGAACCTCAGTGGTTATGCTCTCTCATTTCTTTCCAAATTGTCACTAACAGGCTAGTGACCAATTTTACCAATTTACATTGGCTTACTGGAACACCCTTATAATTCCCTAGTATATGGTACTGAGGTACCCAGGGTATTGGGGTTCCAGGAGATCCCTATGGGCTGCAGCATTTCTTTTGCCACCCATAGGGAGCTCTGACAATTCTTACACAGGCCTGCCACTGCAGCCTGAGTGAAATAACGTCCACGTTATTTCACAGCCATTTTACACTGCACTTAAGTAACTTATAAGTCACCTATATGTCTAACCTTTACCTGGTAAAGGTTGGGTGCTAAGTTACTTAGTGTGTGGGCACCCTGGCACTAGCCAAGGTGCCCCCACATTGTTCAGGGCCAATTCCACGGACTTTGTGAGTGCGGGGACACCATTACACGCGTGCACTACATATAGGTCACGACCTATATGTAGCTTCACAATGGTAACTCCGAATATGGCCATGTAACATGTCTATGATCATGGAATTGCCCCCTCTATGCCATCCTGGCATAGTTGGCACAATCCCATGATCCCAGTGGTCTGTAGCACAGACCCTGATACTGCCAAACTGCCTTTCCTGGGGTTTCACTGCAGCTGCTGCTGCTGCCAACCCCTCAGACAGGCATCTGCCCTCCTGGGATCCAGCCAGGCCTGGCCCAGGATGGCAGAACAAAGAACTTCCTCTGAGAGAGGGTGTTACACCCTCTCCCTTTGGAAAATGGTGTGAAGGCAGGGGAGGAGTAGCCTCCCCCAGCCTCTGGAAATGCTTTCTTGGGCACAGATGTGCCCAATTCTTCAAAAGCCAGTCTACACCGGTTCAGGGGACCCCTTAGCCCTGCTCTGGCGCGAAACTGGACAAAGGAAAGGGGAGTGACCACTCCCCTGACCTGCACCTCCCCTGGGAGGTGTCAAGAGCTCCTCCAGTGTGCTCCAGACCTCTGCCATCTTGGAAACAGAGGTGCTGCTGGCACACTGGACTGCTCTGAGTGGCCAGTGCCACCAGGTGACGTCAGAGACTCCTTCTGATAGGCTCCTTCAGGTGTTGCTAGCCTCTCCTCTCTCCTAGGTAGCCAAACCCTCTTTTCTGGCTATTTAGGGTCTCTGTCTCTGGGGAAACTTTAGATAACGAATGCAAGAGCTCATCCGAGTTCCTCTGCATCTCTCTCTTCACCTTCTGCCAAGGAATCGACTGCTGACCGCGCTGGAAGCCTGCAAAACTGCAACATAGTAGCTAAGACGACTACTGCAACTCTGTAACGCTGATCCTGCCGCCTTCTCGACTGTTTTCCTGGTGGTGCATGCTGTGGGGGTAGTCTGCCTCCTCTCTGCACTAGAAGCTCCGAAGAAATCTCCCGTGGGTCGACGGAATCTTCCCCCTGCAACCGCAGGCACCAAAAAGCTGCATTACCGGTCCCTTGGGTCTCCTCTCAGCACGACGAGCGAGGTCCCTCGAATCCAGCAACTCTGTCCAAGTGACTCCCACAGTCCAGTGACTCTTCAGTCCAAGTTTGGTGGAGGTAAGTCCTTGCCTCCCCACGCCAGACTGCATTGCTGGGAACCGTGACTTTTGCAGCTACTCCGGCCTCCGTGCACTTCCGGCGGATATCCTTTGTGCACAGTCCAGCCTGGGTCCACGGCACTCTAACCTGCATTGCACGGCCTCCTAAGTTGTTCTCCGGCGACGTGGGACTTCTTTGTGCGACTTCGGGTGAGCACCGTTTCACGCATCCTTGTAGTGCCTGTTTCTGGCACTTCTCCGGGTGCTACCTGCTGTTGAGAGGGCTCCTTGTCTTGCACGACGTCCCCTCTCTCTCCTGACGCAATTTGCGACATCCTGGTCCTTCCTGGGCCACAGCAGCATCCAAAAATGCTTACTGCACGATTTGCAGCTAGCAAGGCTTTTTGGCGGTCTTTCGGCAGGAAAACACTTTTGCACAACTCTCCACGGCGAAAGGGATCCGTCCACCAAAGGGGAAGTCTCTAGCCCTTTTGTTCCTGCAGAAACCTCAGCTTCTTCTGTCCAGTAGAAGCTTCTTTGCACCCACAGCTGGCATTTCCTGGGCATCTGCCCATCTCCGACTTGCTTGTGACTTTTGGACTTGGTCCCCTTGTTCCACAGGTACCCTAGATTGGAAATCCATCGTTGTTGCATTGTTGGTTTGTGTCTTTCCTGCATTATTCCCCTATCACGACTTCTTTGTCCTTTGGGGAACTTTAGTGCACTTTGCACTCACTTTTCAGGGTCTTGGGGTGGGCTATTTTTCTAACCCTTACTATTTTCTAATAGTCCCAACGACCCTCTACAAGGTCACATAGGTTTGGGGTCCATTCGTGGTTCGCATTCCACTTTTGGAGTATATGGTTTGTGTTGCCCCTATCCCTATGTGTCCCCATTGCATCCTATTGTAACTATACATTGCTTGCACTGTTTTCTAAGACTATACTGCATATTTTTGGTATTGTGTATATATATCTTGTGTATATTTCATATCCTCTCACTGAGGGTACACTCTGAGATACTTTGGCATATTGTCATAAAAATAAAGTACCTTTATTTTTAGTATAACTGTGTATTGTGTTTTCTTATGATATTGTGCATATGACACTAAGTGGTACTGTAGGAGCTTCACTTGTCTTCTAGTTCAGCCTAAGCTGCTCTGCTAAGCTACCATTATCTATCAGCCTATGCTGCTAGACACCCTATACACTAATAAGGGATAACTGGGCCTGGTGCAAGGTGCAAGTACCCCTTGGTACTCACTACAAGCCAGTCCAGCCTCCTACATTGGTTGTGCAGCAGTGCGATAAGTGCTTTGAGACTACTTACCACTCTTGTCATTGTACTTTTCATAAGAGAAAAATATACAAAACAAGTTCAGTGTATATACACATAACTAAAAAGTTTTGCATTTCCTCTTTTCACTCTTTTCTAAGTGCTGAAAAGTACTCCTAAACTTTCTAAAAAGTTTAAAAAGTTTTTGTCTGTCTTTCTAAAAAGTTCTGAAAACTTTTTTCTCTTTTTCTATCACTTTAACTCTCTATAAAAATGTCTGGCACAGGCCAAAATGTTGATCTGTCCAAACTTGCATATGATCACCTTAGCTGGAAAGGAGCAAGGAGTCTCTGCATAGAGAGAGGTTTGAGTGTAGGGAAGAATCCTTCCTTGGAATTGTTACTTAACATGCTTAGAGAACAAGATAAGGCTAAAAGTGCCCCATCTGTTGAAAAAGTAGCTAATGGTTCCCAATCTGATCCAGGGACTCCCCCAGGAAAAGATTTAGGAAAGAAACTTTCTAGCCTGCCCATTACTAGACAGTCTAGCATAGTTGGTACTGAGGTGGAGTCACATCATACAGATGGTGTGCTCTCACATTACACTGTCAGCCAAGCTGTTAGGGTGTCCTCTGTAAGGGACAGGTCTCCTTCTGTCCATTCTCATCATACCTCTGTGTCTAAAAATGTCCCTCCCACCAACCCTGATGACAGAATGTTAGAGAGGGAACTCAATAAGTTGAGGGTGGAACAAACCAGACTGAAGCTTAAAAAGCAACAGCTGGATTTGGATAGACAGTCTTTAGAACTAGAGAAGGAAAGACAGAAGTTGGGTTTTGAAACCCATGGTGGCAGCAGCAGTATTCCCCATAGTCATCCTGCAAAAGAGCATGATTCCAGGAATCTGCATCAGATAGTTCCCCCTTATAAGGAGGGGAATGACATTAACAAGTGGTTTGCTGCACTTGAGAGGGCCTGTGTTGCACAGGATGTCCCTCAAAGGCAGTGGGCTGCTATCCTATGGCTATCATTTAGTGGAAAAGGTAGGGATAGGCTCCTTACTGTGAAAGAAAATGATGCTAATAATTTCCAAGTTCTTAAGAATGCACTCCTGGATGGTTATGGCTTAACCACTGAACAATACAGGATAAAGTTCAGAGAGACCAAAAAGGAGTCTTCACAAGACTGAGTTGATTATATTGACCATTCAGTGAAGGCCTTGGAGGGGTGGTTACATGGCAGTAAAATTACTGATTATGACAGCCTGTGTAACTTGATCCTTAGAGAGCATATTCTTAATAATTGTGTGTCTGATTTGTTGCACCAGTACTTGGTGGACTCTTATCTGACCTCTCCCCAAGAATTGGGAAAGAAGGCAGACAAATGGGTCAGAACAAGAGTGAACAGAAATGTTCACACAGGGGGTGACAAAGATGGCAACAAAAAGAAGGATGGTAAGTCTTCTGACAAGGGTGGGGACAAATCTAAAAATGAGTCTTCATCAGGCCCACAAAAACACTCTGGTGGGGGTGGTGGGCCCAAATCCTCTTTTAATCAAAACAAAGAAAAGAAACCATGGTGCTATTTATGTAAAGTAAAAGGCCATTGGACAACGGATCCCAGTTGTCCAAAGAAAAGTACCAAGCCTCCTACCACTACAACCCCTACTGCTACCCCTAGTGTCCCTACTAATAGCAGTGGTGGTGGGAGCAAACCTACTAATAGCCAATCCAAGGGAGTAGCTGGGCTCACTATTGGTAACTTATTTGGGGTTGGTCTGGTTAGGGAGACCACAGAGGCTATATTAGTCTCTGAGGGGGCTATTGATTTAGCCACCTTATTTGCTTGTCCCCTTAATATGGATAAGTAGAAGCAGCTACCCCTAATAAATGGTGTTGAGGTTCAGGCCTACAGGGACACTGGTGCCAGTGTGACTATGGTCATAGAGAAACTGGTCCACCCTGAACAACACCTACTTGGTCACCAGTACCAAGTAACCGATGCTCACAACAACACACTTAGCCACCCCATGGCTGTTGTTAATCTCAACTGGGGGGGGGGGGGGGTTACTGGTCCAAATAAAGTTTTGGTAGCCACAGATTTACCTGTAGACTGTCTACTAGGAAATGATTTGGAGACATCAGCTTGGTCAGATGTGGAGTTGGAGGCCCATGCAGCAATGCTGGGCATCCCAGGGCATATTTTTGCTTTAACCAGGGCTCAGGCCAAAAAGCAAAAAGGACAGGGAAGCTTGGATCCTGGAACAATGGACCAAGTGCTCCCTAAAGCTAGGGCTAGTAGAAGCAAACCACTTCCTACTATCCCTCCCTCTACAGTGGATTCTACTTCTGAGGAAGAAGAATTTCCACCCTGTGCAGAACCTACACCAGAGGAGCTGGAAGCAGACACTGCTGTGATTTTGGGTGAAGGGGGGCCTTCCAGGGAGGAGCTGAGTGTGGCACAGCAAACCTGTACCACACTAGAGGGTCTAAGACAGCAAGCTGTCAAACAGGCTAATGGGGATGTCAGTGACTCTCACAGAGTTTACTGGGAGGACAATCTCTTGTACACTGAAGCAAGGGATCCTAAACCTGGAACTGCCAGGAGGTTAGTGATTCCTCAGGAGTACAGAAAGTTCCTCCTAACTCTAGCCCACGACATTCCCCTAGCTGGACACCTGGGACAAATGAAAACTTGGGACAGACTTGTTCCCTTGTTTCATTGGCCTAGGATGTCTGAGGACACAAAGGAATTTTGTAAGTCCTGTGAAACCTGTCAAGCCAGTGGCAAGACAGGTGGCACCCCAAAGGCACCCCTTATCCCACTGCCTGTGGTTGGGGTTCCCTTTGAAAGGGTAGGGGTTGACATAGTTGGCCCCCTTGACCCTCCTACTGCTTCAGGCAATAGGTTTATCTTAGTGGTAGTGGACCATGCCACAAGATATCCTGAAGCTATTCCTTTAAGGACCACTACAGCACCTGCAGTGGCAAAGGCCCTCCTGGGAATATTTTCCAGGGTGGGCTTCCCAAAGGAAGTGGTATCAGACAGGGGAAGCAATTTCATGTCTGCATACTTAAAGGCCATGTGGAAGGAGTGTGGTGTAACGTACAAGTTCACAACACCCTATCATCCACAAACAAATGGACTGGTGGAGAGATTTAATAAAACTCTCAAAGGCATGATTATGGGTCTCCCTGAAAAACTCTGCAGGAGATGGGATATCCTTCTACCATGCCTCCTTTTTGCCTACAGGGAGGTACCCCAGAAAGGAGTGGGCTTCAGCCCCTTTGAACTTCTTTTTGGACACCCTGTTAGGGGTCCACTCACACTTGTAAAGGAGGGTTGGGAACAACCTTTAAAAGCTCCTAAGCAGGATATTGTGGATTATGTACTTGGCCTCAGATCAAGAATGGCTGAGTACATGAAAAAGGCCAGTAAAAACCTTCAGGCCAGCCAAGAGCTCCAGAAGCAATGGCATGATCAGAAGGCTGTTTTGGTTCAGTACCAACCAGGGCAGAAAGTGTGGGTCTTGGAGCCTGTGGTCCCAAGAGCACTCCAAGATAAATGGAGTGGACCCCACACAATTGTTGAAAAGAAGGGAGAAGTCACCTATTTAGTTGACTTAGGCACTGCCAGGAGTCCCCTTAGGGTGCTCCATGTCAACCGCCTGAAACCCTACTATGACAGGGCTGATCTCACCCTGCTCATGGCAACAGATGAGGGACAGGAAGAAGACAGTGATCCTCTACCTGATCTCTTCTCTTCCACAGAACAAGATGCTCTTGTGGAAGGTGTAGTTTTGGCTGATTGTCTTACTGCTGAGCAGAAAGACAATTGCATAAACCTCCTAGATCAATTCTCTGAACTCTTCTCTACTGTGCCAGGTACCACTTCTTGGTGTGAGTACACTATAGATACTGGAGACAGTTTACCTGTCAAAAGTAAGATCTATAGGCAGCCTGACCATGTCAGGGACTGCATAAAGCAAGAGGTCCAGAAAATGTTAGAACTAGGAGTGGTTGAGCACTCTGACAGTCCATGGGCTTCTCCTGTGGTACTGGTACCAAAACCCCATTCCAAAGATGGAAAGAAGGAAATGCGGTTTTGTGTAGACTATAGAGGTCTCAACTTGGTAACCAAAACTGATGCTCACCCTATACCCAGGGCAGATGAGCTCATAGATACACTGACATCTGCCAAGTATCTAAGCACTTTTGACTTGACTGCAGGGTATTGGCAGATCAAATTGTCAGAAGATGCTAAACCTAAGACTGCATTTTCTACCATTGGAGGACATTACCAGTTTACTGTAATGCCTTTTGGTTTGAAAAATGCACCTGCCACTTTTCAGAGGTTGGTGAACACAGTCCTGCAAGGGCTGGAAGCTTTCAGTGCAGCATATTTGGACGATATAGCTGTCTTTAGCTCCAGCTGGGATGATCACCTGGTCCACCTATGGAAAGTTTTGGAGGCCGTGCAAAAGGCAGGCCTCACTATCAAGGCTTCAAAGTGCCAGATAGGGTAGGGTAAGGTGGTTTATCTGGGACACCTTGTTGGTGGGGAACAGATTGCACCACTACAGGGGAAAATCCAAACAATTATTGATTGGGTTCCCCCTACTACACAGACTCAGGTAAGAGCCTTCCTAGGCCTCACTGGGTATTACAGGAGGTTCATTAAGAACTATGGCTCCATTGCAGCCCCTCTTAATGACCTCACTTCCAAAAAAATGCCTAAAAAGGTATTATGGACAGCAAACTGTCAGAAAGCTTTTGAGGAGCTGAAGCAGGCCATGTGCTCTGCACCTGTCCTGAAAAGCCCTTGTTACTCTAAAAAATTCTATGTCCAAACTGATGCATCTGAATTAGGAGTAGGGGCAGTCCTATCACAACTTAATTCTGAGGGCCAGGATCAACCTGTTGCTTTTATTAGTAGGAGGTTGACCCCTAGAGAAAAGCGTTGGTCTGCCATTGAGAGGGAGGCCTTTGCTGTGGTCTGGGCTCTGAAGAAGTTGAGGCCATACCTGTTTGGCACTCACTTCATTGTTCAGACAGACCACAAACCTCTACTTTGGCTAAAACAAATGAAAGGTGAAAATCCTAAATTGTTGAGGTGGTCCATATCCCTACAGGGAATGGACTATACAGTGGAACATAGACCTGGGAGTAGCCACTCCAATGCAGATGGACTCTCCAGATATTTCCACTTAGACAATGAAGACTCATCAGGTCATGGCTAGTCTTATTGTCCTTCGTTTGGGGGGGGGGGTTGTGTAGGAAAGTACCATCTTGCCTGGCATGTTACCCCCATTTTTCACTGTATATATGTTGTTTTAGTTGTATGTGTCACTGGGACCCTGGTAACCCAGGGCCCCAGTGCTCATAAGTGTGCCTGAATGTGTTACCTGTGTAGTGACTAACTGTCTCACTGAGGCTCTGCTAATCAGAACCTCAGTGGTTATGCTCTCTCATTTCTTTCCAAATTGTCACTAACAGGCTAGTGACCATTTTTACCAATTTACATTGGCTTACTGGAACACCCTTATAATTCCCTAGTATATGGTACTGAGGTACCCAGGGTATTGGGGTTCCAGGAGATCCCTATGGGCTGCAGCATTTCTTTTGCCACCCATAGGGATCTCTGACAATTCTTACACAGGCCTGCCACTGCAGCCTGAGTGAAATAACGTCCACGTTATTTCACAGCCATTTTACACTGCTGTTAAGTAACTTATAAGTCACCTATATGTCTAACCTTTACCTGGTAAAGGTTAGGTGCAAAGTTACTTAGTGTGAGGGCACCCTGGCACTAGCCAAGGTGCCCCCACATTGTTCAGAGCCAATTCCCTGAACTTTGTGAGTGCGGGGACACCATTACACGCGTGCACTACATATAGGTCACTACCTATATGTAGCTTCACAATGGTAACTCCGAATATGGCCATGTAACATGTCTATGATCATGGAATGGCCCCCTCTATGCCATCCTGGCATAGTTGGCACAATCCCATGATCCCAGTGGTCTGTAGCACAGACCCCGGTACTGCCAAACTGCCCTTCCTGGGGTTTCACTGCAGCTGCTGCTGCTGCCAACCCCTCAGACAGGCATCTGCCCTCCTGGGGTCCAGCCAGGCCTGGCCCAGGATGGCAGAACAAAGAACTTCCTCTGAGAGAGGGTGTGACACCCTCTCCCTTTGGAAAATGGTGTGAAGGCAGGGGAGGAGTAGCCTCCCCCAGCCTCTGGAAATGCTTTGTTGGGCACAGAGGTGCCCAATTCTGCATAAGCCAGCCTACACCGGTTCAGGGGACCCCTTAGCCCTGCTCTGGCGCGAAACTGGACAAAGGAAAGGGGAGTGACCATTCCCTTGACCTCCACCATCCCTGGGAGGTGTCCAGAGCTCCTCCAGTGTGCTCCAGACCTCTGCCATCTTGGAAACAGAGGTGCTGCTGGCACACTGGACTGCTCTGAGTGGCCAGTGCCACCAGGTGACGTCAGAGACTCCTTGTGATAGGCTCCTTCAGGTGTTGCTAGCCTATCCTCTCTCCTAGGTAGCCAAACCCTCTTTTCTGGCTATTTAGGGTCTCTGTCTCTGGGGAAACTTTAGATAACGAATGCAAGAGCTCAGCCGAGTTCCTCTGCATCTCTCTCTTCACCTTCTGATAAGGAATCGACTGCTGACCGCGCTGGAAGCCTGCAAAACTGCAACAAAGTAGCTAAGACGACTACTGCAACTCTGTAACGCTGATCCTGCCGCCTTCTCGACTGTTTTCCTGTTTGTGCATGCTGTGGGGGTAGTCTGCCTCCTCTCTGCATCAGAAGCTCCGAAGAAATCTCCCGTGGGTCGACGGAATCTTCCCCCTTCAACCGCAGGCACCAAAAAGCTGCATTACCGGTCCCTTGGGTCTCCTCTCAGCACGACGAGCGAGGTCCCTCGAATCCAGCGACTCTGTCCAAGTCACCCCCACAGTCCAGTGACTCTTCAGTCCAAGTTTGGTGGAGGTAAGTCCTTGCCTCACCTCGCTGGGCTGCATTGCTGGGAACCGCGACTTTTGCAGCTACTCCGGCCCCTGTGCACTTCCGGCGGAAATCCTTTGTGCACAGCCAAGCCTGGGTCCACGGCACTCTAACCTGCATTGCACGACGTTCTAAGTTGGTCTCCGGCGACGTGGGACTCCTTTGTGCGACTTCGGGTGAGCACCATTTCACGCATCCTCGTAGTGCGTGTTTCTGGCACTTCTCCGGGTGCTACCTGCTGCTGAGAGGGCTCCTTGTCTTGCTCGACGTCCCCTCTCTCTCCTGGTCCAATTTGCGACCTCCTGGTCCCTCCAGGGCCACAGCAGCGTCCAAAAACGCTAACCGCACTATTTGCAGCTAGCAAGGCTTGTTGGCGTTCTTTCGGCGGGAAAACACTTCTGCACGACTCTCCACGGCGAGAGAGATCCGTCCACCAAAGGGGAAGTCTCTAGCCCTTTTCGTTCCTGCAGAAACCTCAGCTTCTTCTGTCCAGTAGAAGCTTCTTTGCACCCGCAGCTGGCATTTCCTGGGAATCTGCCCATCTCCGACTTGCTTGTGACTTTTGGACTTGGTCCCCTTGTTCCACAGGTACCCTAGATTGGAAATCCACAGTTGTTGCATTGTTGGTTTGTGTCTTTCCTGCATTATTCCTCTAACACGACTTCTTTGTTCTTAGGGGAACTTTAGTGCACTTTGCACTCACTTTTCAGGGTCTTGGGGAGGGTTATTTTTCTAACTCTCACTATTTTCTAATAGTCCCAGCGACCCTCTACAAGGTCACATAGGTTTGGGGTCCATTCGTGGTTCGCATTCCACTTTTGGAGTATATGGTTTGTGTTGCCCCTATCCCTATGTTTCCCCATTGCATCCTATTGTAACTATACATTGTTTGCACTGTTTTCTAAGACTATACTGCATATTTTTGCTATTGTGTATATATATCTTGTGTATATTTCCTATCCTCTCACTGAGGGTACACTCTAAGATACTTTGGCATATTGTCATAAAAATAAAGTACCTTTATTTTTAGTATAACTGTGTATTGTGTTTTCTTATGATATTGTGCATATGACACTAAGTGGTACTGTAGTAGCTTCACACGTCTCCTAGTTCAGCCTAAGCTGCTCTGCTAAGCTACCATTATCTATCAGCCTAAGCTGCTAGACACCCTATACACTAATAAGGGATAACTGGGCCTGGTGCAAGGTGCAAGTACCCCTTGGTATTCACTACAAGCCAGTCCAGCCTCCTACACTGTGTTGATTTTTTAGGATGTATTACAGTTATTTTATCTTATTACAATCACTTCATTCACTTCCTTTTGTCCTACCATTATTCCTGAGGGGTACAGGGTGTATATGTAATGTTACTGCATCTGTTTGTGTGTATGGTGTTCGGGTGGGGGTGTTGCATGTTGCGTGTGTGTGTCACTCTCTTCCCCCCCCCGTGTACTAGGGGTGGTACTCACAGTGGTCGCCTTCACCAGTGTTGGTATTCCTGGTGCAGTAAGAGGTAGACCAGCATGGGTAACACCTGTAGTTCAGGCTCCATGGCGTCATGGTTGTTCTCTGATTGTCCAAAGGTGAGTCGTTTCCCTTCTGTGTACTGTTTCTGCTGTGATTTTGATGGTGTTGGTACCGCCCCGGAAAAGGTGTCGAATTGGTGTCTCATAATACAGTGGGCGGATCCTTGTCTTCCGCCTGGCTGTTGGCGGTTACCGCCACGGTGCTTCTTGCTACCGCCGTGGTGGTCGGTGTGTTAAAGTGGCTGTCTCTGTTGGCGGTTTCTGCCGTGGTCATGATTAATTTTTTTTTACCGCCGGCCTGTTGGCGGTATTACAGCCGCTTTATCACCGACCGCCAGAGCTGTACTGAGGGCCATAGTATGCACAGAGACCAAGGGTTCCCCTTAGAGGTTGATAGTGGCAAATTAGATAACACTAATGCTCTATTTTGTGGTAGTGTGGTCAAGCAGTAGGCTTATCAGAGAGTAGTGTTAAGCAATTGTTGTACACACACACAGACAATAAATGAGAACACACACTCAAAGACTTAACTCCAGGTCAATAGGTTTTTATATAGAAACATATTATTTTCTTAATTTATTTTAGAACTACAAGATTCAGAATTTAGGTAAGTACACAACTTGTAAGGTACTACACACAGGTAAGTATGGAACTTTAGATTAAAACAGTAATGTTCACAGTTTTGGCAAAAAAGGCAATAAGCTATTTTAAAAGTGGACACTGTGCAAAAATCAACAAGTCCTGGGGGAGGTAAGTATTGGTTAGTTTCTCAGGTAAGTAAAGCACTTACAAGTTCAGTCTCCTGGGCATAGGCAGCCCACCGTTGGGGGTTCAAGTCAACCCCAAACATCTAGCACCAGCAACTCAGGGCCGGTCAGGTGCAGAGGTCAAAGTAAGGCCCAAATAGCAAAGGCGCCTATGGAGAACAGGGGTGCTCCGGTTCCAGTCTGCTAGCAGGTCAGTACCTGTGTCCTCGTGGAGCAGACCAGGGGGGGTTTGTAGAGCACTGGGGGGTCCAAAAGAGGCACACAAAATACACCCTCAGCGGCACAGGGGCAGCCGGGTGCAGTGTGAAAAGTAGGTGTCGGTTTGTAGTTAGGAATCAATGGAGAGACCCGGGGATCACTCTGGCGATGCAGGCAGGGCACAGGGGGGGGCTTCTCGGGCCAGCCACCAACTGGGCTAGGATAAGGGCCACCTGCTGGTCACTCCTGAACTGGTAGTTGGTTCCTCTCGGTCCTGGGGACTGCAGGTACAGTACTTCTCCCAGGCGTCGGGTTCCTTTGTTACCGGGCAGTCGCAGACAGGGGGAGCCTCTGGATCCTCTCTGCAGGTGTCACTGTAGGGATGCAGGGAGGTCGAACCAGGGTGTCCACATCATTGGAGTCGTCTGGGGGTCCTCTCTGTGGTGTTGGTTCCTCTGGACACGACCCGGGGGCGTCGGGTGCAGAGTGTGAAGACTCACACTTCTGGAGTGAGGCTGGAGTCTCTTTAAAGATGGTTCCTTTGTTGCAGTTTTGTACAGAGCCACTGTCCTCTGGAGTTTCTTGGTCCTTTAGGTGCAGGTCAGTCCTCTGAGTCTTCAGAGGTCGCTGGTCTCGATGGATGCGTCGCTGTGCATGTTCTTTGAGTCTGGAGACAGGCTGATAGGGCTGGGGCCAAGTCAGTTGTCGTCTCCGTCGTCTCTGCGGGGCTTTCAGGTCAGCAGTCCTTCTTCTTGTTTCAGGGTGCAGGAATCTTATTTCCTGGGTTCACGGTCGACCCTAAATACTCAATTTAGGGGTGTGTTTAGGTCTGGGGCAGTAGCCAATGTCTACTGTCCTGGAAGGTGGAAACACCCTCTTTGTGCTTCCTCGCTGTGGGGAGGGAGGCGCATCCCTAATCCTATTGGGGGGAATCCTCCAAAACAAGATGGAGGATTTCCTAAGGCAGGGGTCACCTCAGCTCAGGGCACATTAGGGGCTGTCCTGACGATGGATGACTCCTCCTTGTTTTTCTCATTATCTCCTTCGAATTTGCCGCCAAAAGTAGGGGCTGAGCCGGAGGGACGGGCATCTCCACTAGGTGGAGTTCCCTGGGGTGCTGTAATACCAGACTTGAGCCTTTCAGGCTCACCACCAGGTGTTACAGTTACTGCAGGGGGAGCTGTGAGGCACCTCCACCCAGTGCAGGCTTTGTTCCTGGCCACAGAGTGACAAAGGCACTCAGCCCATGTGGTCAGAAACCCGTTTGGATGTGGCAGGCTGACAGAAACTGGTCAGCCTAGAACTAGTATTTGGACTGGTATACAGGGGGCATCTCTAAGATGGCCTCTGTGCATTTCTCAAAAAATCCCACACTGGCATCAGTGTGGTTTCATTGTGCTGAGAAGTTTGATACCAAACTTCCTAGAGTTCAGTGTAGCCATTATGGAACTGTGGAGTTCGTGTTTGACAGACTCCCAGACCATATACTCTTTATGGCTACCCTGCACTTACAATGTCTAAGATTTGGCTTAGACACTGTAGGGGCATAGTGCTCATGCAACTATGCCCTCACCTGTGGTGTAGTGCACCCTGCCGTAGGGCTGTAAGGCCTGCTAGAGGGGTGACTTACCTATACCACAGGCAGTGTGAGGTGGGCATGGCACTCTGAGGGGAGTGCCATGTTGACTAAGTCATTTTCTCCCCACCAGCACACACAAGCTGTGAGGTAGTGTGCATGTGCTTAGTGAGGGGTCCCCAAAGGGTGGCATAATACATACTGCAGCCCTTAGAGATCTTCCCTGGCCACAGGTCCCTTGGTACCAGGGATAACATTTACAAGGGACTTATCTGTGTTCCAGGGATGTGCCAATTGTGGAGACAAAGGTACAGTTTAGGGAAAGAACACTGGTGCTGGGGCCTGGTTAGCAGGGTCCCAGCACACTTTCAATCATAACTAGTGTGAGAAAGTAGCCTCTTTCTAGCCTTGTTACCCCCACTTTTGGCCTGTTTGTGAGTGTATGTCAGGGTGTTTTCACTGTCTCACTGGGATCCTGCTAGCCAGGGCCCAGTGCTCATAGTGAAGACCCTATGTTTTCAGTATGTTTGTTATGTGTCACTGGGACCCTGCTAGTCAGGACCCCAGTGCTCATAAGTTTGTGGCCTATATGTATGTGTTCCCTGTGTGGTGCCTAACTGTCTCACTGAGGCTCTGCTAACCAGAACCTCAGTGGTTATGCTCTCTCATTTCTTTCCAAATTGTCACTAACAGGCTAGTGACCAATTTTACCAATTTACATTGGCTTACTGGAACACCCTTATAATTCCCTAGTATATGGTACTGAGGTACCCAGGGTATTGGGGTTCCAGGAGATCCCAATGGGCTGCAGCATTTCTTTTGCCACCCATAGGGAGCTCTGACAATTCTTACACAGGCCTGCCACTGCAGCCTGAGTGAAATAACGCACACGTTATTTCACAGCCATTTTACACTGCACTTAAGTAACTTATAAGTCACCTATATGTCTAACCTTTACCTGGTAAAGGTTAGGTGCACAGTTACTTAGTGTGAGGGCACCCTGGCACTAGCCAAGGTGCCCCCACATTGTTCAGAGCCAATTCCCCGGACTTTGTGAGTGCGGGGACACCATTACACGCGTGCACTACATATAGGTCACTACCTATATGTAGCTTCACAATGGTAACTCCAAATATGGCCATGTAACATGTCTATGATCATGGAATTGCCCCCTCTATGCCATCCCGGCATAGTTGGCACAATCCCATGATCCCAGTGGTCTGTAGCACAGACCCTGGCACTGCCAAACTGCCTTTCCTGGGGTTTCACTGCAGCTGCTGCTGCTGCCAACCCCTCAGACAGGCTTCTGCCCTCCTGGGGTCCAGCCAGGCCTGGCCCAGGATGGCAGAACAAAGGACTTCCTCTGAGAGAGGGTGTTACACCCTCTCCCTTTGGAAAATGGTGTGAAGGCAGGGGAGGAGTAGCCTCCCCCAGCCTCTGGAAATGCTTTCATGGGCACATTTGGTGCCCATTTCTGCATAAGCCAGTCTACACCGGTTCAGGGACCCCTTAGCCCTGCTCTGGCGCGAAACTGGACAAAGGAAAGGGGAGTGACCACTCCCCTGACCTGTACCTCCCCTGGGAGGTGCCCAGAGCTCCTCCAGTGTGCTCCAGACCTCTGCCATCTTGGAAACAGAGGTGCTGCTGGCACACTGGACTGCTCTGAGTGGCCAGTGCCAGCAGGTGACGTCAGAGACTCCTTCTGATAGGCTCCTTCAGGTGTTGCTAGCCTATCCTCTCTCCTAGATAGCCAAGCCCTCTTTTCTGGCTATTTAGGGTCTCTGTCTCTGGGGATTCCTTAGATAACGAATGCAAGAGCTCATCCGAGTTCCTCTGCATCTCTCTCTTCACCTTCTGCCAAGGAATCGACTGCTGACCTCGCTGGAAGCCTGCAAAACTGCATCATAGTAGCAAAGACGACTACTGCAACTCTGTAACGCTGATCCTGCCGCCTTCTCGACTGTTTTCCTGGTGGTGCATGCTGTGGGGGTAGTCTGCCTCCTCTCTGCACTAGAAGCTCCGAAGAAATCTCCCGTGGGTAGACGGAATCGTCCCCCTGCAACCGCAGGCACCAAAGAACTGCATCACTGGTCCCCTGGGTCTCCTCTCAGCACGACGAGCGAGGTTCCTTGAATCCAGCAACTCTGTGCAAGTGACTCCCACAGTCCAGTGACTCTTCAGTCCAAGTTTGGTGGAGGTAAGTCCTTACCTCCCCACGCCAGACTGCATTGCTTGGAACTGCGACTTTTGCAGCTACTCCGGCCTCCGTGCACTTCCGGCAGAAATCCTTTGTGCACAGTCCAGCCTGGGTCCACGGCACTCTAACCTGCATTGCACGACCTCCTAAGTTGTTCTCCGGCGACTTGGGACTCCTTTGTGCGACTTCGGGTGAGCACCATTTCACGCATCCTCGTAGTGCCTGTTTCTGGCACTTCTCTGGGTGCTACCTGCTGCTGAGAGGGCTCCTTTTATTGCTCGACGTACCCTCTGTCTCCTGACGCAATTTGCGACATCCTGGTCCCTCCTGGGCCACAGCAGCGTCCAAAAACCCTTACCCCACAATTTGCAGCTAGCAAGGCTTGTTGGCGGTCTTTCGGCGGGAAAACACTTGTGCACGACTCTCCACGGCGTGAGGGATCCGTCCTCTAAAGGGGAAGTCTCTAGCCCTTGTTGTTCCTGCAGAAACCTAAGCTTCTACTGTCCAGTAGCAGCTTCTTTGCACCCACAGCTGGCATTTCCTGGGCATCTGCCCATCTCCGACTTGCTTGTGACTTTTGGACTTGGTCCCCTTGTTCCACAGGTACCCTCGACTGGAAATCCATTGTTGTTGCATTGCTGGTTTGTGTCTTTCCTGCAGAATTCCCCTATCACGACTTCTATGTCCTTTGGGGAACTTTAGTGCACTTTGCACTCACTTTTCAGGGTCTTGGGGTGGGCTATTTTTCTAACCCTTACTATTTTCTAATAGCCCCAGCGACCCTCTACAAGGTCACATAGGTTTGGGGTCCATTCGTGGTTCGCATTCCACTTTTGGAGTATATGGTTTGTGTTGCCCCTCTCCCTATGTGTCCCCATTGCATCCTATTGTAACTATACATTGTTTGCACTGTTTTCTAAGACTATACTGCATATTTTTGGTATTGTGTACATATATCTTGTGTATATTTCCTATCCTCTCACTGAGGGTACACTCTGAGATACTTTGGCATATTGTCATAAAAGTAAAGTACCTTTATTTTTAGTATAACTGTGTATTGTGTTTTCTTATGATATTGTGCAAGTGACACTAGTGGTACTGTAGGAGCTTCACTCGTCTCCTACTTCAGCCTAAGCTGCTCTGCTAAGCTACCATTATCTATCAGCCTATGCTGCTAGACACCCTATACACTAATAAGGGATAACTGGGCCTGGTGCAAGGTGCAAGTACCCCTTGGTACTCACTACAAGCCAGTCCAGCCTCCTACAACTAGCATCAACAAAAGGCAAAAAGTTAGGCAGTAGCCATGCCATGAGAGACATTTTCCTACACTTACCTTCGGTAACAATATGTCTGGTAGAGACATATTCTAGTTGCAGATTCCTTACCGACCCACCCATCCTTCCCGCACTGCGAACTGATTTCTAAGGACAGGTACTTCCCTCAAAGGGCCCTAATTTTGGTGCACCATTCTCAGTGTTCTTCATGGCTCTGCATACCGGCGTGGAAAGTTGTAAAAAGAAACTGACGTCAGCACTCTGGGGTGGTGCCTATATACGAACGGAATGTCATCACAGTGACCACAACGCCAACGACGCCCGTGGAGTCGACCAACACGCAGGGGTACTTCTAGAAGAAAAAATCTCCGGATCCAGTCTGATGCCTGGGGAAATTCAAAGGTAAGGAATCTGCAACTAGAAGCCTCTACCGGATAGGCTGCACTGATGGAGTTTAAACCAGGGCAGAAGGTGTAGGTTCTGGAGCCTGTGGCTCCAGGGCACTTCAGGACAGGTGGAGTGGCCCTAACCATTTCGTAGAAAAGAAAAGTGAGGTCACCTACTTGGTAGACCTGGGCACTAGCAGGACACAAGGGTGATGCATGTGAACTGTCTCAGGCTTGTTTGTGACAGGGCTGATGTAACCGTGCTGATGGTTACTGATGAAGATCAGAAAGCAGAGAGTGAACCTCTCCCTGACCTCCTCTCTCTTAACCCTAAAGATGGGTCAGTTGATGGAGTTGTCTACTCAGACACCCTCACTGCCTGTAGGAAAGTACCATCTTGCCTGGCATGTTACCCCCATTTTTACTTGTGTGTCAGTTTGTTTTTGCCTGTCTCACTGAGATCATGCTAGTCAGGACCCCAGTGCTCATAGCTGTGGCCTGAATGTGTTCCCTGTGTGGTGCCTAACTGTGTCACTGAGGCTCTGCTAACCAGAACCTCAGTGCTTATGCTCTTGCTGCCTTTAAAATTGTCACTACAGGCTTGTGACCCTTTTTACCCCACTGGAACACCCTTATAATTCCCTACTATATGGTACCTAGTTAACCAGGGTATTGGGGTTCCAGGAGATCCCTATGGGCTGCAACATTGATTTTGCCACCCATAGGGAGCTCAGACAACTCTTACACAGGACTGCCACTGCAGCCTGAGTGAAATAACGCCCACGTTATTTCACAGCCATTTTACACTGCACTTTAGTAACTTATAAGTCACCTATCTATCTAACCCTCACTTAGTGAAGCTTAGGTGCAAAGCTACTAAGTGTGAGGACACCCTAGCACTAGCCAAAGTGCCCCCACATAGTTCAGGGCAATTTCCCCGAACTTTGTGAGTGCGGGGACACCATTACACACGTGCACTACATATAGGTCAATACCTATATGCAGCTTAACAATGGTAACTCCGAACATGGCCATGTAACATGCCTAAGATCATGGAATTGTCCCCGCATGCCAAATCTGGTATTGGGGTACCAATCCCATGCATCTCCCGGGCTCCAGCATTGACCCCGTGTACTGCCAAACCAGCTCTCTGGGGGTTTCACTGCAGCTACCGCTACTGCCAACCCACAGGCAGGCTTCTGCCCTCCTGGGGTCTGAGCAGCCCAGTCCCAGGAAGGCAGAACAAAGAATTTCCTCTGAGAGAGGGTGATACACCCGCTCCCTTTGGAAATAGGTGTTTAGGGCCTGAGAGGAGTAGCCTCTCCTGGCCTCTGGAAATGCTTTGAAGGGCAAAGATGGTGCCCTCCTTGCATAAACCAGTCTGCACCAGTTCAGGGATCCCCCAGCCCCTGCTCTGGCACAAACTGGACAAAGGAAAGGGGAGTGACCACTCCCCTGTCCATCACCACCCCAGGGGTGGTGCCCAGAGTTCCTCCAGTATGTCCCAGACCTCTGCCATCTTGAATGCAGATGTGTGAGGGCACAATGAAGGCCTCTGAGTGTCCAGTGCCAGCAGGTGACGTCAGAGACCCCTCCTGATAGGTGCTTACTTGACTAGGTGGCCAATCCTCCTCTGAGGGCTATTTAGGGTCTCTCCTGTGGGCTTCCCTTCAGATAACGAATGCAAGAGCTCACCAGAGTTCCTCTGCATCTCCCTCTTCAACTTCTACCAAGGATTGACTGCTGACTGCTCCAGGATGCCTGCAAAACTGCAACAAAGTAGCAAGAAGACTTCCAGCGACATTGTAGCGCCTAATCCTGCCGGCTTTCTCAACTGTTACCTGGTGGTGCATGCTCTGGGGGTTGTCTGCCTTCACCCTGCACTGGAAGCCAAGAAGAAATCTCCCGTGGGTCGAGGGAATCTTCCCCCTGTTAACGCAGGCACCAACCTTCTGCTTCACTGGTCCTCTGGGTCCCCTCTCATTGTGACAAGCGTGGTTCCTGGAACATAGGAGCTGGATCCAAGTGACCCCGACTGTCCAGTGGCCCATCTGTCCAAATTTGGTGGAGGTAAGTCTTTGCCTCCCCACGCCAGACAGTAATCCTGTGTACTGCGTGAAATGCAGCTGCTAGGGCTTCTGTGCACTTTTGCAAGGAATCCTTTGTGCACAGCACAGCCCATGTCTCCAGCACTCTGTCCTGCATTGATCAACTTGCTGAGTTGACCACCGGCTTCGTGGGACCCTCCTTTGTAGTGTTGAGACGACCACTGTGCTCAGTTTTCTTGAACCTGTGTTCAAGTACTTCTGCGGGTGCTACTGTGTGGGCTCTCTGTGTTGCTGTGCGCCCCCTCTGTCTCCTCCTCCAAGGGGCGACCCCCTGGTCCTTCAAGGAACCAGCCATCACCCATTTTCTTCAACTGCAACTTTTGCAGCTAGCAAGGCTTGTTTGCGGGCTTCTGCATAGAAACAACTCTGCATCCTCCAGCACACCATAGGACATCTGTGCAAAGGAGAAGTTCCTTGCATCTTCCGTTGTTGCAGAATCTTCAGCTTCTTCCACACAGAGGCAGCCATTTTGCTGGAGTTTAGTCGGGTTCCTTCCCCCCCTGGACACTTTCGTGACTCTTGGACTTGGTCCCCGTCCTTTGCAGGTCCTTAGGTCCAGGAATCAGTCTTCAGTGCTTTGCAGTCGGTTGTGGTCTTTGCAGAATCTCCTATCACAACTTTAGTGTGTTTCTGGAGAAGTAGGGTAACTTTACTTCTACTTTTCAGAGTCTTCGGTGGGGTATCTTGGACACCCTTAGTGTTTTCTTACACTCCCAGCAACCCTCTACACACTACACTAGGCCTGGGGTCCCTAAGTGGTTCGCATTCACTTTCTTAGTATATGGTTTGTGTTGCCCCTGGGCCTATTACATCCCATTGCATTCTACAGTGTTTGCACTACTTTTTTAACTGTTTACTTACCTGATTCTGGTTTGTGTGTATATTTTACTTACCTCCTAAGGGAGTATATCCTCTGAAATATTTTTGGGCATATTGTCAATATAATAAGACTGAATATTTCAACAAATATGATATGAACTGAACTTATTTTGATTGGCCGATGACTTACAAAGATTGGACATCATGAGATCCATTGTTTAATGGAACTCGTTATGAATGGACATTAGCCTTTTTTGTCTTTCTTTAAAGAAGAGTAAATTGTTGTTGGTTTTATGGGACTATATTTAGTTTAGATTTGATAAGTCATGTGTTGTTTTTTTAATAGATAAATATATCATTATTAAAGATAATAATGACCAGACATATGTGGACACCCATATGATTCTATATTTTCATACTCTTTGTTTCTTTTCTCTCCTTACTTATGAGTTAACTGAATAGTTTTTTTTCTTGATGCTTCCATTAAGTACTATATTAATGATCTGAAAGACAATTTTGAGTGCTCCACTATTATTTTTTGTATTTGAACCCTCTGATAGTCCCTGGGCTAGCCCAGTGGTCTTAGTCCCTAGGCCTCATCTCCAGGGTGGAAAGAAAGAAATTAGGTTCTGTGTGGACTACAGAGGTCTCAACTTTGTCACCAAGACAGATGCTCACCCTATTCCAAGGGCTGACGAGCTGATAGACGAATTAGGTGCAGCAAACTTTCTCAGTACCTTTGACCTGAAAGCAGGGTATGGGCAAATTCACATGGCACCAGGAGCAAAAGAAAAGGCTGCATTCTGTACACCTGATGGGCATTATCAATTCATGGTTATGCCCTTTGCTTTAAATTATGCCCCTGTCACCTTCCAAAGGTTGGTGAATCAAGTCCTTGCTGGCTTGGAGTCCTTCAAGCAGCATATCTAGATGATACTGTTGTCTTTAGCTCCTCCTGTCAGGATCCCCTGGTCCACCTGGGGAAGGTCTTCCAGGCAGTGCAAGCTGCAGTGCTCACTATCAAGGCATCCAAATGCCAGATAGGGCAGGGCACTGTTGTATATTTGGGCCACCTTGTAGGTGGAGCCAAGTGCAACCCCTACAGTCCAAAATCCAGACAATTCTGGACTGGGAAGCTCCTACAACCCGGACCCAAGTCAGGGCATTCCTTGGCTTGATTGGTTATTAGAGGAGGTTTGTGAAGGGGTATGGATCCATTGTAACCTCCTGTAAGGAAAGGCCTCCTTGGCATGGTTACCCCCTGACTTTTTGCCTTTTGTTGATTCAAGTTTTGATTGAAAGTGTGCTGGGATCCTGCTAACCAGGTCCCAGCACCAGTGTTCTTTCTCTAAACTGTACCTTTGTTCCCACAATTAGCATAGCCCTGGCACCCAGATAAGTCCCTTGTAAATGGTCCCCCTGTTAACAAGGGCCTTGATGCCAGGGAAGGTCTCTAAGGGCTGCAGCATGTCTTGTGCCACCCTGGAGACCCCTCACTCAGCACATGCACACTGCCTCATAGCTTGTGTGTGCTGGTGGGGAGAAAATGACTAGGTCGACATGGTACTCCCCTCAGAGTGCCATGCCCACCTCACACTGCCTGTGGCATAGGAGGGTCACTCCTCTAACAGGCCTTACAGCCCAAAGGCAGGATGCACTATACCACAGGTGAGGGCATATGTGCATGAGCACTATGCTCCTACAGGGCCTAAGCAAAACCTTAGAGATTGTAAGTGCAGGGTAGCCATAAAGAGTATATGGTCTGGGAGTTTGTCAAACATGAACTCCACAGATCCATAATGGCTACACTGACATCTGGGAAGTTTGGTATCAAACTTCTCAGCACAATAAATGCACTCTGATGCCAGTGTGGGATGTATTGTACAATGCACCCAGAGGGCATCTTAGAGATGCCCCCTGAATACCAGTCCGACTCCTAGTGCTAGGCTGACCAGTTTCTACCAGCCTGCCACAACCAGACAAGTTTTTGGCCACCTGGGGGGAGTGCCTTTGTCACTCTGTGGCCAGGAAAAAAGCCTGTACTGGGTGGAGGTGCTTCTCACCTCCCCCTGTAGTAACTGTAACACCTGCCGGTGAGCCCTAAAGGCTCAAGTCTGGTGTTACAGCGCCCAGGGAACTCCAGATAGTGGAGATGCCTGCCCCTCCGGACACAGCCCCAACTTTCGGCAGCAAATCCAGAGGAGATAATGAGAAAAACAAGGAGGAGTCATCCATCAGATAGGACAGCCCCTAAGGTGCCCTGAGCTGAGGTGACCCCTGCCTAAGGAAATCCTTCATCTTCTTTTGGAGGATTCTCCCCAATATGATTAGGGATGTGCCCCCCTTCCCCCAGGGAGGTGGCACAAAGAGTGTGTAGCCACCCTCCAGGAAAGTAGCCATTGGCTACTGCCCTCCTGACCTAAACACACCCCTAAATGTAGTATTTAGAGGCAACCCAGAACCCAGGAAATCAGATTCCTGCAACCTACTGCAGGAGACTGGCCTTGCTTATAGGGGGTACCAATGGTACTTAAACCTTGTGCTAGGTCCAGTTATCCCTTATTAGTAGAGAAATAGTGTTCTAGCAACTTAGGTTGATAGAGGTAGCTATAGCAGAGCAGCCAAGGCTGAACTAGGAGACATGCAAAGCTCATGCAATACCACTTATATCATATGGGTACTATATCATTAGAAAGACAATACTCATAGTTACTCAAAATAAAGGTACTTTCTTTTAGTGACAATATGCCAAAAGTATCTCAGAGGATATATTCCCTCAGGAGGTAAGTGTAGGAGGCTGGACTGGCTTGTAGTGAGTACCAAGGGGTACTTACACCTTGCACCAGGCCCAGGTATCCCTTATTAGTGTATAGGGTGTCTAGCAGCTTAGGCTGATAGATAATGGTAGCTTAGCAGAGCAGCTTAGGCTGAACTAGGAGACGAGTGAAGCTCCTACAGTACCACTAGTGTCACTTGCACAATATCATAAGAAAACACAATACACAGATATACTAAAAATAAAGGTACTTTATTTTTATGACAATATGCCAAAGTATCTCAGTGAGTACCCTCAGTATGAGGATAGCAAATATACACAAGATATATGTACACAATACCAAAAATATGCAGTATAGTCTTAGAAAACAGTGCAACCAATGTATAGTTACAATAGGATGCAATGGGGACACATAGGGATAGGGGCAACACAAACCATATACTCTAGAAGTGGAATGCGAACCACGAATGGACCCCAAACCTATGTGACCTTGTAGAGGGTCGCTGGGACTGTAAGAAAACAGTGAGGGTTAGAAAAATAGCCCACCCCAAGACCCTGAAAAGTGAGTGCAAAGTGCACTAAAGTTCCCCAAAGAGCACAGAAGTCGTGATAGGGGAATTCTGCAGGAAAGACCAACACCAGCAATGCAACAACCGTGGATTTCCAGACTAGAGTACCTGTGGAACAAGGGGACCAAGTCCAAAAGTCACGATCAAGTCGAGAGTGGGCAGATGCCCAGGAAATGCCAGCTGTGGGTGCAAAGAAGCTGGTACTAGGCAGTAGAAGCTGAGGATTCTGCAGGAATGACAAGGGCTAGAAACTTCCCCTTTAGAGGATGGATGTCCCACGTCGGGAAGAGTTGTGCAGAAGTGTTTTCCTGAAGAAAGACCGCAAACAAGCCTTGCTAGCTGCAAATTGTGCGGTTAGGGTTTTTGGATGCTGCTGTGGCCCAGGAGGGACCAGGATGTCGCCAATTGTGTCAGGGGACAGAGGGGGCGACCAGCAGGACAAGGAGCACTCTCAGAAGCAAGCAGCACCTGGAGAAGTGCCGGAACAGGCACTACAAAGTGGAGTGAAACAGTGCTCACCCGAAGATGCACAAGAGAGACCCACGCCGCCGGAGGACAACTCAGGAGGTCGTGCAATGCAGGTTAGAGTGCCGTGGACCCAGGCTTGGCTGTGCACAAAGGATTTCCACCGGAAGTGCACAGAGGCCGGAGTAGCTGCAAAAGACGCGGTTCCCAGCAATGCAGTCTGGCATGGGGAGGCAAGGACTTACCTCCACCAAACTTAGACTGAAGAGTCACTGGACTGTCGGAGTCACTTGGACAGAGTCGCTGGATTCAAGGGACCTCGCTCATCATGCTGAGAGGAGACCCAGGGGACCGGTGATGCAGTTCTTTGGTGCCTGCGGTTGCAGGGGGACGATTCCGTAGACCCACTGGAGATTTCTTCGGAGCTTCTAGTGCAGAGAGGAGGCAGAATACCCCCACAGCATGCACCACCAGGAAAACAGTCGAGAAGGCGGCAGGATCAGCGTTACAGAGTTGCAGTAGTCGTCTTTGCTACTTTGTTGCTGTTTTGCAGGCTTCCAGCGCGGTCAGCAGTCGATTCCTTGGCAGAAGGTGAAGAGAGAGATGCAGAGGAACTCTGATGAGCTCTTGCATTCGTTATCTAAGGAATTCCCCAAAGCAGAGACCCTAAATAGCCAGAAAAGAGGGTTTGGCTACTTAGGAGAGAGGATACGCTAGCAACACCTGAAGGAGCCTATCAGAAGGAGTCTCTGACGTCACCTGCTGGCCCTGGCCACTCAGAGCAGTCCAGTGTGCCAGCAGCACCTCTGTTTCCAAGATGGCAGAGGTCTGGAGCACACTGGAGGAGCTCTGGGCACCTCCCAGGGGAGGTGCAGGTCAGGGGAGTGGTCACTCCCCTTTCCTTTGTCCAGTTTCGCGCCAGAGCAGGGCTGAGGGGTCCCTGAACCGGTGTAGACTGGCTTATGCAGAAATGGGCACCATTTGTGCCCATGAAAGCATTTCCAGAGGCTGGGGGAGGCTAATCCTCCCCTGCCTTAACACCTTTTTCCAAAGAGAGAGGGTGTAACACCCTCTCTCTGAGGAAGTCCTTTGTTCTGCCTTCCTGGGCCAAGCCTGGCTGGACCCCAGGAGGGCAGAAACCTGTCTGAGGGGTTGGCAGCAGCAGCAGCTGCAGTGAAACCCCTGAAAAGGCAGTTTGGCAGTACCCGGGTCTGTGCTAGAGACCCGTGGGATCATGGGATTGTGCCAACAATGCCAGGATGGCATAGAGGGGCCATTTCCATGATCTTAGACATGTTACATGGCCATATTCGGAGTAACCATTGTGAAGCTACACATAGGTAGTGACCTATGTGTAGTGCACGCGTGTAATGGTGTCCCCGCACTCACAAAGTCCGGGGAATTTGCCCTGAACTATGTGGGAGCACCTTGGCTAGTGCCAGGGTGCCCACACACTAAGTAACTTTGCACTTAACCTTTACCAGGTAAAGGTTAGACATATAGGTGACTTATAAGTTACTTAAGTGCAGTGAAAAATGGCTGTGAAATAATGTGTGCATTATTTCACTCAGGCTGCAGTGGCAGGCCTGTGTAAGAATTGTCAGAGCTCCCTATGGGTAGCAAAAGAAATGCTGCAGCCATAGGGATCTCCTGGATCCCCAATACCCTGGGTACCTCAGTACCATATACTAGGGAATTATAAGGGTGTTCCAGTATGCCAATGTAAATTGGTGAAATTGTTCACTAGCCTGTTAGTGACAATTTGGAAAGAAATGAGAGAGCATAACCACTGAGGTTCTGGATAGCAGAGCCTCAGTGAGACAGTTAGTCATAACACAGGTAACACATTCAGGGCACACTTATGAGCACTGGGGCCCTGGCTGGCAGGGTCCCAGTGACACATACAACTAAAACAACATATATACAGTGAAAAATGGGGGTAACATGCCAGGCAAGATGGTACTTTCCTACACAACCCCCCCCAAACGAAGGACAATAAGACTAGTCATTACCTGATGGGTCTTCATTGTCTAAGTGGAAATATCTGGAGAGTCCATCTGCATTGGAGTGGGTACTCCCAGGTCTATGTTCCACTGTATAGTCCATTCCCTGTAGGGATATGGACCACCTCAACAATTTAGGGCTTTCACCTTTCATTTGTTTTAGCCAAAGTAGAGGTTTGTGGTCTGTCTGAACAATGAAGTGAGTGCCAAACAGGTATGGCCTCAACTTCTTCAGTGCCCAGACCACAGCAAAGGCCTCCCTCTCTATGGCAGCCCAAAGCTTTTCTCTAGGGGTCAACCTCCTGCTGATAAAAGCAATAGGTTGATCCTGGCCCTCAGAATTTAGTTGTGATAAGACTGCCCCTACCCCTAATTCAGGTGCATCAGTTTGGACAATGAATTTCTTGGAGTAACAGGGGCTTTTCAGGACAGGTGCAGAGCACATGGCCTGCTTCAGCTCCTCAAAAGCTTTCTGACAGTTTGCTGTCCATAATACCTTCTTAGGCATTTTTTTAGATGTGAGGTCATTAAGAGGGGCTGCAATGGAGCCATGGTTCTTTATGAACCTCCTATAATACCCAGTGAGGCCTAAAAAGGCTCTCACCTGAGTCTGAGTAGTAGGGGGAACCCAATCTATAATAGTTTGGATTTCCCCCTGAAGTGGTGCAATCTGTTCTCCACCTACCAGGTGTCCCAGATAAACCACCTTCCCCTGCCCTATCTGGCACTTTGAAGCCTTGATAGTGAGGCCTGCCTTTTGCACGGCCTCCAAAACTTTCCATAGATGAACCAGGTGATCATCCGAGCTGGAGCTAAAGACAGCTATATCGTCCAGATATGCTGCACTAAAAGCTTCCAGCCCTTGCAGGACTGTGTTCACCAACCTTTGAAAAGTGGCAGGTGCATTTTTCAATCCAAAAGGCATTACTGTGAATTGGTAATGGCCTCCAATGGTTGAAAATGCAGTTTTTGCTTTTGCATCTTCTGATAATTTGATCTGCCAATACCCTGCAGTCAAATCAAAAGTGCTTAGATACTTGGCAGATGCCAGTGTATCTATTAGCTCATCTGCCCTGGGTATAGGGTGAGCATCAGTTTTGGTTACCTGGTTGAGACCTCTGTAGTCTACACAAAACCGCATTTCCTTCTTTCCATCCTTGGAATGAGGTTTTGGTAGAAGTACCACAGGAGAGGCCCATGGACTTTCAGAGTGTTCAACCACTCCCAGTTCTAACATTTTCTGCACCTCTTGCTTTATGCAGTCCCTGACATGGTCAGGCTGCCTATAGATCTTACTTTTGACAGGCAAGCTGTCTCCAGTATCTATAGTGTGCTCACACCAAGAAGTGGTACCTGGCACAGTAGAGAAGAGTTCAGAAAACTGACCCAGGAGATTTATGCAATGGTCTTTCTGCTCAGCAGTAAGACAATCAGCCAAAACTACACTTTCCACTAGAGCATCTTGTTCTGTGGAAGAGAAGAGATCAGGTAGAGGATCACTGTCTTCTTCCTGTCCCTCATCAGTTGCCATGAGCAGGGTGAGATCAGCCCTGTCATAGCAGGGTTTCAGGCGATTGACATGGAGCACCCTAAGGGGACTCCTGGCAGTGCCTAAGTCAACTAAGTAGGTGACTTCACCCCTTTTCTCAACAATTGTGTGGGGTCCACTCCATTTATCTTGGAGTGCTCTTGAGGCCACAGGCTCCAAGACCCACACTTTCTGCCCTGGTTTGTACTGAACCAAAACAGCCTTCTGGTCATGCCATTGCTTCTGGAGCTCTTGGCTGGCCTGAAGGTTTTTACTGGCCTTTTTCATATACTCAGCCATCCTTGATCTGAGGCCAAGTACATAATCCACAATATCTTGTTTTGGAGCTTTTAAAGGTTGTTCCCAACCCTCCTTGACAAGTGTTAGTGGACCCCTAACAGGGTGTCCAAAGAGGAGTTCAAAGAGGCTGAAGCCCACTCCTTTCTGGGGTACCTCCCTGTAGGCAAAAAGGAGGCATGGTAACAGGATATCCCATCTCCTGCGGAGTTTTTCAGGGAGACCCATAATCATGCCTTTGAGAGTTTTGTTAAATCTCTCCACCAGTCCATTTGTTTGTGGATGATAGGGTGTAGTGAACTTGTAAGTCACACCCCACTCCTTCCACATGGCCTTTAAGTATGCAGACATGAAATTGCTTCCCCTGTCTGATACTACTTCCTTTGGGAAGCCCACCCTGGAAAATATTCCCAGGAGGGCCTTTGCCACTGCAGGTGCTGTAGTGGTCCTTAAAGGAATTGCTTCAGGATATCTTGTGGCATGGTCCACTACCACCAAGATAAACCTATTGCCTGAAGCAGTAGGATGGTCAAGGGGGCCAACTATGTCAACCCCTACCCTTTCAAAGGGAACCCCAACCACAGGCAGTGGAATAAGGGGTGCATTTGGAGTGCCACCTGTCTTGCCACTGGCTTGACAGGTTTCACAGGACTTACAAAATTCCTTTGTATCCCCTGACATTATAGGCCAATGAAACAAGGGAACAAGCCTGTCCAAAGTTTTCATGTGCCCCAAATGTCTAGCTAAGGGAATGTCGTGGGCTAGAGTTAGGAGGAACTTTCTGTACTCCTGAGGAATCACTAACCTCCTGGCAGTTCCAGGTTTAGGATCCCTTGCTTCAGTGTACAAGAGGTTGTCCTCCCAGTAAACTCTGTGAGAGTCACTGACATCCCCATTAGCCTGTTTGACAGCTTGCTGTCTTAGACCCTCTAGTGTGGGACAGGTTTGCTGTGCCACACTCAGCTCCTCCCTGGCAGGCCCCCCTTCACCCAAAAGCTCAGCAGTGTCTGCTTCTAGCTCCTCTGGTGTAGGTTCTGCACAGGGTGGAAATTCTTCTTCCTCAGAAGTAGAATCCACTGTAGAGGGAGGGATAGTAGGAAGTGCTTTACCTCTACTAGCCCTAGCTTTAGGGAGCACTTGGTCCATTGTTCCAGGATCCAAGTCACCCTGTCCTTTTTGCTTTTTGGCCTGAGCCCTGGTTAAAGCAAAAATATGCCCTGGGATGCCCAGCATTGCTGCATGGGCCTCCAACTCCACATCTGACCAAGCTGATGTCTCCAAATCCTTTCCTAGTAGACAGTCTACAGGTAAATCTGAGGCTACCACAACTTTCTTTGGACCAGTAACCCCCCCCCCCAGTTGAGATTTACAACAGCCATGGGGTGGCTAAGTGTGTTGTTGTGAGCATCGGTTACTTGGTACTGGTGACCAAGTAGGTGTTGTTCAGGGTGGACCAGTTTCTCTATGACCATAGTCACACTGGCACCAGTGTCCCTGTAGGCCTGAACCTCAACACCATTTATTAGGGGTAGCTGCTTGTACTTATCCATGTTAAGGGGACAAGCAACTAAGGTGGCTAAATCAATAGCCCCTCAGAGACTAACACAGCCTCTGTGGTCTCCCTAATCAGACCAACCCCAACTAAGTTACCAAAAGTGAGCCCAGCTACTCCCTTGGATTGGCTATTAGTAGGTTTGCTCCCACCACCACTGCTATTAGTAGGGACACTAGGTGTAGCAGTAGGGGTTGTAGTGGTAGGAGGCTTGGTGCTTTTCTTTGGACAACTGGGATCTGTTGTCCAATGGCCTTTTATTTTACATAAATAGCACCATGGTTTCTTTTCTTTGTTTTGATTAGAAGAGGATTTGGGCCCCCCACCCCCACATGAGTGTTTTTGTGGGCCTGATGAAGACTCATTTTTAGATTTGTCCCCACCCTTGTCAGAAGACTTACCATCCTTCTTCTTGTTGCCATCTTTGTCACCCCCTGTATGAACTTTTCTGTTCACCCTTGTTCTGCCCCATTTGTCTGCCTTCTTTCCCAATTCTTGGGGAGAGGTCAGATCAGAGTCCACCAAGTACTGGTGCAACAAATCAGACACACAATTATTAAGAATATGCTCTCTCAGGATCAAGTTATACAGGCTGTCATAATCAGTAACTTTACTGCCATGTAACCACCCCTCCAAGGCCTTCACTGAATGGTCAATGAAATCAACCCAGTCTTGTGAAGACTCCTTTTTGGTCTCTCTGAACTTTATCCTGTATTGTTCAGTGGTTAAGCCATAACCATCCAGGAGTGCATTCTTAAGAACTTTGTAATCATTGGCTTCACTTTCTTTCACAGTAAGGAGCCTATCCCTACCTTTTCCACTAAATGATAGCCATAGGATAGCAGCCCACTGCCTTTGAGGGACATCCTGTACAGCACAGGCCCTCTCAAGTGCAGCAAACCACTTGTTAATGTCATCCCCCTCCTTATAAGGGTGAACTATCTTGTGCAGATTCCTGGAATCATGCTCTTTTGCAGGATGACTATGGGGAATACTGCTGCTGCCACCATGGGTTTCAAACCCAATTTTCTGTCTTTCTTTTTCTATCTCTAAGGACTGCCTATCTAAATCCAGCTGTTGCTTCTTGAGCTTCAGCCTATATTCCTCCACTCTCAATCTATTGAGCTCCCTTTCTAACACTCTGTCATCAGGGTGGGTGGGAGGGACATGCCTTGAAACAGAAGTATGGTGAGAATGAACAGAGGGAGACCTGTCCCTAACAGATGGCACCCTAACAGCTTGGCTAACAGAAACAGCACTTCTACTATGATGAGAAGGAATACTCTTACTGTGATGTGAGACCACACTATCTGTATGATGTGACTCTACATCAGTACCAACTATGCTAGGTTGTCTGCTAATGGGCAGGCTAGGAAGTTTCCCTTCTAAATCTTTCGCTAGGGGTGCCCCAGGGTCAGATTGGGAACCATCAGCTAACTTTTCAACAGAAGTGCCACTTCTGGCCTTATCCTGTTCAACAAGCATATTAACCAACAGTTCTCTACAGGGATTCTTCCCTACACTTAAACCTCTTTCTATGCAGAGACTCCTTGCTCCTTTCCAGCTAAGGTGATCATAAGCAAGTTTGGACAGATCAACAGTTTGGCCTGTGCCAGACATTTTAGAAAGTTTTTAAGTGACAGAAAAAGTGAGAAAAAAGTTTTTCAGAACTTTTGGAAAGACAGAAAAAAAACGTTTTAAACTTTTCAAGAACTTTTTAGAAAGTTTAGAGGTACTTTTCAGCACTTAGAAAAGAAGTGAAAAGAGGAAAAGCAAAACTTTTTGGTTAGGTGTACATACACTGAACTTGTTTTGTATATTTTTCTCTTATGAAAAGTACAATGACAAAAGTGGTAAGTAGTTGCAAAGTACTTATCCCACCACTGCACAACCAATGTAGGAGGCTGGACTGGCTTGTAGTGAGTACCAAGGGGTACTTACACCTTGCACCAGGCCCAGGTATCCCTTATTAGTGTATAGGGTGTCTAGCAGCTTAGGCTGATAGATAATGGTAGCTTAGCAGAGCAGCTTAGGCTGAACTAGGAGACGAGTGAAGCTCCTACAGTACCACTAGTGTCACTTGCACAATATCATAAGAAAACACAATACACAGATATACTAAAAAATAAAGGTACTTTATTTTTATGACAATATGCCAAAGTATCTCAGTGAGTACCCTCAGTATGAGGATAGCAAATATACACAAGATATATGTACACAATACCAAAAATATGCAGTATAGTCTTAGAAAACAGTGCAAACAATGTATAGTTACAATAGGATGCAATGGGGACACATAGGGATAGGGGCAACACAAACCATACACTCCAAAAGTGGAATGCGAACCACGAATGGACCCCAAACCTATGTGACCTTGTAGAGGGTCGCTGGAACTGTAAGAAAACAGTGAGGGTTAGAAAAATAGCCCACCCCAAGATCCTGAAAAGTGAGTGCAAAGTGCACTAAAGTTCCCCAAAGAGCACAGAAGTCGTGATAGGGGAATTCTGCAGGAAAGATCAACACCAGCAATGCAGCAACAATGGATTTCCAGACTAGAGTACCTGTGGAACAAGGGGACCAAGTCCAAAAGTCACGATCAAGTCGAGAGTGGGCAGATGCCAGGGAATGCCAGCTGTGGGTGCAAAGAAGCTGCTACTAGGCAGTAGAAGCTGAGGATTCTGCAGGAACGACAAGGGCTAGAAACTTCCCCTTTGGAGGATGGATGTCCCACGTCGTGAAGAGTCGTGCAGAAGTGTTTTCCTGAAGAAAGACCTCAAACAAGCCTTGCTAGCTGCAAATCGTGCGGTTAGGGTTTTTGGATGCTGCTGTGGCCCAGGAGGGACCAGGATGTCGCCAATTGCGTCAGGGGACAGAGGGGGCACCCAGCAGGACAAGGAGCCCTCTCAGAAGCAAGCAGCACCCGTAGAAGTGCCGGAACAGGCACTACAAAGTGGAGTGAAACGGTGCTCACCCGAAGTTGCACAAGAGAGTCCCACGCCGCCGGAGGACAACTCAGGAGGTCGTGCAATGCAGGTTAGAGTGCCGTGGACCCAGGCTTGGCTGTGCACAAAGGATTTCCACCGGAAGTGCACAGAGGCCGGAGTAGTGGCAAAAGACGCGGTTCCCAGAAATGCAGTCTGGCGTGGGGAGGCAAGGACTTACCTCCACCAAACTTGGACTGAAGAGTCACTGGACTGTGGGAGTCACTTGGACAGAGTTGCTGGATTCGAGGGACCTCACTCGTTGTGCTGAGAGGAGACCCAAGGGACCGGTAATGCAGCTTTTTGGTGCCTGCGGTTGCAGGGGGAAGATTCCGTCGACCCACAGGAGATTTCTTTGGAGCTTCTAGTGCAGAGAGGAGGCAGACTACCCCCACAGCATGCATCACCAGGAAAACAGTTGAGAAGGTGGCAGGATCAGCGTTACAGAGTTGCAGTAGTCGTCTTTGCTACTATGTTGCAGTTTTGCAGGCTTCCAGCGCGGTCAGCAGTCGATTCCTTGGCAGAAGGTGAAGAGAGAGATGCAGAGGAACTCGGATGAGCTCTTGCATTCGTTATCTAAAGTTTCCCCAGAGACAGAGACCCTAAATAGCCAGAAAAGAGGGTTTGGCTACCTAGGAGAGAGGATAGGCTAGCAACACCTGAAGGAGCCTATCAGAAGGAGTCTCTGACGTCACCTGCTGGCCCTGGTCACTCAGAGCAGTCCAGTGTGCCAGCAGCACCTCTGTTTCCAAGATGGCAGAGGTCTGGAGCACACTGGAGGAGCTCTGGGCACTTCCCAGGGGAGGTGCAGGTCAGGGGAGTGGTCACTCCCCTTTCCTTTGTCCAGTTTCGCGCCAGAGCAGGGCTGAGGGGTCCCTGAACCGGTGTAGACTGGCTTATGCAGAAATGGGCACCATCTGTGCCCATGAAAGCATTTCCAGAGGCTGGGGGAGGCTACTCCTCCCCTGCCTTAACACCTTTTTCCAAAGGGAAGGGTGGAACACCCTCTCTCTGAGGAAGTCCTTTGTTCTGCCTTCCTGGGCCAAGCCTGGCTGGACCCCAGGAGGGCAGAAACCTGTCTGAGGGGTTGGCAGCAGCAGCAGCTGCAGTGAAACCCCTGAAAAGTCAGTTTGGCAGTACCCGGGTCTGTGCTAGAGACCCGTGGGATCATGGGATTGTGCCAACAATGCCAGGATGGCATAGAGGGGGCAATTCCATGATCTTAGACATGTTACATGGCCATATTCGGAGTTACCATTGTGAAGCTACACATAGGTAGTGACCTATGTGTAGTGCACGCGTGTAATGGTGTCCCCGCGCTCACGAAGTCCGGGGAATTTGCCCTGAACTATGCGGGGGCACCTTGGTTAGTGCCAGGGTGCCCACACACTAAGTAACTTTGCACCTAACCTTTACCAGGTAAAGGTTAGACATATAGGTGACTTATAAGTTACTTAAGTGCAGTGAAAAATGGCTGTGAAATAATGTGTGCATTATTTCACTCAGGCTGCAGTGGCAGGCCTGTGCAAGTATTGTCAGAGCTCCCTATGGGTGGCAAAAGAAATGCTGCAGCCCATAGGGATCCCCTGGAACCCCAATACCCTGGGTACCTCAGTACCATATACTAGGGAATTATAAGGGTGTTCCAGTATGCCAATGTAAATTGGTGAAATTGGTCACTAGCCTGTTAGTGACAATTTGGAAAGAAATGAGAGAGCATAACCACTGAGGTTCTGGATAGCAGAGCCTCAGTGAGACAGTTAGTCATAACACAGGTAACACATTCAGGGCACACTTATGAGCACTGGGGCCCTGGCTGGCAGGGTCCCAGTGACACATACAACTAAAACAACATATATACAGTGAAAAATGGGGGTAACATGCCAGGCAAGATGGTACTTTCCTACAGTAAGTAAAATACACAAAATATACACAACAACCCAAATCAGGTAAGTAAAACTGTCAGAAAGTAGTGCAAACACTGTAGAATACAATAGGATGCAATAGGCATAGGGGCAACACAAACCATATACTAAGAAAGTGGAATGAGAATCACAACTGGACCCCTAGGCTAGTGTAGTGTGTAGAGGGTTGTTGGGAGTGAAAGAAAACACTCAGGATGTCAAAGATACCCCACCCGAAGACCCTGGAAAGTAGGAGTAAAGTAATACTATTGCCCCAGAAACACACTAAAGTTGTGATAAAGGATATTGCAAAGACCACAACAGACTGCAAAGCACTAAATATGGATTCCTGGACCTGAGGACCTGCAAAGGAAGGGGACCAAGTCCAAGAGTCGCTAAAGTGTCAAGGGGGGGCAGGTGCCCACTAAACTCCAGATGAAGGTGCAAAATGGCTGCCTCCAGTTGGAAGAAGCTGAAGATTCTACAACAACAAAAGGACATCTGAACACGGTGGTCGTCTCAACACTCCAAAGAGAAGTTCCACAACACCGGAGATCAACTCAGGGAGCTGAGCATCGCAGGACAGAGTGCTGGGGACCTAGGCTCAGATGTGCAAGCAGGATTTCTTGGAAATGTGCACAGAAGCCATTGTAGCTGCAGATCACGCAGTGCACAGGATTACTGTATGGAGAGGGGAGGCAAGGACTTACCTCCCCCAAATTTGAACAGTTGGGCCACTGGACAGGCTGGGTCACTTGGGTCCACAACCTGTGTTCCAGGGGCCACGCTCGTCAGGATGAGAGGGGTCCCAGAGTACCGGTGAAGTTGAGGTTTGGTGCCTGCTGAAGCAGGGGGAAGATTCCCTCTACCCACAGGAGATTTCTTCATGGCTTCCAGTGCAGGGTGAAGGCAGGCAGCCCCCAGAGTATGCACCACCAGGAAACAGTCGAGAAAGCCGGCAGGACTAGGCGTTACAATGTCGGTGGCAGTCTTCTGGCTACTTTTTTGCAGTTTTACAGGCGTCCTGGAGCAGTCAGAGTTCGATCCTTGGCAGAAGTCGAAATAAGAAGTGCAGAGGAGTCCTGCAGGATTCTTGCAACTCGTTATCTGAGGAAAAGCCCACTGCAGAGACCCTAAGTAGCCCTCAGAGGAGGATTAGCCACCTAGTCAGGTAAGCACCTATATGTAGGGGTCTCTGACGTCACCTGCTGGCTCTGGCAACTCAGAGACCTCCAGAGTGCCCCCACCCCTTGCAAAGCAAGATGACTGAAGTCTAGGACAGACTAGAGGAGCTCTGGGCACCACCCCTAGGGTGGTGATGGACAGGGGAGTGATCACTCCCCTTTCCTCTGTCCAGTTTTGCGCCACAGCAGGGGACAAGGGGTCCCTGAACCAGTGTAGATGGGTTTATGCAAGGAGGACACCATCTGTGCCCTTCAAAGCATTTCCAGAGGCCAGGGGAGGCTACCCCACCCCAGCCTGTAACACCTATTTCCGAAGGGAGAGGGTGTAACACTCTGCTCCCAAAGGAAATGCTTTGTTCTGCCTTCCTGGGACTGGGCTGCTCAGACCCCAGGAGGGCAGAACCCTGTCTGTGAGGTGGCAGCAGCTGTAGCTGCAGTGCAAAAGAACAGGTGTCGTAGCCCTCGTGAAATAAAAAAAAAGGGTTAGAAGTTGTTATTAAGTCCAGTCTCCTTCGTAAATTGACAACCAACTTGTGTTTGTATCACAGTCCAATTTTATTCATAATGTTCAGATATCCTCCATAAGAACAGCCTATTCATAATGTTCAGATATCCTCCATAAGAACAGCCAACACGTGTTTCATCCTCTGAGAAGTATCTCTCATTAAGGACTTCATCAGGGCTGAAATAAAATAGAGTAGTGTCTATGTATATGTTATAGAATAATACTAGGAGCAGAAAATTGGACCAAATTCAAAATGTGACAATAGTGCGGTACACAAATGCATGATCTATTGTGACTCGTGTGATAGTCATCAGAGAAAGGAAAAAAACAAGCAAACAAATAGCCCAATTACAAAATCGAAAAACCCTGAGTACAAAGTAAAACATCTTGATCCGTGATCAGAGTTTAGGTCTAAAAGCATGAAAAACATGTGTAAAGGTCAGAGTGCCGAAAGATCATTCTCAAACGAAGTGCACGTTACTACAGACAATCAAAGTTAGGTATAATCCATGTGACTAAAGTAGAAAGGGACCCCGATTTGTGTCAAGTACTATTACTAGAGGTTAAAAAGTATACCCAAAAAAATATTTTTTTGGGGTATACTTTTTAACCTCTAGTAATAGTGTTGTGTTTCTCTGGAAACATTGGAGGATTGAGGGAGATCCTCTTGTCAAAAGCACCGTGCCATGAACAGAATGTGTTATTATTTTATGGACTTTCTGTGAGCGTCCAAATCCTATGAATTTCTTCCTTGTTGTCACTGTTTTTTGATTACGTAGCTGCAGTGCAAGCCTCAGAGAGCTGCTTTGGCAGTACTGGAAGTCCATGGTGGAGACCCCAGGATGCATTGAATTGGCTCCCCAATACCAGATTTGGAAGGGGGGACAATTCCCTGATCTTAGACACCTTACATGGCTATATTTAGAGTTAGCATTGTTCAGCTACATATAGGTATTGACCTATATGTAGTGCACGCGTGTAATGGCGTCCCCGCACTCACAAAATCCGGGGAAATGACCCTGAACTATGTGGGGGCATCTCTGCTAGTGCAAGGGTGCCCTCACACTTAGTAACTTTGCACCTAACCTTCAGCAAGTGAAGGTTAGACATACAGGTGGCTTATAAATTACTTAAGTGCAGTGAAAATGGCTGTGAAATAGTGTGTGCACTATTTAACGCAGGCTGCAATGGCATGCCTGTGGAAGGGTTTGTCTGAGCTCCTTATGGGTGGCAAAAGAAATGCTGCAGCCCATAAGGATCTCCTGGTACCCCAATGCCCTGGGTACCTAGGTACCATATACTAGGGACTTCTAAGGGGGGCCCAGTGTGCCAACTGAAATTGGTAAATTAAGTCACTAGCCTACAGTGACAAATTTAAAAGCAGAGAGAGCACAAGCACCGAGGTTCTGATTAGCAGAGCCCCAGTAACACAGTCAAGCACTATACAGACACACACATTAGGCCATAAACTATGAGCACTGGGGCCCTGACCAGCAGGATCCCAGTGAGACAGGCAAAAATATACTGACATTCAGGTAAAATTGGGGGTAACATGCCAAGAAAGATGGTACTTTCCTACAAGCCCCAGCACCAGTGTTTTTTACCTAAACGGTGCCCTTGTTTCCACAAGTGGCCCACCCTGGCCCACAGCTAAGTCCCTTGTAGAAGGTACCAGTGGTACGAATGGCTCTGTGGTCAGGGAGGGCTGTTAAGGGCTGCAGCATGTATTGTGCCACCCTAAGAGACCCCTCACCAAACACATCCACACTGACATTGCAGATTGTGTGTTTGTGGGGAGAAAAAGGTAAAGTTGACATTGCATCCCTCCCAGGGTGCCATTCTCACAAACCACTGCCTGTGGTATAAGTAAGTCATCCCTCTAGCAGGCCTTACAGTCATAAGGCAGGGTACACTATACCACAGGTGAAGGCATAGATGTATGAGCAATATACCCCTACAGTGTCTAAGTCTATTCTTAGACATTATAAGTGCAGTGTAGCCATATTAAGTACATGAGCTGGGAGTTTGCCATCTCGAACTCCCCAGGTTCATGATGCCTTCACTGAAAGACTGGGAAGTTTAGTATCAAACTTCTCAGCACAATAAACCCAAACTGAAGTCAGTGTTGGATTTAGTGCTTAATGTACAAAGAGGGCATCTTAAAAATGCCCCCTGTATTTGTCCAACCCTTTAGTGTAGGGCTGGCAAGTCTGTGCCAGGCTGCCACTAACAGGCAGGTTTCTGACCCCATGAGCAGGCTTTGCCCTGGGGTCAGGGACAAAGCCTTTCCTGGATGGACGTGCTTCACACTTCCCCCCTGCAGGAACTGTAACACTAGGCAGTGAGCCTCAAAGGATCAGGCCTCCTGCCACAGTGCCCCAGAACACTGCAGCTAGTGGAGATGCCCCCCTCCGGATCAAGCCCCATCTTTGGCGGCAGGTCCGGCGGGAAGATTACGTAAAAACAAGGAGGAGTCACCACTGCAGCTAGGCCCACCCCTATGGTGTCTACAGCTGAAGTGACCCCCTACTTGCAGATTCCTCAATCTTGTTTTGGAGTAGAGGGACCAATAGGGATAGGACTGTACCCTTCTCCCCAAAGGGAGTGGGCACAGGAAGGGTGTAGACATCCGTAGAGACAATAGCCATTGGCTACTATCCCCTGAACCCTGTATCACCCCTAAAGCTAGCATTTAAGGGTACCCTGGAACCTTGCTCTCAAGATTCTTGGAGACATCAAGAAACAAAAAAGAAGAAGGACTGCAAAGCCGACCCCATCAATGAAGACTCCAGACACAACTGACTTGACCCCAGCCCTACCAGCCTGTCTGCAGCCAAGACTCCTGCTGCAAAAAGGCAATGTATCCTGTAGGACCAGCAAACTCTACAAACCCCCAGAGGACTGCCTGCCCAGCAGAAGACCAAGAACTCCTGAGGACAGTAGCCCTGTCCAGGAGAAACCCTCCAAAAGGACTCCAGAACCGCCCCGGATCCTCGAGCCCTGCCCACTCTGCCCCCGACATCCACAGCCCGAGTCCAGGTGGTCCACCAGTCCAGAGAAGGTCCCCAGGTGAATCCAGCTTCGAGTCCACACTGAGTTGGCCCCTTCTGGCCAACATGACAATGCCTGCAGCCTGAATCCAGAGGATCCCCCTGACCACAACTGGATCTGATGAAGATTTCCAATGCCCAAAGGTACCTGTGCATCCTTGGGGAATCCGACCGATGGTCTGGCAACATCCAGGGGGCACCTCTCCTACTTGTCCTGCCTTTGGCTTTCCGGAACCGAACCCCTTGACCCAGCCTGCAGCATCTTTGTGACCCAGAGTTTCCCCGGTGGAAAGCATTAGGCACCCGATGCTGTCTTTGCACCCTGCACCTGTCCGCCCCTGTGCCGCTGAGGGTGTGTTTGGAATGGACTTGTGGTCCCCCTGGAGCTGACCTAAACCTCCCAGGCCTGTGTCCTGAAACAGTGGGTATTTACCTGCAATCTGTTTTCTACCGAGCACCCCTAGTCCCCATACGATTCCATTGAAAACCCAACACCTACTTTGACCTCTGCACCCGGCTGGCCCTGTGTTGCTGGTGGTGCAATTTTGGCGTCAACTTGAACTTTGACCTGTGGGCATTCTAAATCTATAAGACTGGGATCGTAAGTCGAGCACTTACCTGTTAAATGTGTTAACACTTTTCCTCCCTTAGGACTGCATTGATCCCTATGAAAAATTGCAGTGTCAACTTTTGAAATTGAAGTGTTACTTACTTATAAACTGCTTTATCTGAAAAACTCAAACAAAATACATTTGATACATATGCTTGATACCGAACTACAACTGTACTTACCTGCAACAAAGTCTTTGTGGTTCTAGTAATAAAGTAACAAAAAATATTTTTGCTATATAAAAACATTGGCCTGGAGTTAGTGATTGAGTGTGTGCCTCATTTCTTGACTGTGTGTGCACAACAAATAATTTGCGCTACCCTCAGGTAAGCCTAACTCCTCGACCACACTACCACAAAATAGAAGATCTAGTATTATCTAATTTAGACTCTGTTAAGCCTCTGGGGAACCCCTGGACTCTGTGCACACTATACCTCATTTTCGTACAGTATATACAGAGTTAGCTTTTCTACAAGTATTGTCGATTGTATGGTCCAGTTGCAGTTCCAGTGGCCAGAAGGTGAAGTAAACGTTGCAGAGGAATCCTGCTGGAATCTTGTATAGGGAAGTACCCTCTATCTGGCATGGTTGCCCCCACTTTTTGCCTGCTGTCAGTGTTCTGTGACTCTATTCACTGGGATCCTGCTAACCAGGACCCCAGTGACTGTGATCTCTCCCTCTAAATGTGGTTGTCCCTGACTTAGCACACCCCATAATTGGCATACCGTTGCCCTCATTTAAGTCCCTAGTAGAAGGTACATCGGTACCCAGGGAATTGGGGCACCAGGGGTTCCCCATGGGCTGCAGCATGTATTATGCCACCCAGGGGAGCACATACAAAATGTGTCTGCAGGCCTGCCATTGCAGCCTGCATGAAAAGATGCATGCACCCTTTCACTACAGGTCACAGCACCAGGTCACCCTAAGTCACCTCTCTGACAAGGCTTGCTAGCCCAGAGGGCAAAGGGGTGAGGCAATCTGATTGGTTCAAATTTGAGTTTGGGTCTATTTTACAAAACGATTATGATAGGTTATTCTATTGAGGCCTAGACCATGTATTGTATATGTACATTTTCAGGCCTAGGTTGTATATTCCACCGGGAACTCCAATCTCGATGACGGGGAAGTATTCAAGCATGTGAATCTATGAATGTTCCAATATTGGAGTAAATATCTGATTAGTTCAAGAACATATTTTAAGAAATTATTTTTTATTTTAAAATGTTGAAGAATGCAGCAACCTCTTCAAAGCAAATATAAAAAGAAAATCTGAGGAAAATTAGGAAGCTGGGACCAGATTCGTTGCAGGTCCTACAAGGACACAAACAAGTTCAATATCTCGTGGAATTCCAATACTATCTTTAGGAATAAATAAGGTTGAGTTCTCCTCATCGCCTTCCATGTGTGAAACACTGCCTAAGGCTGCCTAACAGGTGAGATGGCTTGCATTTCACTAACCCATATGGCTAATGTGATTGCTATTAGAGAAGGAGAATTTCGAGAAAGGTGCTGTAATGAAGCAATCTAAGTAGGTTCAAAATGTGTGGACTGATTAATAAAAGCACATTGAGCTCCCTGGAAGGAGGTACTGTACTCATGGGAGTAAATACGTCTAAAAATACTTCTAAAAACATTTAATGACAGGAACTTTGAAAAAGTATGCCTGATGAACAAGTTACCTCCCTTTGGTAATGCCGCACCTGATAGAGATTCTATCTAGGAGCACACTCCTCACCCTAGATTTTTTTATTTTATTATTTAAGAGTTTTAACTAGCGCTGGCAAGACCTGCGCATCAGAGCGGTTTACATCAGATCATGTTCAACAAATCATGCATATAATCCAAAAGTTGAATCAAATTAGGACAAATCAAGGGTAGAGCACGATGGAGAGAGGAAGGGTACAATGGGATCCAGGGGCTAGGTCATTCATGTCTTGAAAGGCGATTAATGTCCTGGTAGTTGAGATGTTGTTGGAGGAGGAGATCCTGTAGCTCTCTTCTAAAGCTCAAGTAGAAGGGGTTTGTCATGATATGTACTGGAAAGGAGTTCCAGGTTTTTGGGGCATTGCTCGAGAAGGAGCATGCTGCAGGTTTTTGTTTGTGGGCTTTTGGTGGAATGAGGAGTAGGGCGTTTGAGCTCCTTAAGTTTCTTGTCTAATCCGCCTTTTTTAGTTTTGAGGTAAGATAAGCTGCTGCCCCAGTGTGAAGGGCTTTATGAGTGAAGCAAGCAGTTTTGAAGCTGCAGCGAGCTTCAATTGGGAACAAAGTTTTTTTCAAGGCAGGGGAGATATGGTTTTATTTTTGGTTTCCTGTGACCATTCTGGCTGCTGCATTGAGAGTGGTTTTAAGGGGGGCAAGGTGGAATTTCTCAGAACCTGTGAGGGTGGCATTCCCATAGTTAATCTAGACAACACCAGAGTTTGCGTAACAGATTTAAGATCATTTGATGGTAGGTAGGGTTTGATTTTGTTCAGAAGTTTCAGGTTGTATAAGGCTCCCTCGGCACTATTCTTTACATGATCTTTTATGATCAGTTTGGGGTCCAATGCGATTCCTAGAGATTTGGCAGAGTCAGCTGGGGTTAGCTTACAGTTGAGAATGTCAATGGAGTCTAGCCACTTGTGAGTCTGTGGGGACTGCTCTGTCTTAGATATAAGGAGCATTTCAGTTTTGTCTTGGTTGAGTTTTAGGTGGTTGTGAGCTAGCTAGTGTTGGATTTCTTTGAGGGTGGTATTTAACTGGTATATATCAGTTAGTGAGGAGATTTCCATGTAAAACTGGATTCCATCTGCATATAGATTGAAGGGGATGTTTGCTTGGTTGAGAATGACCGGGAGGGGCTCCATGTAGATTTTGAACAGTGTAGGCAAGAGGACCAAACCTTGGGGATGCCCCATGTAATTGCTATTGTGCCAGAGGTTAGGGTGTTTATTTTTATTTGTTGAGATTGGTTTTGTAGAGAAGATGTGGACCAGTGTAAGTCCATCCCTTACACGCAGCTCCTTTTTTTGAGGGACTTTAAGGGAAGCCTTGTGGTCGACCATGTTGAAGGCTGCCAATAGGTCTAGAAGTATGAGCAGGCAGCATCAGTCTGTATCCAAGGAATTGTGGAGGCCATCTATGATGTTCAGAATAGCTATTTCCGTACTGCATCCTTTCCTGAAGCCCGAATGATGAGGATCTAGGAGATTGTTGTTGTTGATGTGTTGGTTTATTTGTGAGAGAACAAATCTCTCCAGAGTGCTGGCTAGGAAGGGGAGATTGGAGACAGCTCAGACGTTATTGAGGTAGTTCGGGTCTGCACCCATTTTTTTGAGCAATGGCGTGACCTGACCTAGTCTAAGGCAGTCCGGAACCACTCCAGTTATCAGGGAGCTGTTTATAATCTTGGACCATAGTGGGGTTAGGGCGTGATTGAGCTTTTTTCCCAGGGATGCTGGGAGGGGGTCCACAAGGTGGGATGAGGGTTTGGGCGCAGCCAACAGAAAAGGTATGTCCTCCATGGAGATTGGGTTGAAAACTTCAGGCTTCTAGGAGATGTAAGGGGCCCTTGGATTTGAGTGCTCCTGTTATTGTCCTGAGGAGGATCGTTGATAGGGTGGCTGTGGAGTAAGAAGGAAGGTTGTTACCTTCCTTTTCAGAGGTGGGGATCCCCTTAGATGTTTGGTCGGTATCTTCAAGGGAAAGCTCGATCTTCATGATTTTATAATTGAAGAAGTTGGTAAAGTTGGCACGCCGTTCTTTGGAGAGTTGAGGGTTTTTTAGACTTAGAGGTTTGCTGCTTAATGATATTGAAAAGTTATTTGGGTATTTCTTGGCCTTATCTAGAGTGTTGCAGAAGAAGGTGTTTTTTTTCAATCATGATGTGGTTTTTGTAATTCTTTTGTTCCCTACTGAGTTGTTCCATTTGGGCTTTGGATGATTTGCTCACCAGATTCTTTCTGCCACTTTAAGCTTTCTTCTTTCAGTGTTAAGGTCCATATTAAACCAGGATCTCGAGGATGTAATTTCTCACACTTTTCAGCCTCAGAGGGACTCCTTGGTCCAGTATGGAGGATATCGTTCAATTGCAGTGTGAGTGTGGTTTTTGAGAGGGTATCTGATATTGTGGTAGTACTGATCCCATTCTATCTTCAAGGTCTGCTAGGGGAATTTGGCTTATGTGCTTTTTACCCACCATGTTTTGAAGAATTTTATGTGTGCGAGTTGGGTGGTGGAACGTATTGTTGTATTGTATTGTATTGTATTGAGTTATTTATAAAGCACAATCCGGCAAGAAGCATCGAAGCGCTAAACTGAGCAAGTAAATGGGAGAACAAAGTGCTCCTCCAAAAAAAACAGCGTGCCTATTGAGAAAAAAGCCAAGTTTTCAGATTTTTTCTAAAAATGGTGTGGGTGGCTGTTTGACAAAGCACAAGAGGTAGTGCATTCCACAGCCTTGCAGCTTCTGCCGTAAATGCACAGTCCCCCCATCTAGCCCTATTGCATCGGGGAACCGCAATCATATGTTTGGAAGAGGATCTCAAATTTCTGGTAGGTTGGTATTGTCGCAGGGTGGACTTCAGGTATTTGCAACCCTCAAACTGTAAAGCTCTATGAGTTAAGCAGAGAGTCTTGAAAATAATTCTCTTATTAATAGGTAGCCAGTGTAATAATTTCAAACTGCTACTGGCAGAAGAGGACTGGGGGAGATTCAAAATCAGGCGGGCCGCTGTATTCTGAATGGACTGTAATTTGCCAAGGGAAGTTTTAATGGCATTTAACAAAAGTGCATTGCAGTAATACAGTCTTGAAGTGACAAGAGCCAGCACGACCGACGTTCTTAAGTCTTCCTCCAAAAAGTGCATGATTTTCCGAAGAGTTTTTAGGATCCAAAAGCAGACTTTGACAATTTGGTTTATCTGTAGATTAAAGGAAAGAGAAGTGTAAAATATAATGCCAAGATTTTTGGCAGAAAGACTGGGTGAAGGGCATCCACCACAGGCTTCTGGCCACCAACTGCTGTCCCAGGGAATATTATTACGTCCAAAACACATAATAATGGTCTTATCCCCATTAAGTTTAAGCCAATTGCTGGCCATCCAGTTATTGATTGCTGCCATGCAGAGTCGAAATTTCTCTCTGGATTCTTCCCAGTTGTGAGATTCAGGAATAATCAACTGAGTATCATCAGCATAGGATACGATTTGGAAACCGAAAGAGCATACCAGGCCCGCTAGTTGATGTGAAATAGAATGATGTGATCATCTGACTAGTCTACAGGAAGGATCTTGTCAATAATTAGATGTAGGAAAGTGCCCTTGTTGCCATGGTTACCCCCACACTTTTTTCCTGATATTGATGCCAACTTTGACTGAGAGTGTGCTGGGATCCTGCTAAGCAGGCACCAGCACCAGTGTTCTTTCCCAAAACCTGTACCATTGTTTCGACAATTGGCACACCGTGGGCCACAGTTAAGTCCCTTGTAAAAGGTATCAATGGTACTAAGGGCCATGTGGACAAGAAAGTTCCCCAAGGGCTGCAGCATGTATAATGCCACCCTGGGTGACCTCTCACTAAGCACATGCACACTGTCATTGCAGCATGTGAGTGCTGGTAGGGAGAAAAAGACAAAGACGACATGGCACCCCTCTCAGGGTGCCATGCCAAAAACCACTGACTGTGGCATAAGTAAGTCACCCCTCTAGCTGGCATTACAGCCCTGAGGCAGGATGACCTATACCACAGGTGAGGGCATAGATGCATGAGCAATATGTCCCTACAGTCCATTCTTAGACATTGTGAGTGCATTGTGGCCATACTGACTATATGGCCTTGGAGTTTGTCATTACGAACTCCACAGCTCCATAATGGCTTCACTGAATACTGGGAAGTTTGATACCAAACTTCCCAGCACAATAAACCCACACCGATGCCAGTGCTGGATTTATTGAACAATGCACCCAGAGGGCATCTTAGAAATTCCCCCTGTATTTTAACCAATCCTTTACTGCAGGAATGGCTGGTCTGTGACAGCCTGCCATTAAGAGGCGGGTTTCTGACCACTCGGTGGCCAGAAAGAAAGCCTGCACTAGATACAGGTGCTTCACACCTCACCCTGCAAGAACTGTAACACCTGGCGGTGAGCCTCAAAGGCTCAGGTCTCTTGTTACAGTGCCCCAGGGCACTCCAGCTAGTGGAGATGCTCGCCCCCGGACAAAGCCCCACTTTTGGCGGCAAGTTCGGCAGGAAATTAAAAAAAAACCGGGAGGAGTGACCACCTCAACCGGGACCACCCCTAAGATGCTCAGAGCTGAGGTGACCCCCTCCTTTCAAAATCCTCCATCTTAGTTTGGAGGACATGGACCAATAGGGTTAGGTTTGTGTCCCCCTTCTCAAAGGGAGTGAACACAGGAAGGGTGTAGCCACCCTCAGGGAAAATAGCCATTGGCTACTGGCCTCTGACCTCTGTAATGCCCCTAAAGCTTGGATTTAAGGGCTTCCCTGAACCTAGCTCATCAGATCCCTGGTGACCTCACAAGTAGAAAGAAGAAAGAAGAAGGACTGCTAAGCTGAAACCCGAGCAGAGAAGACGGAAGACGAAAACTGATTTGGCCCCAACCGTACCGGGCTGTCTCCAGCTTCAAAAAACCCTGCAAAAGAAAGCGATGCATCCTGCAGGTCCAGCGACCTCTGAGAAGCCCCCACAGCACTGCCTGCATCACAGAGGATGAAGAACTCCTGTGGACAGCGGCCCTGCCCAAAAAGAAATGGCATCTCATGACTACAGGACCGCCCCGGATCCGCGAATCCTGACCACTCTGCACCCAATGCCCAGGGCCCGAGTCCAGGTGGCCCAACTGACTAGAGCTGGTCCCGAGGCGATTCTGAGCAAGTGCCCACCCTAGGTTGACCCCTCCAGTCTACCACGACGACGCCTGCAGACTGAACCCGGGGTACCCCCTGATTGCGACAGAACCGGACGAATATTCCTGACAGCTCCCTGGCCTTGGGGAATCTGACCTTCGGTGCAGCAGCATCCAGCAGACAGCCCCTCTTCTTGTCCAGCCTTTGGTTTCCCAGAACCAAACCCCCTGGACTTCACCTGCAGCATCTTTGTGTCCCCTGGGGACCCCATATAGGAAAGTATATGGAGCCCAACACTGTGTTTGCCCCCTGCACCCAGCTGTCCCTACACTGCTGAGGGTGTGTGTTTGGTGCTGACCTGTGGCCCCCCTGGTGCTTCTCTAAGCACCCCCAAGTCTGTCCTCTGAAGACATGTGTACTTACCGGCAAGCAGGCCTGATTCTGAGTGCCCCCTATCTTCATAGGAGCCCATGTTAAATTTGCTTCATCTTTGATCTCTGCACCCGGCCGGCCTCTTATTGCTTGTGGTGGGTGTTTGGGGTTAACTTGAACCCCAACCTGTGGACTTCCTAACTCCTGGAGACTGGAACTGTAAGTCTTGCACTTACGTTCAAATCATACTAACTTTTCTTTCTCCCAGGAACTGTTTCCAAAAAATGCAGTGTAAACTTTTAAAACAGATTCTTGCCATTTATTCAAAAACTGTACAACTTGCCAATTCTAATCAAAGTGGTATTGATAAATATGTAGAATACATATTTATTCATGTATTTACCTGCAACTAGAATCTTATAGTTCTAGAAATAAATTAACAAAAGTTATTTTTGCTACATGAAAAACATTGGTCTGGAGTTAGTCACTTAGGCCCTCATTACATCTCTGGCTGTAAATGCCACTGACAGCCGTGCTGACGGCCGCCAACATACCGTGACCACGGCGTTATATTGTTACGGGTATAATGACCCACACAGAGAAATCTGCCACTATACAGACACCCTCACAAGTCTGCCAGCCCAAAGGTCAGTGATAAACTGGCGGTACCAAAGCCGACACCGGTACGCCAACAGAAATACACCCACAGCATGATGACCCACGAATCACCATGGCGGACATTCAACCGCGGTAAACCATTGGTGGTACACACCACCGTGCTCAAAATACACACACACTAACAAAACTACACCACATTGGACAATTCAAAATACACACACCTGACACACATACACACATCACACCCAAACACCCAATCCAATATAAAACACACACCCACATTACCAACAACCCCTTACAACGAAAAAAAATTGCCAACTGAGAGAGAGACAAGCCAGGAGCACCCTCTGAATCAGAGCCACATAACACCATCACCATACACCATCCACGCACCTCACAGCACACACTCCAACACATCACCCCACACACCCTCACACATACCACTCACACTACACCCATGGCACCACAAAGACACCCCAGGTTCTCAGAGGAGGAGCTAAGTGTCATGGTGGAGGAAGTCATCTGGTAGAGCCACAGCTATTCGGATCACAGGTGCAGCAGACGTCCATTGCAAGAAAGATGGAGCTATGGCGGAGAGTCGTGCACAGGGTCAACGCCGTGAACAAGGGATGACATCAGGAAGAGGTGGAATGACCTTCGGGGGAAGGTGTGTTCTGTGGTTGCATGACACCAGGTAGCAGTACAGAGGACTGGCGGTGGACCCCCACCTCCTCCCCCACAACTAACAACATGGGAGGAGCAAGTCTTGGCGATCATGCATCCTGAGGGCCTCGCAGGGGTAGCAGGAGGAATGGACCCTAGTAAGTCAAATCTTTACTACTATATCCCCCACCCTACCTGTATGCCATCACAAACTCCTACCTCTACCCTCACCCCCATCACTCCACCACCTCACATATACCCCACTATCACAACCCACCCATCCCAATACCGAGCCCTGCATGCAACACCAATGCATGGACACCCATCACATACCTGCATGGACACCCATCACCAAAGCATGCACACTAGTGACAATCACTTAGCCAAACCAATAACATCTCACACAAACCAAACGTGCCTTGCTAATAACAACCATAGAGGGAAACATATCAATGCACAAGATGGCACACGCAAATACATTAGCACTGCATTTACATCCCCACAGGACCCCCACTCAACGTCACCGGAGCCGAGGTGCCACCAATATCCAGTCCCCCCACAGAAGATGCCCACAGTGATGACAACAGCTCTGCACGCCTGGATCAAGATGACCAACCTGGCCAATCAGAGACCTCTGGACAGTCAGTTACCCTGCCACAGTCCCAAAACACCACAGAGCCTCCCCCCTCAGGAAACACCACTACAGCACCCACGCAGCAGGCCCATCCCTCTGTCCCCAGGACATGTCAATCCGCAGTGTGTCCACCACTACAGGGACCCCAGGCAACCTCACAAACCCAAGATAATCAGAGACCTAGGGTCAGTGGCAATGGGCACACTGTTCAGGGGACAGAGGCACAGGACAACAGGGAAGCTGGGAGGACTGCTGTGCGACAGGGGAAGCACAGGCCCAGGGAACCCACTCTCCACGAGGCACTTGCAGGGATCCTGGGAGCATACCAGCATTCCCAGGAGACCTTGGGCCAGATACTGTACAAGTTGCAGGAGACCCAGTGGATGTAGGAGGGACACTATCTGGGGATCAGGGAGGACCTCAAACACATCCACACCATCCTGGTCACTATTGCAGGGGTGCTGGCTGACATGGCCAAAACCAAGAGGGAGGCAGTGGCACACCAACGGCCACTGACACTAGCCACAGCAAAGAACAGCCCTCCACCTCTGCTGGCACTAGTGGACAGGAGGCCCCGCCACAGGACCAACAGACCACCAGCACCCCACTCCCTGCAGAAGGAGAACTACTGTCGCGCCGCACCGCGCGGCGCGAGCCGAGCGTTCGGCACAAGCCGCGCGTTCGGCTCGGGCCGCGCTTCGCGTCTCTAAGACGCGGCGCGCCCCGAGCCTTTCTTGCACCTTGCGAGGCCCCAGGACTTACTAGGGGCCTCGCGCTGCGCTCTCCCTCCGTCTTGTTGGGGTCTCCTGACCCCTCTTACCTGTTTGGGGACTCCTCTTTCTTCTTTTCTGTCTTTCTTTCTTTTTGGGTCTGTTTTCTCCTCTGTCCTTTATGTCTTTTCCCCTTCCCAGGTTACCTCTGTCTTCCCAGCATTCCTCCTTCCCTATTCTCTATGGTTTCTGCTCCAGTCTATTCTATCTACTTTTCCCTATGCAAGATGGTGTCCTTTTTCTTCCTGTGGGTCACTTCCTGTTTTATGGTATTTAAGGGTGTTTTTTCTTTCCCTCTTTGCGCTGCAACACTCTCTGTTTCAGTTAGTGTCCTCGCTCCTGATTTCCTAGCCCTTGGCTCTGGATTTCGCCATTTCTGTGTTACGTCAGTTCCTTTGATTCCTGTTCCTCTGTTCTTGTTCCAGGAATCCCCTGCGAATCTTCTGGGAGGTTTTTTCCTCTTCTTCTGAAGGGGTTTTTTCCCTCTGGCGCTACTTTCTCACGGTCACGGTCTGTCCTTGGCGTTTCCTCGCCTACAGCACCGTGGCTACCAGAAAGAGTCGCCCCTTTTTGGGACAAAGTCGAACCCTCAAGATCCACGCCTCAAGATCTGCAAACTCCAGGCGCAAGCAGCACGTGAGTCGTGACAGATTGCAGCGCACAACCATCCCGACGTCTTCTAACACCATGGAAGACACTGTGGTAGCTGCTGCGGATCCGGATCAAGCTCTGCTAACTACAATTCAGCAACAAGCTCAAGAATTACAGCAACTACGCAGTGAGAATGCTGCGTTGCGACAGGCCTTGGCCTTCCGTAGTGGTGATGTCCCAACGCTCTCCGCCTCTACCCATCGTTTTTCGGGTGAACCAACCAAGCTGCGAGAGTTCCTTGACTCCTTGACAGTGTACTTTGCCTTCCGACCCACCCAATTCTCCCACGACAGAACAAAGGTGGGTTATCTCATCAGTGCCCTATCTGGTCCTGCCTTGGCCTGGGCAACCCCGATGGTATCATCTAACGATCCGGTATTGTCGGACTATTCTGCCTTTGTGAACCGTTTCAAGCTGATGTTTAGTCGTCCGGGATTGGAGGCTTCAGCAGAAGAGGCCTTATGCGATATTCATCAAGGTTCACAAGAAGTCCTTCAATACATTACACGCTTTCGTCAACTAGCGGCAGAGACCACCTGGGTGGAACGTACTTTGGTGACTTTGTTTCGTAGAGGACTCAAAGAAGAGATCAAAGACGAACTAGTACATTCCACCAGAGTGGAGGATCTTCGTGGCCTGATGGATCAAGCCCTCTCCATCGAGTATCGCCTTCAGGAACGGAGAGCAGAGAAGAGAAAAAGCAGAGGGTCTTTTCAACCAAGCACCTCACGAGTTTTTCCACATCGTTCTGAGGAACCTCGCCCTCCTGTCAGAGACACCGAAGGAGAACCCATGCAGGTGGATACAACTCGAGGCCCTCTCTCCCCTAGCGAACGAGAAGAAAGACGAAAGAAGGGGTTGTGTTTATACTGCGGATCTGCCGGCCACATACTGCGTACCTGTCCAGTACGTCCATCAAGGCCATCGGGAAACGCCGCTTCCCGTCCTCTGTAAGAAGGGAGGGGACGGGATTAGCAGCCATACCTTCCATCAGTTCTTTCAACGACAATACCACATCCTTGTTCACTTTACCAGTAATGTTACAATTACCTGATGGCCGTCTAGAGAAGACTATGGCACTACTAGATTGTGGAGCTAGTGGCATTTATATGGATAAGAAGTGGGCCACCACTCAACAAGTTCCTATACAACCTAAGGAGGTTCCAGAACAAGTTCACACGGTGGATGGATCTTTGATATCATCGGGTCCAGTAGATACAACTACCCTGATGCTAAATCTACAGATCAGTAACCATCAGGAACACATTTCCTTTGATCTTATAACTTCCCCCAACCATACCATCATTCTTGGAATCCCGTGGTTCATCAGACATAATCCATATGTGAACTGGGCTACCCGGACGGTTTCCTTGTCTTCACAGTTCTGTCACGAGCACTGTTTTGCTTCAGACAAGTATTGGTCGCCTAAGAGGTCAATTATCACGGAGGGCACCACCGGTTCGACCATAAATACAGTCCAAGGAGTTCCTGAACACTATTTGGAATTTCAAGATGTCTTCCAAAAACCTTCCAAACCTGTGTTACCTCCACATCGAGATTACGATTGTGCTATTCCCTTGGAACCTGGCACTATCGTTCCTTTTGGCAGGATGTATTCCCTCACGGAAACTGAAAAGGAAGTACTAAAGGAGTATTTGGATGAAAATATTCAAAGTGGGCTTATTGTTCCATCGTCTTCTCCGGCTGGGGCTCCTCTCTTTTTCGTACCCAAGAAGACAAAGGACCTTCGCCCTTGCCTGGATTTTCGAGGCCTGAATAAAATAACTATTAAAGATCGTTATCCTTTGCCTCTCATAAGGGACATTTTAGAGGCAGTCAGAGGGGCTCAACGGTTTACCAAACTAGATCTACGGGGAGCCTATCACCTCTTACGCATTAAAGAAGGAGATGAGTGGAAAACGGCCTTTAGGACTCCATTTGGTCATTTTGAATACAGGGTAATGCCTTTCGGTCTTACTAATGCCCCGGCAATTTTTCAGAGATTTATGGACTCAGTATTCTCGGATCTCCTGAATCAGACAGTTGTAATCTACCTTGATGATATTCTTATTTATTCCAGAAATCCCAAACTCCATTCTTCCCATGTTAAACAAGTTCTTCAACGACTCCGGGCACATCAACTGTTTTGCAAACCCGAAAAGTGTGAGTTTGACCAGACGGAAGTCAAATATCTAGGATATCATTTAAGTACCACCGGAGTAGCCATGGATCAAGAAAAGGTGCAAGCTATCCTAGATTGGCCTTCTCCATCCTCCATTAAAGAAACACAATGCTTTCTAGGATTGGCGAACTTCTATCGACAATTCATCGCAGACTTTGCTAAACAAACTAGCCACATAACTCACACTTTAAAGAAGGAAAATCTTATTAAAGGGTTTGTCTGGACTAAAACTGCTGAAACAGCTTTTCAAGAATTAAAGAAGGCATTTACACAAGCTCCCATCTTAAGACATCCAGATACCAACAAACGATTTATTGTCGTCACCGATGCTTCTGAAAAAGCCATTGGTGCCGTTCTACTCCAACAACAAGAAGACGATGGTCTTGAACATCCTGTTTTCTATTTATCTCATATACTCTCTATTGCAGAACAACATTACTCAGTATTGGAAAGAGAATTGTTGGCTCTGAAAACAGCTTGTATTGAATGGAGGCAGTTTCTGATGGGTTCCAAGGAACCTTTTGAAGTGAGAACAGACCATCGAAACTTACAATGTTTACGAAATTTCGTATGCCAAAATAGTCGTCAAGCTCGTTGGGCCTTCTTCTTCAGCCAGTATGATTTCTACATTACATATATTCCTGGCTCCCAAAACATTCTGGCTGATGCTCTATCGCGTCGTTATCCAGATTGTACTCCTGTCCCAGCTCAACCCCTACTGGAACCTAGTAAGATCATTGGGGTAGCCCAGTCTTTTCTGGAGGAGGTACAACTGGAGTACCCCAATCTATCTGATGATGAAATAGAGAACTTAAGGCCTCTTTTACATAAGAGACAAGGATACTATTATTATCACGATCTGTTATTCATCCCCACTAACAGAGTGAGAGAAAAGGCATTACAAATGTGTCATGATTCACCGGTTGCTGGTCATAGAGGCATCAAGGCCACACAAGAACTGTTATCCCGATTTTTCTGGTGGCCTACTTGGAAAAAAGATATTGAAACATACGTTCAGGCTTGTCCCACATGCGCTCAAGTCAAGATTCCCCGAACCAGGCCTGCGGGTTTACTCCAGCCCTTGCCGGTTCCGCCAACTCCATGGCACACCATCTCCACCGATTTCATGTGTTCGTTACCACTCTCAGCAGGAAACCGGGTAATCATGGTCACTGTGGACTCTTTTACTAAGATGGCTCACTTCACTGCCTTGAAAAAACTACCTACATCCCAAGAATTAAGCCAGATATTCATTGAACATATCTTCCGTCTTCATGGACTTCCTCATACTCTTATATCTGATAGAGGTCCTCAGTACATTTCCCGGTTCTGGAGGTATTTTTGTAAGACACTAAACATCGATAGAGCTTTGTCATCGGGCTTCCATCCCCAGACCAATGGACAGACCGAGCGTCTGAACCAGGGCTTAGAACAATACCTTCGTTGTTTTTGCAACTCAACTCAAAGCAACTGGAACACTTATCTCCCTATCGCTGAGTTCTCTTATAATAACTCAGTCCATAGTGCCTCCAAGACCACTCCTTTTTTCTGTTCTTATGGTTTTCATCCTACCTCTTTTCCTACTTCTTCTCTGTCTCCCACTCCCTTACCCGCTATTACTCATTTTTCCAAACGTCTTCTACAAATCCATAGACTGATTCGTTCTAATCTCTTACACACCAAGAGATATATGAAGAAAGTAGCAGACAAGAAACGTAGGGCAACTCCGGACTACCTTCCACAGGATAAAGTTTGGCTTTCTTCTAAATTCTTACCCTCACGTCTTTCTCAGAACAAATTCACACCTCGCTATTACGGGCCTTTCCGTATTCTCCAGTTGCTTAATCCCGTCACTGTCCGTCTTCACTTGCCTCACACATGGAAGATTCATCCAGTCTTCCATGTCTCCCAACTCAAACCTTATGTACCAGATCCGTACTCCCGTCAGTTTTCCTGTCCTCCTCCTGTCTTAGTGGATGATGTTCCTGAATATGAGGTTCAGGAGATTTGTGACTCTCGTCTTTTTCACACCCGTCTGCAGTATCTGATTCATTGGAAGGGTTATCCTCTCAGTGAGTGTTCTTGGGAAGATGCATCTTCTGTTCATGCTCCTCTTCTGACTCAGCGCTTTCACCGTTTATTTCCTTTCAAACCAGGGCCTTCGGGAGGGGGGCCTACTGTCGCGCCGCACCGCGCGGCGCGAGCCGAGCGTTCGGCACAAGCCGCGCGTTCGGCTCGGGCCGCGCTTCGCGTCTCTAAGACGCGGCGCGCCCCGAGCCTTTCTTGCACCTTGCGAGGCCCCAGGACTTACTAGGGGCCTCGCGCTGCGCTCTCCCTCCGTCTTGTTGGGGTCTCCTGACCCCTCTTACCTGTTTGGGGACTCCTCTTTCTTCTTTTCTGTCTTTCTTTCTTTTTGGGTCTGTTTTCTCCTCTGTCCTTTATGTCTTTTCCCCTTCCCAGGTTACCTCTGTCTTCCCAGCATTCCTCCTTCCCTATTCTCTATGGTTTCTGCTCCAGTCTATTCTATCTACTTTTCCCTATGCAAGATGGTGTCCTTTTTCTTCCTGTGGGTCACTTCCTGTTTTATGGTATTTAAGGGTGTTTTTTCTTTCCCTCTTTGCGCTGCAACACTCTCTGTTTCAGTTAGTGTCCTCGCTCCTGATTTCCTAGCCCTTGGCTCTGGATTTCGCCATTTCTGTGTTACGTCAGTTCCTTTGATTCCTGTTCCTCTGTTCTTGTTCCAGGAATCCCCTGCGAATCTTCTGGGAGGTTTTTTCCTCTTCTTCTGAAGGGGTTTTTTCCCTCTGGCGCTACTTTCTCACGGTCACGGTCTGTCCTTGGCGTTTCCTCGCCTACAGCACCGTGGCTACCAGAAAGAGTCGCCCCTTTTTGGGACAAAGTCGAACCCTCAAGATCCACGCCTCAAGATCTGCAAACTCCAGGCGCAAGCAGCACGTGAGTCGTGACAACTACCCCGCAAACAGTCCATGCGACCCAGACAGAAGCTAGAGAACACTGCCAAGACCCCCGCCGGAAATAAGACTCTCCTGAATGTCATCCTTCTGCCCCACTATGTCACCCTGTCACCTTGTACTGCCATTGCTCCCCTTCCTATGCCCCCTTGGACAATGCACCTGTGATACAAAAAGACTGGACTCTATCCTGGACATTCCACCACCATCAGCCCATCCCATTGAACATCCCCCTCTACTTATTAGCACTTAAATAAACACCCTTGGTACAAATACAAGTATGGAGTCTGTCAAATGATTGAGATATGTATTAGTTTAACAAGCTGTAAGCATTGTAATTCATATGTACAGTTATATATACATAGGTATGACCTGTAATGTGCAGCAGTAAACACACCAGGAGCCAGAGTGGGGCACAGAGATCTGAAAATAGAGATGCCAAAGGGTACAGTAAGTGGCCATAGACATAGGGAAATCAGGCTGCCATGTACAATGTCTAACACAAAACTGCAATGGAAAGTGAAGTTACAGTGTCTTATCTGTGTGTCACTGGAACTACTGTTGAATGAGTGAACTTCTGTTGTCCACATCTTCTCCCTCTGCCTCCTCTTACTCACTGTTCACAGGCTCCACCGCTGCCACAATACCATTTCCAGGCTCATCCTCCTGCAGAAAAGGCACCTGGCGTCTCAAGGCCAGGTTGTGCAACATGCAACGGGGATCTGGCACACCTTCTTGGGTGAGAGGTACAGGGATCCACCTGTCAGATGGAGGCACCGGATTCTGGCCTTCAGGAGGCCAAAGTTCTTTCAATTATCCTCCTTGTTCACCCATGTGCCTCATTGTAACGTTCCTCTGCCCTTGTCCTGGCATTCCTCATTGGGGTCAGTAGCCATGAGAGGTTGGGGTAACCAGAGTCACCTGCAAATATCGAGGGACAACTGTTAGACACACACTAACCCTTAGGGACAACCCCATACCCAGACACCTACTTATACTGGGTGGGGACCTTGGGCTCACGTATTAGCCACACCCGGTGCCTCTGGAGTGGGCCCATCACATATAGGATGCTGCTATTCCTGAAGATAAAGGCATCCTGCACAGACCCAGGATACTTGGCATTCACATGGGAGATCTACTGGTCCGCCAAACACACTATCTGCATATTCGGAGAGTGAAAGCTTTTTCTATTCCTGAACACTTGTTCATTTCTCTGGGGGGTACAAATGCTACATGGGTACCATCAATGGCACCAATGATGTTGGGGATATGTCCCAGGGCATAAAAGTCAGCCTTCACAGTGGCCAAATCCTCCACCTGGGGGAATACGATGTAACTGCACATGTGTTTCAGCAGGGCTGCCAACACGTTGGAGAACATTGGCTGAGACATCCCTGATGCCATGGCCACTGTCACTTGGAAGGAACCACTTGCAGGAAATGAAGCACTAACAGGACCTGCACTAGAGGGGGCATACCTGTGGGCTGGCGGATAGCTGAAATCAGGTCTGGCTCCAATTGGGCACACAGTTCTTGGATTGTGGCCCTATCAAGTCTCTAGGTAAGGATAATGTGCCTGTCCTCCATTGTCGCCAGGTCCACCAGGGTCTGTACACGGGGGGATGTCACAATCTCCTATTCATCCTCAGCGGTTGAGCTCTAGAGTGGAAAACGGTGAGCAGGGGGTCATATTCAAACACATGTGAAATTTAGAATGCATTTTTTCCTTTACAGAAACAGTATGTGAATTTGAGAGTCAGTTGATGTGCCAATATCTGCTGTGAAGCAGTTAGGTGCCATGACCTGTGCCCCCCTGAAATGGCGGCTGCCTGACCTGTGAGGAGAGACAAGTGGAAATGAGGTAATTCCTCTGACGTTGTGCGCCGTTGCGGTCGGCGGACGATCACCACCGCGCAACTTCGCATTGGTTATCATTGGGCTCTATGGGTTCCAGGAGCCAATGGCACACCGCCGCGGCCGTGACCGCCATTTTCTATCTGTTCACTCACTTGCTACCTTACCTTCAACAGAAGAGGACCTACACTGCAAGTGCTGCTGTGACCTGTGTCTGGAAGCGACAATGGATCGAGTTTCTGGGGAAAGGGCCCCCTCCTTCACATCGGAGAAGTTGGAGAGACTGGTGGATGGGGTCCTACCCCAGTATACTTTACTCTATGGTCCTCCAGACAAACAGGTGAGTACACTGTGAGCATGATGCGTGAGCCATGAATGTATGGATTGCTGTGTGTGTAAGCCTCATGTGGGGGGGGCTGAGGGGTCCTGGGCAGAGTGCTGCATGTCTGGTGGTCAATGTCTGTGCGTAAGGGGATGGAGGGATATTGTGGGCCATGAGTGTCACAGTACGGACGGTATGACTAATCCGTTTTTTCTATGCATATTTTCCTGCAGGTCAGCGCCCATCAGAAAAAGGGTATTTGGCGTGCCTTAGCCAAGGAGGTGCAGACCCTGGGGGTCTTTGACAGGCAGAGCACCCACTGCCGCAAACGGTGGGAGGACCTGCGACTCTGGGCAAGGAAGACGGAAGAGGCCCAGCTAGGGCTGGCCTCCCAACGATGAAGGGGTGCCCGTCGTACCCTGACCCCCCTGATGTTCTGCATCCTGTTGGTGGCCTATCCAGAGTTAAATGGGCGCTTGAAGGCATCACAGCAGCCACAAGGGGGTGAGTACAGTTTCTGAATCATGACTGCACGCGTTAAGGTTGTACCTGGGTGGGGGATGTGGGCTGTGGGTGCTCCTAGGCCAGGGCGATTTGGCAGGGTAGGTCCCTTGTTGGGCAGGCTCTGAAGCACTCCAAACTCAATAGTGTTAGTGGGCATCTACTACTGGGCAGGGTCCTGTTGGCTTCAGGTGTGCAGCCAATGGCGTTGGGCAATGTACCCCATGGGCTGGTAACTAGCTGTGTAGCTGTGTAACTGGTAGTGCATGGCCTAGTGCATAGGGCTGATCCCTGTGTGTTGTGTACGCCAACGGTAGTGGTGTTGCTGGTGTTGACCAAGTGTATCCTCTGTCTCTCCCCCCTTCTAGTTTTGTCACCCTGTCCTTATATGCATTAGCATCATCTGGCAGAGGAACAGAGGCACCGGCGACCGAGGGAGCCGCATCCCACATGGGCCTGGAGGCCGAATCCACCGACGGTGAGGGCACCAGTGGGACAGAGGGTGAGGGGAGCACCACGACATAGACAGAAGGGGACACTACAGACAGCGACTCCTCCTCCGATGGTAGCTCCTTGGCGGTGACGGACACCCCTGTGCCCACCCCAACATCAGGCACAGCCGCCATCCCCATACCAGCACCACCCTCCCAGCAGCCCCTCAGCGTGTTTCCCGTGCCCGCTCACCCAGGAGGGTGGGCATCTCCTTCGCCCCAGGCAACTCAGGCCCTGCCCCAGTCAGCCCTGCTGCCCTCATTGAGGAGGCTATTGACCTCCTGAGATCCCTCACTGTTGGGCAGTCAACCATACTGAATGCCATCCAGGGTGTTGAAAGGCATTTGTAACAAACAAATGCATACCTGGAGGGCATTCACTCTGGTGTGGTGGCCCAACAGAGAGAATTTCAGGCTCTGGCCTCCCCACTGATGGCAGCCATTGCCCCTGTATCCAGCCTCTCCCTCCAACTTTCTCAACCCAGTCCCAATCCCCTCAACCCTAACCTATCCCAAGCACACTTTCAGACCAGCATTCACCCAAATCAACACACAGAAGTGGCTCAGTCAAACACAAGCACCACAATTCATCTCACAGGCACTCACACAAGCACCTTCCCCAAGCACACACCAACATCCACTGACTCGACTGTGTCCCCCTCCTCCTCCTCATCCACCTCCCTCTCAGTAGCGTCTCCACTCACACCTGCATGCACTACATCCTCATCAACTACCTCTATCACCAGCACGCCTATCACTACATACCCCTCACTGGCAGTCACCACCCCCACATTCATGCACACGTCCCCTGTGTCCTCTCCCACTCTGTCTGTGACCCCTCCTCCCAAAGTACACAAACTCAAGCACACACCCACCCAACAGCCATCCACCTCACAACAGCACCCAGCTCATGCACCTTCACCCAAACACAGCCGACTGACACCTCCTATGAGGATTCCCTCGTCCTCCACTCCCAAACCCTCACCCTCTTCCCGCCCCAATGTCCCTAAGAAGCTTTTCCTAGCCAACATTGACCTCTTCCCTTCCCCTCCCCCCTGTCCTTCACCTCAGGCTAGGGTGGCCAGAACCAAGCCCAGAACCTCAGCCACCAAGTCCACGTCCGCTGTGGTTTCTGCAGCTCAGAGAGGCTCTAAGGAGGCACCCTTTAGCCCAGCCAGTGTGCCACCAACACCTGCCAAGGACAAGAAGGTTCCGCCACCCGGCAAGGGGAAAAAGGGGACAGCATTCAGCAAGGAGAAGGAGGCACAACCAGCCAGCAAGGCCAAGGCAAAGACACCAGCTGGCAGAAGCAAAGAGGCACCACCATCTGCCAAGGGCATGAAGGGGCACAGGATACCAGCCAGGGCACTTCAGCCGTCTGAGGCTGCAGGAGAAGGGCTGGAGCCGCCTCCCACCACTGGCAGCACCGACACCTGCACCGCGATCATCACCGCCACCTGCACCGCTGCAAGCAGCACCACTGCCAGCAGCAGCAGCCCCAGTGGGCAGCCATCCGAGGCTGCAGGGGAAGGGCTGGAGCCGCCCCCCACCACTGACAGCAACGACACCTGCACCGCGGGCAGCACCGCCACCTGCACCGCCGCAAGCAGCACTACTGCCAGCAGCAGCAGCCCCTGTGGGAAGCCATCCGAGCCTGCAGGGGAAGGGCTGGAGCCGTCCCCCACCACTGGCAGCACCAACACCTGCATCGCGGCCAGCACCGCCACAAGCAGCACCACTGCCAGCAGCAGCAGCCCCTGTGGGTAGCCGTCCAATGCTGCAGGGGAAGGGCTAGAGCCTCCCCTCACCACTGGCAGCACCGACACCTGCACCAGCACTGCAACCACTGTACAGCAGTCCCCGCTGGCGGATGGACTGTAGTCCTGCCTCCATGGTGTGTCATGCATCCTGGCCACAGAACATCGTGTGGGTCTGACACCCAGGTGAATGACTGTGACCTTGCACTCCCCATGTGCTGCATCACTGGGCACAAAGCCCCCTCCAGAACCAGTGGAAGAAGGCATCCACTCACCCTATCTTTGGCACGATGAAGCACACTGGGCACAAAGCCCCCTCCAGAACCAGTGGAAGAAGGCATCCACTCACCCTATCCTTGGCAGGATGAAGCACACTGGGCACAAAGCCACCTCCAGAGCCAGTGTAAAGCCATCTAATCACCATATCCTTGGCAGGATGAAGCACTCTGGGCACAAAGCCCCCTCCAGAACCAGTGGAAGAAGCCATCCACTCAGCCCCTCCTTGCCAGGATGAAGCACACTGGGCACAAAGCCCCCTCCAGAACCAGTGGAAGAAGCCATCCACTTGAGAGACTGTGGCTTTGCACTCCCCAGGAGCAAGCAGTGGGCAAACCACCCACTTGAGAGACTTGAGAGACTGTGGCTTTGCACTCCCCAGGACCAAGCAGTGGGCAAACCACTCACTTGAGAGACTTTAGAGACTGTGGCTTTGCACTCCCCAGGAGCAGGCAGTGGGCAAACCACCCACTTGAGAGACTGTGGCTTTGCACTCCCCAGGACCAAGCAGTGGGCATGGAGCTCCCTCCAGGAGCAGTGGTGTTGTACCATCTTCTGGCTGACGTGCTCACCTTTCCCCGTCCCCCTGAGGTGCCTGTGTGTTTTCGACCTGATGCCCCTGCAGCGTTCTCTCCGTATTGAGGCAGGAGTCAAGTGTGGGCTTGGCCTATGTGTTTTGGCTCAGTGCGCCACGGACATTTTGGGTGGGCATTGTCCCGCATTTTGTATATATTGTATATATTGTAAATACTGTTTTTGATTTCTGAACGTTTATCTAACTATTTCTAATATTACACTGATTTGACTCCATTCCTTTTGTCCTTGCGTTATTCCTGAGGGTTACGGGCTGTATATGTAATGTTGTTGCATGTGTTTGTGTGTATGGTGTTTGGGGTGAGGGTGGGGGTGGGGGTGTTGCGTGTTGCGTGTGTGTGTCACTCTCTTTTTCCTCCCCACTCCCCTGTGTGCTAGGTGCAGTACTCACCGTGGTTGTCGTCGCTGTCGTTGGTGCTCCTGGTGTATGCGCAGATACACCAGCATGGGGAAGACCTGCAGCTCAGGCTCCATGGAGTCCTGGTTCTTCCTTGAGTGTCGAGAGGTGAGTCGTTTCCCTTCAGAACACTGTTCCCGCTGTGCTTTTGATTGAGTTGGTACCGCCCCAGAAAAGGTGGCGGATAGGCCTCTTGTAATACAGTTGGCGGAACCTTGTCTTCCTCCTGGCTGTTGGCGGTTACCGCTGCGGTGTTTGTTGCGGCTCGGAGTGTTAAAGTGGCTGTATGTGTTGGCGGTTTCCGCTGTGGTCATAATTCCATTTTGTTTACCGCCTGCCTGTTGGCGGTGTTACCGCCGCTTTAACACCGACTGCCAGGGTTGTAATGAGGGCCATAGTGTGTGCTTCCCTTATTGTCTGTGTGTGTACAACAAATGCATTGCATTACCCTCTGATAAGCGTAACTGCTCGACCACACTACCAAAAAAGAGAGCATTAATATTATCTTCTTTAGCCTCAGTTAAGCCTCTAGGGATCCCCTGGACTTTGTGCACACTAAATCTCACTTTGATATAGTATATACAGAGCCAGCTTCCTACATTAGTGTTTCTTCCTGAGCTATGATAGCATCCAGGGTAGATCCTTTGTTGTGGGTTTGAACTTTGCAAAGCTGGGAGAGACACTTACTGAGTAATATGCCCTTTAAGGATTGAATTAGAGTATTGCTTTCATCTTTCCCGTGAAGGCTGGGGTCCCCATAGGATAATGTTTTTGAGCAAAGGGAGTGAGCAGTGTGTGATGAGATCTGCTAGGTATTCACTGAACGATCGTATATTACTTGGTGGGTCGTAGAGTAGGTGACAGTTTATAGGCATGTTATCTTTTGTCCTTATGGTAGATGTTCAAATGTGTTGTAGAAGAAGGTGTCTGTTTTATTCATGTTGATGTTATTCTTGTGGATAATGGCGATGCCTCCACCGTGGAGTTCCTGCCTGCCATTTTTTCTGACTAGCGTGTCCATAAATATTTAGTGAAATACAATGCTAATGTCGAAGTTCAGCATGGCTTCTACTAGTTCTGTTGCATGCTTGGCTGTGGAGCTGCAGTTTATGATCATGCATTTGGTTTCTTTGCAGTTCTTAAGATCTAAAGGGGAGGAGGTCACAGGGATGTTGACCAGGTGTGCTGGTGGCCTGGTCGTGCTCGTAGGTGTGAGGTTTCTTCCTAATCCTGTGATAACCTGGATTTTAGAGGAGTGGTTGATCCTAAGAGGTTCGGTTTTATAAGATTTAGTTAACTCTTCCACCTCACTCGGAGACATTGTGGCATTTGTTTTTCTAGGCCTGAGTCTTGTTTTTGAGAGGTGTTGTGGTGCATATGTGTGACTGTGTCTTGGTTCTCCTAAGGAACTGCCCATTGCTGCAAGTGGTTGGGGTGTGAGGGTGACAGGCAGGGATCAGATACATGTTTTGGTTCATTATGATATTGTTGAGACCCAGTATTACTTTGTCTAGTTGATATTCCAGGTGAGTTAGTCGCTCATTAGGCTTCGACAAGGGCATCTGATTTACTAGGGAGGGCGTGTGAGTGTTTCACAGCAGATTCTATGGCGTAGGATAAGATTGTATGTCGGTGTAAGTGTGATTCGAGATGTTTGTGGGAGTGCACTTAGAGATGTAACTGAGTTCTTTATTCTTGGTACTAGGGGTCAGATGTAGCAAAGGGTTTTACCCATTCTGTGTCTATGGAAAATGCTTTAGTAAATATGGTCCTAGGTCTCTTGGGAGTTTGAGATAGGCCCCTTTGAGATTGTGCTGTCAGTGTGTTGGTGAGCATAAACGGCAAGTAGTGGGAGTTGGGAGCAAGAGTAGCTTGTTCGACATCTCATAAGGTCTGTGCAGAAAGGGGTGTGGTTTGTTTGGGCGGGGGGGAGTCCAGGACAGAGGATTTGTGAGGCTGGGGGTGGTATTACTGGTGATTCTGGTTCTGAGCTGAACTAATATTCTGCGCTGTGCTTGTAGGTGTGTTGGTAAGTGAGCAGAGGAGGGAGGGCAGGGTAGAGTTGAGAAGGAGGGATTAGATTTGGTGGTATAACTGATGCATGTTTCATTATTTGAAGTGTCCTTAGGGGGAGAGCCGCTTGGTGTGATAGGGGTTAATGACAGTGAAATGTAATTTTTTAGAGTAGGGAAAATGTATTAAATAATTTATATGTTGGCATCGTTGGCTTGTATCACGATAGTTCAGTTTCTGAAGATGGTTGTAGTAACGTTACCTTTGAACATGAAAGAGTTTGAGATTGTCAGTTTCTGTCCATATGGGATGCTGGCGGTTTTGGTTATGTGAAGGTGTTTTTTTAAAATAGTGATAAGGGGTGGGAGAATCTTTTTAATTCCGCCTGCGGAATTGGAAGAAATTAGTAACTCTGCATTACTCTTGTAAAGCGGAATTCCTAAATAAATTCTGCTGCTCTGTTGGCGTAATTAATCACCAAAGTTAATTTAAGTAAAATAACACCCATAATGCTTATTAACTGGTTCATGCCACGGACGTAATGGTTACGTCCCACGGCACAGTGCTACTGTGCTGCGGATGTAACCATTATGTCCTACCTCCGGAACTCGGGGGGAGCGCTAGAGCTCCCTCCGTGGGCTCCCCCCCAAATCCCCCATGGCAGGACTGGAAGGAGAATCGCTTGTCAGTTTCTGTCCATATGGGATTCTGGCGGTTTTGGTTATGTGAAGGTGTTTTTTTTAAATAGTGATAAGGGGTGGGAGAATCTTTTTAATTCCGCCTGCGGAATTGGAAGAAATTAGTAACTGAGAGGTGGATGTGAAAGATGGATATTTAAACTGTTGATAGCCTCACCTATACGAAGGCATCCCACGCCCTCTCGTGCCACAAAAGGAACAAATTTGAAACTGCAGCATTCCCAAAGATTTAGCCGTCCCTGTGTCAGATTTTATTGACTGCAATCCCCCATCAACATGCGTCCCAAAAGGTGCTTGTCCATCAAACAGAAAGTATAGTATTTTATTTTGTACCTCCGGGCGAAATGATGTGGCCATCAGCCAAACTGGTCTTCTGAGGACAGCGGCCCCTGCAAGTTGACGAAATGCAGTGGTGGCTATGTCCATCGCAGAATCAATGATTCCTGCCGATGTGCGTTCCCATTCCTGTAATATCTTTTTAGCCTCTTTTTTGTGTACTCCATCAGTTGTTCATTGTATGTGGCGATGTCAGCCCATAACTGACTGTCATACCTAGTTAAAACCGCAAGGGAGTTATTCGCTCTTACAGTTAGACTGGTCATTGAAGAGAATATTTTGCGGCTATTGTCCAATCATCTCCGTTCTTTATCCGGAGGTGTTGTTATTGGTGTAGAGGGATTTTTGGATCTCCTCTGGGCTGCTTGTGTTGCCACCGAATCAGGATGAGGGTGACCAGTTAAGCATGCTGGGGCATCTCCAGGAGCTTTATATTTCTTGTCTAGGCATGGAAGCACTGCTGTGGCATAGAGCGTACTGATTTTTGGAATAGCTCCTTAAAGTCATAGAGAAAGCAATCAGTTTGCTTGGATGGCACAGGAAGTGCAGATTGTTTAGTTGCCCTTTCCATAAGATTATGTAATCCTCTGATGTCCTTCGGAGGTGAGTCTACCTTCAAAGATGGAAGAGAAGGTGGGGCTGAAATTATATATTCATCCCACTCTGATTGGTTGTCGATGAGCTTGCCTTCGTCTTGTTCTTCTTCAGATATGTCAGTGTGTGGTGGAAAGGTCATAACAGGCTTGAATACATTAGCTAAAGGTAAAGTGGTAGGCCACTGACGTGGGGTTGCAACATGAGAAGCTGGACTGGAGATGATATTGACTGAGGCTGTACTTCTTTTGTGGGTGGAAACCACCTTCTATATTCGGCTAACATGCCCTGAAAGTCCGTTATTAATGCATTCTGCATATAAAGTCCCTCTTGATATGGTTGTTCCTGTGCATAGTATTGTGGGTCATAAGCTTCACTATACTGGTGATCTTCATCTGGGTACTTTAAGTTTAATTGTGAGGGACTGTGCGCTGTTCCAAATGGACCCTCATCATCTGATTCGTCATCACCCTCAAGAAGGTGGGTTGGTATTAAAGGGGTTATTTTACTTGGAGAAGTATGCTCTGGTGCAATTCTTGTAGTTTCCTGCCGTCTGTGCATTTTTTCGCTCATTGACGGTGTCGTAGACAGCTTAGTCAATGGCATAAAAGGAGCACTCGTCGATGCATCCTTCGTCGTTGAAGATTTTGAAGATATTTTAACCATCAACGGCTTTGTGTTTGAGGCTACCGTCGACGAGGTTGTTGTTGATAATGACGGCAATGAAGATACCAAGGTTACCATTGTGTATTACGTAGTAGTATGTCATCGTCGACGACAATGTCGTCAACATTGTCCTCGTCGACAGTGGATAACCCGACATCGACGTCGGAAAGGTTGTCATCAGGATTTGATGAAGAAACCTTTGTCGACGGTGGAACAGATCTCCTCGTTACCGTCGTCGAGTCTAACCTAACCCACCATCCTGCAAAAGAAGAGAAAATTATAACTAAAAAAAGTTATTAACCTATCTGGACCACCTTGGTCTTAAAAATTACATAAAAGTCTGAAGTATTTTTTATAAAAATCTGGTCCTGAGTTATTCATTGACTGTGTGTGGTGCATGATTGATATTGTGGGTATTGCAAATGCTTAGCACATCTCCTGGATTACCCTAACTACTCGACCAGCTACGATAAAAACTGGAGCATTAGGTGATCTGATTTTTACTTCTGGAAACCAACGTGCCTGGATCCCCTTCATATTTTACCTAGTTTTGTACACTGCATAGAGGGCCAGCCTCCTCCATTTGGTGTATCAGCGGTGGGATGAAAACGGTGCATTTCCTGACACCACTTTTCAATTGTGTTAACACATGAATAACTCATTGTGTTAAAATAATTATTTTTTAATTTTCTAATTGACTAGCATTTTTTTAACAAATTCTTAAAATGAATTGTTCGTGCCCTGGTTAGGTCCCTACAACTTTAGAAAAAGTTTAAAAGTCCTTGCTTTAGTTGGTTATCCAAAAAGGGGAATTCTAAATTCTAAAAAAGTGTCCCAACTTTAGTGAGATAAAAATGTCAGATGCAGAGTCCAGAACCCAGCAGCTCAATCAGGAACCAAGGATGCGTACATAGCTATGACCCATTAAGGGAACTCTGCAAGCTGTACACAATCCATATTGATAATAGCCCCTAAACAGAACAGAGAAACTTGAGTTTCTGGTGGCCCAGTATGAAAGAAACAGTCCCCCAGGTGATAATGATGATGCATCTGAGGAGGATAAAGATTCTGGGGAGATGGGGGATAAGGGTAACTTCTCTTCCCACAGCAGCTCTAGAGTACCTACAGACACAGACCTGGATCTTGCAGGGGGGCCTGAAGGCTTTAGAAAGACAGCTTTTGTAAATAGAAAAGTAAAGAAAAGAGTAAGGCCTGGTACCCATCTCTGGAGGCAGCACTTAACTGTTGAAGCAGAAGTCCTTTAACATTAAACTCCCAAAAAGTGCTGTCCCTCCCTTCACTGAAGGGGGATGATATAGTGAAATGGTTTATAGCTTTTAAAAGAGCCTGCGTTGGTGGGAAATTGGAAAGAAACACTGGGGCACTCTGTCATGGGAGTTATTCTCAGGAAAGTGCAGCGATAGGCTCCTGCCACTAAATAAGACAGATTCTAAATCCTATGACCTCATAAAGGGTACCCTGAGTGAGGGATTTGAATTTACAACAGAAGAGTACAGGATAAAGTTGAGAGAGGCTTGAAAATCCCAAAGCCAAACCTGGGCTGACTTTGTGGACTATTCAGTAAAAATGCTTGGTGGTTAGTTAGTTGGGAACAAGGTACAAGATTATGATGGGTTGTATAAATTATTTATGAAAGAGCATCTGTTGAGTAATTGTTACAATGATAGACTACATCAACATCTGGTAGACCTGGGTCCACTTTCCCCTCATGAGTTGGGGAGGAAGGCAGACCATTTGGTCAAAACAAGGGTTACCAAAACCACCACTGGTGGAGGAGACCAAAAGAAAGGGGCCAAAAAGCTCCCCCAATGGAAAGATGGGAGCCAGGATATAAACAACAAAGAGTCTTCTCAAGGCCCCAAAATCTTCACAGTAGCGTGGGCCCAGAGACTACTCACAGACCATGGGAAGGTACAAAGGGAAACACTTTGACCCCAACAAGGTTTGGTGCTCAGACTGTAAGACAAAAGGGCACCGAACTGGAGACTCTGGCTGTAACAACAAGAAGAATGCCTCTAGTCAACCTGCAGTAAATGCAGTTGCCAATATCCAAATGGGGTCAGAGGTGTGGCCTGACCATGTCAGTGTCCCCACAGAGGCAACCTTAGTCACTGAGGGTGAGGTAGACTTATCCTGTGCTGCCTGGCCAAGTAATATGTCCAAATACAGGCAGCACCCTCTGATTAATGGAGAGGAAATAGAAGCTTTGAGGGATACAGGGGCTAGCATCACTATGGCGTCTCAGCACCAGGTCCCCACAACTCAGTTCCTAGTAGGGAGGTCTTATCCTGTCACCAATGCTGCCAATGAGACCAAGTTCCACCCCATGGCTATGGTAAACTTTCAATGGGGAGGAGTAGCAGGGCAGAAAGAAGTGGTTGTGTCCTCCTCCATCTCTGTAGATTGCCTACTTGGTAATGATCTGGAGCATTCCCCCTGGGCTGAAGTAGAGCTAAAGACCCATGCAGCAGTGCTTGGAATCCCTGAGTGGGTTTGTGTCAAGACTAGGGCACAGAGCAAACTTCAGAGAGAAAAGGGAGAGCTGGATCCTGAAATAGTGGACCAGCCTCCCAAGAGAAAAGGCAAGAAGACTGGGGGACAATTATTCCCTGCTACTCCTCCCTGTTGGAGGCTGGCCCTCTATGCAGTGTACAAAACCAAGTACACTATGCAGAGGGTCCGGACAACCACATGTTAGTTTTCAGGGGTAAAAATCAGACTACCTAATGCTCTAATTTTTAAGGTAGCTGGTCCAGCAGTTAGGCTAATGCAGGAGATGTGCTAAGTATTTGCCGTACTCCCAAATCCAATCATCCACCACACACACTCAATAAATAACTTAAGACCAGAATTTTTAAAAAATACTTCAGACTTTTCCATAATTTTTAAGACCATAATCTTTAGAATAGGTTAAGTACTTTTCTTGTTAGGACTTTTTAAAGTTTTAGCAAAGTTAGTCTTTCTGTGTTCTCGTACGGTTGAGTTACCAGTCTTTTCTTTTGCAGGGTGGTCGCAGTGGTCGGTGGGACATTGTGCCAGCTACAGAGCTTCGGGCAGCTCCTGGTTCCGGCGGGAGCAGAATTGGAAAAGTTCTTGGCACAGGGCCACCTGGATGGGCCACTTGGAAAAGGATCTGGTTTGCAAATTCAAAGTGGTGCCTGGGGGTCCCCTTTGGCTGTCGAGGTCACAAAGGGTTGGGGACCCCGGGCACACAGCAGAACCCGCGATGTAGGGCCCAGGGCGTCCAGGTGCAAGGCGTTTTGGAGGTCGTGGATGCTGTGCGCAACGAAGTCCACGGGAGCTGCAGGTAAGTCTTTTTGAGGGTGGCTTGTAGGACAACGGGGGCACTCTGGTCAGAGGTCCAGGGTGTTCCTGAAGTCCCTCGATTGGGTCTCTCTCCTGATCCTTTGTCAACTCGGGGAGAGCTGTTTTTCTCCTGGTCCGACGTCAGCTCACCAGGATCCAGGTTATTGCTCTATCTCAGCCATTGGGGGTCACAGCACCACCAAACTTGGTACAGTTGGGGGGCACTTCCGGACTGTCATCTGTGTGTCGTTGGGTCCAGCAGAGATATTGGCGATTCAGTGAAGTGTCATTCACTGGTTTCGTGGTCTTTTGCAGCTTACTTGCTTTTCTTGAATGGTGCCTCCACTCAGGAGGGGGATCTGGGGTGATCCTTGAAGCCTGGAGGTCCCTGTGGGTTTCGTGGGGTCAGTCCAGTGTTCAGCTCCTCCACTGTCGTGATTGTCAGGACTCAGGTGCAGCAAGCAGGGGTCTTGGCACCTCTTCTGGTGCAGCAGGTGCCATAATCCTTCACAAACCTCCTGTAATATCCAGTCAAACCAATGGATGACCTCACTTGGGTCTGGGTTGTAGGAGCCTCCCAAGCCAGAAATGTCTAAGTCTTGGGTTATAGATGTTGTACCTGGCCCCCACCAACCAGGTGGCCCAGGTACACAACTTTTCCCTGCCCTATCTGGCACTTACTGGCCGTGATAGTGAGGCCTGCCTTTTGCAGGGCCTCAAGGACCTTTCCAAAGTGGATCAGGTGATCCTGCCAGGTGGAACTATAGACAGCTATATCATCTAGGTAAGCTGCACTAAACGTTTCCAGCCCAGCAAGGACTTAGTTCACCAATCCCTGGAAGGTGGCAGGTGCATTTTTGAGTCCAAAGGGCATAACAGTGAATTGATAATGCCCACCAGGATTAGAAAATGATGACCTCTCCTTTGCTCCTGGGGTCAGGCCAATCTGCCAGTACCCTGATGTTAATTCAAAAGTATTCAGGTATTGGGATGCCCCTAGTCTGTCTATAAGCTCACCAGCTCTTGGAATTGGGTGTGCATCAGTTTTGGTTACTGAGCTGAAGCCATTGTAGTCCGCACAAAACCTAATTTCCTTCTTCTCACCCTTGGAGTGAGGTGTGAGGACTAACACTACTGGGCTCGCCCATGGGCTCTCTGAGGGTTCAATAACACACAAATCCATCATTTTCTTGACTTCATCTTCTATGCTTTCTCTGACATGGTCAGACTGTCTGTAAATTGTGTTCTTGACAGGCAGGCTGTCACCAGTGTCCACATCATGGGTTCCCAGGTGTCAGAGAAAAAATCCCAGCATACTGGTTGAGCACTTTCCCTAAGGAGGTACTATCATGTCTGCATACTTGAAAGACATGTGGCAGGAATTTGGAGTGGCTTATAAGTTCACCACCCCATACCATCCACAAACAAATGGGTTGGTTGAAAGGTTTAACTAGACCCTAAAAGGCATGATTAGAGGACTTCCTGAAAAACTCAGAAGGAGATGGGATGTCCTACTTCCTTGCCTGCTGTTTGCCTAGAGGGAAGTGCCACATAAGGACATGCGTGTTTCACCCTTTGAACTTTTGTTTGGGCACTCTGTTAGGGAACCACTGAGTCTTGTAAGGGAAGGCTGGGAGAGACCTCTCAAAGAGCCCACGCAGGACATAGTGGACTATGTGTTTGGCCTACGTTCTGGGATGGCTGAGTACATGGAGAAAGCCAGCAAACACTTTCAGGCCAGCTAACAGCTTCAAAAGCTTTGGTATGAGCAAAAAGCTGATATGGTGGAGTTACAACCATGGCACAAAGTTTGGGTGTTGCAACATGTTGCTCCAAGGGCCCTCCAGGATGAATGGTCTGGGCCCTATGCCATTCTTGAAAAGAAAGGGGAAGTCACTTATCTAGTGGACCTAGGCAGTTGCAAAAAAAACAAATTATATATGCCAACCCCCTAAAACCCTATTATGATAGAGCTGATGTGACCATGCTCATGGTCACAGATGAGGGACAGAAGGATGAGAGTGAGCCTCTCCCTGATCTCCTCTCCAGCAACCCCAAAGATGGGTCTGTAGATGGAGTGGTCTTGTCAGACACCCTCACAGAACAACAGCAGACTGTCTGCAGGAAAGTCCTCAACCAGTATGCTGAGACCCCTGGGAAGTAAAACTGGTGTACCCATGATGTGGACGCCGCTGACAGCTTGCCTGTCAAAAACAAAATCTACAGACAGTCTGACCATGTCAGAGAAAGCTTAGTGTGAGAAAGTACTGTCTTTCTAGCATGGTTTCCCTCATTTTTGGCCTGTTTGTCAGTGTTGGTCAGTGTGTTTGTACTGTCTCACTGGGATCCTGCTAGTCAGGACCCCAGTGCTCACAGTTTGTGGCCTACATGTCAGTATGTTTTAATGTTTTGTCAGTATGCTTGACTATGTCACTGGAGTCCTGCTAACCAGAACTCCAGTGCTTATGCTCTCTCTGATTCCAAATTTGTACTTTCATACTGGTAACCCAGTATTCCACTCCAAACTGGCATACTGGACCCCCTTATAAGTCCCTAGTATATGGTACCTAGGTACCCATGGCATTGGGGTTCCAGGAGATCCTTATGGGCTGCAGCATTTCTTTTGCCACGCATAAGGAGCTCATTTAAACACATCTTCAGGACTGCCACTGCAGCCTGAGTGAAATAGTGTAAGCACTATTTCACAGCCATTTTCACTGCACCAGGTTACTTTTAAATCCCCTATATATCTAGCCTTCAGACCCTGAAGGCAAGGTGCATGGTACCTGTGTGTGAGGGTACCCCTGCACTAGCAGAAGTGCCCCACATTGTCCAGGCCCATTTTCCCGGACTTCATGAGTGAAGGGAGGCAATTATAAGTGTGCACTACATATAGGTCAATACATATATGTAGCGTCACAATGGTAACCCCAACTATGGCAATGTAAGGTTTCTAGGAACTGGAAATTATAACCCTCCATCCGATTCTGGTATTGGGGGGGGCAATTCCATGCACCCTGGGGGCTCCACCATGGACCCGCAGTACTGCCATACCAGTCCTCTTAGGTCTCCACTGCAGCCCCAGCTGCTGCCACCTCACAGACAGGCTTCTGCCCTCCTGGGGTTTGAGCAGCTCAATTACAGGAAGGCAGAACAATGCATTTCCTTTAGGAGAGAGGGGCTTCTCCCTCTCCCTTTGGAAACAGGGGTTACAGGCATGGGAGGGGTATCCTCCCAGAGCCTCTGGAAATGCTTTGAAGGACACAAATGGAGCCCTCCTTGTATAATCCAGTCTAGACCGGTTCAGGGACCCTCAGCCCCTGCTCTGGGGCTAAACTGGACAAAGGAAAGGGGAGTGACCACTCCTCTGTCCATCACCAACCGAGTGGTGGTGCCCAGAGCTCCCCCAGAGTGTCCCTAGGTTCTGCCCTCTTGTTTTCAGGATGGTCAGGGAACTCTGGGAGCATATGAGTGACCAGTGCCAGCAGGTGACAGCAAAGACCCCACTTGATAGGTGCTTGCCTGGCCAATTCCCCTCTCACAGCTATTTATGGTCTCTCCTGTCATGTGGATGTTTCCTCAGATTTGTTTTTGCAAGACTTGTAAGAGCTTGCCTCCCCTCCCCGAGCCAGATAGTACCCCTGTGCACCGCATGTTTTGCAGCTCTTAGGTCATCTGTGCGCTTCTCCAAGAAATCTGTGCACAGTGTAGCCCACGTCCCCAGCACCCTATCCTGCAACGCTCAGCTCCACAAGTTGTTTTCCGGCGCCTTGGGTTCCCTTTGTGTAGTGCTGCGATGACTGCGATTTGCAGCTCCTTTGTCCCCATGTCCTGGGACTCCTGTGGGTGTTGCCTGGTCTTCTGAGGGCTTTCTGAAGTGCTGAGAGCCCCCTCTGTCCCCTCAGTCTGGGATGAGACCCGTAGGTCTCTCCTGGTCCTAGGTAGCGCATTTTCCTGCCATAGGCGTCTTTTGCGTGAGCCGAGGGTTGTTGGCGGAACCCAATGACGAAAACCAGCCTGCATCCTTCTACTCGAAGTGGGACATCTCTTGCACCAAGTAAGAACCCGCAGCTGTCTTCTTTGGTGCATCGCTGACTTTTTTCTTCCAACCTGAGAATCCACTTTTGCTTCTTCATCCGGGTTAGCAGGGGCTCCTGTTCTTCCTGGACTCTTCAGCTGTTCTTGGACTTGGTCTCCTCTCGCCACAGGCTTCAGGTCCAGGAATCCATTGTTGGTGTCTTGCAGTCTTGCTTGGTTTTTGCATAATCCTTTACCACGACTCTTGTGTGTTCTGAGGAAGCTTTCTGTACTTTACTCCTGTGTTCCTGGGCTGTGGGGTGGGGTACTTTACTTACCTTTGGTGTTTTCTTACACTCCCACCGCCCCTCTACACACTACTCTTGCCCAGGTGGGAAACCGGCATTCGCATTCCACTATTTTAGTATATGGTTCGTGTTCCCCCTAGGTCTATTGTGATCTATGATGATTTTCACTGTTTGCATTTTATGACTGTGTACTTACCTGGTTTTGGTTACTGTAGGAGGCTGGCCTGGTTGGTAGTGGGTACCAAGGGGTACTTACACTCTGCACCAGGTCCAGGTATCCCTTATTAGTGTAGAAGAGGTGTCTAGCAGCCTAGGCTGATAGAAAAGGTAGCTTAGCAGAGCAGCTTAGGCTGAACTAGGAGACATGCAAAGCTCCTACTATACCACTGGTGTCATATGCACAATATCATAAGAAAACACAATACACCGATATACTAAAAATAAAGGTACTTTATTTTTATGACAATATGCCAAAAGTATCTCAGTGAGTACCCTCAGTATGAGGATAGCAAATATACACAAGATATATGTACACAATACCAAAAATATGCAGTAATAGCAATAGAAAGCAATGCAAGCAATGTACAGTCACAATAGATTGCAATGAGAGCACATAGGTATAGGGGTAAAACAAACCATATACTCCAAAAGTGGAATGCGAACCATGAATGGACCCCAAACCTATGTGAGCTTGTAGAGGGTCGCTGGGACTGTAAGAAAACAGTGAGGGTTAGAAAAATAGCCCACCCCAAGACCCTGAAAAGTAGGTGTAAAGTGCACCTAAGTTCCCCAGAGAGCACAGAAGTCGTGATAGGGGAATTCTGCAAGGAAGACCAACACCAGCAATGCAACAACGATGGATTTCCGAACGAGAATACCTGTGGAACAAGGGGACCAAGTCCAAGAGTCGCGACAAAGTCGAGATTGGGCAGATGCCCAGGAAATGCCAGCTGAGGGTGCAAAGAAGCTGCCACCGGATGGTAGAAGCTGTGGATTCCGCTAGAACGAAGAGGACTAGGAACTTCCCCTTTGAAGGATGGATGTCCCACGTCATGAAGAAGCTTGCAGGGGTGTTCCCACGCAGAAAGACCGCAAACAAGCATTGCTAGCTGCAAGGGTCGCGGTTACGGTTTTTGGATGCTGCTGTGGCCCAGAAGGGACCAGGATGTCACCAACTGCGTGAGGAGACAGAGGGGCGCCCAGCAAGACAAGGAGCCCTCACAGAATCAGGTAGCACCCGCAGAAGTGCCGGAACAGGCACTACAAAGAAGAGTGAAACGGAGCCCACCCGAAGTCACAAAAGAAGATCCCACGACGCCGGAGGACAACTCAGGAGGTTGTTCACTGCAGGTTAGAGTGTCGGGGACCCAGGCTTGACTGTGCACAAAGGAAATCCTGGAAGAGTGCACAGGAGCCGGAGCAGCTGCAAATCACGCGGTACCCAGCAATGCAGTCTAGCTTGGGGAGGCAAGGACTTACCTCCACCAAACTTGGACTGAAGAATCACTGGACTGTGGGAGTCACTTGGACAGAGTTGCTGAGTTCCAGGGCCACGCTCGTTGTGCTGAGAGGGGACCCAGAGGACTGGTGATGCAGTCTTTTGGTGCCTGCGGTTGCAGGGGGAAGATTCCGTCAACCCACGGGAGATTTCTTCGGAGCTTCTAGTGCAGAGAGGAGGCAGACTACCCCCACAGCATGCACCACCAGGAAAACAGTCGAGAAGGCGGCCGGATCAGCGATACAAGGTTGCAGTAGTCGTCTTTGCTACTTTGTTGCGGTTTTGCAGGCGTCCAGAGCAGTCAGCAGTCGATTCCTTGGCAGAAGGTGAAGAGAGAGATGCAGAGGAACTCTGATGAGCTCTTGCATTCGTTATCTAAAGAATTCCCCAAAGCAGAGACCCTAAATAGCCAGAAAAGGAGGTTTGGCTACTTAGGAAGGAGGAAAGGCTAGAAACACAGGTAAGAGCCTATCAGAAGGAGTCTCTGACGTCACCTGCTGGCCCTGGCCACTCAGAGCAGTCCAGTGTGCCAGCAGCACCTCTGTTTCCAAGATGGCAGAGGTCTGGAGCTCACTGGAGGAGCTCTGGGCACCTCCCAGGGGAGGTGCAGTTCAGGGGAGTGGTCACTCCCCTTTCCTTTGTCCAGTTTCGTGCCAGAGCAGGGCTGGGGGATCCCTGAACCGGTGTAGACTGGCTTATGCAGAGATGGGCACCATCTGTGCCCATCAAAGCATTTCCAGAGGCTGGGAAAGGCTACTCCTCCCCAGCCCTGACACTTTTTTCCAAAGGAAGAGGGTGTAACACCCTCTCTCTGAGGAAGTCCTTTGTTCTGCCTTCCTGGGCCAAGCCTGGCTGGACCCCAGGAGGGCAGAAACCTGTCTGAGGGGTTGGAAGCAGCAGCAGCTGCAGTGAAACCCCGGGAAAGGCAGTTTGGCAGCACCCGGGTCTGTGCTAGAGACTCGGGGGTTCATGGAATTGTCTCCCCAATGCCAGAATGGCATTGGGGTGACAATTCCATGATCTTAGACATGTTACATGGCCATGTTCGGAGTTACCATTGTGACGCTATACATATGTAGTGACATATGTATAGAGCACGCGTGTAATGGTGTCCCCGCACTCACAAAGTCCGGGGAATTTGCCCTGAACAATGTGGGGGCACCTTGGCTAGTGCCAGGGTGCCCACACACTAAGTAACTTAGCACCTAACCTTTACCAGGTAGAGGTTAGACATATAGGTGACTTGTAAGTTACTTAAGTGCAGTGGTAAATGGCTGTGAAATAACGTGGACGTTATTTCACTCAGGCTGCAGTGGCAGGCCTGTGTAAGAATTGTCAGAGCTCCCTATGGGTGGCAAAAGAAATGCTGCAGCCCGTAGGGATCTCCTGGAACCCCAATACCCTGGATACCTCAGTACGATATACTAGGGAATTATAAGGGTGTGCCAGTATGCCAATGAAAATTGGTGAAATTGGTCACTAGCCTGTTAATGACAATTTGTACAGAAAGAGCATAACCACTGAGGTTCTGGTTAGCAGAGCCTCAGTGAGACAGTTAGGCATCACACAGGGAACACATACTTATAGGCCACAAACTTATGAGCACTGGGGTCCTGGCTAGTAGGGTCCCAGTGACACATAACAAACATACTGAAAACATAGGGTTTTCACTATGAGCACTGGGCCCTGGCTAGCAGGATCCCAGTGAGACAGTGAAAACACCCTGACATACACTCACAAACAGGCCAAAAGTGGGGGTAACAAGGCTAGAAAGAGGCTACTTTCTCACAGTTACTAGTGTAGATTTTGTGTATAATACTTACCTCCTGAAGGAGTATTGCCTCTAAGATAATTTTGGCCTTGTGTCACTAAAATAAAGTACCTTTATTTTTTGGTAACACTGAGTATTGTTGTTTCTTGTGTGTAAGTACTGTGTGAGTACAGTGATATTGTGATATTGCAAGAGCTTTGCATGTCTCCTAGTTCAGCCTAAGCTGCTCTGCTACAGCTACCTCTATCAGCCTATGCTGCTAGAACACTACTACATTTCACTAATAAGGGATAACTGGACCTGGTATTAGGTGTAAGTACCTTACGTACACAGTACAAACCAGGCCAGCTTCCTACACATAGAAGCAGAGGTAAGGAAAATGTTGGATTTGGGTGTCATTGAACTCTCAGAGAGCCCCTGGGCCATCCCAGTAGTGTTAGTCCCCAAACCGCACTCTAAGGGTGACAAGAAAGAAATTAGGTTTTGTGTGGACTACAGGGGCCTCAACTCAGTAACCTAAACCAATGCACACCCAATCCCAAGAGCTGATGAGCTCAAAGAGAGATTAGGGGAAGCCAAGTATCTGAGTACTTTTGATTTAACATCAGGGTACTGGCAGATTGGTCTGACCTCAGGAACAAAAGAGAGGTCAGCATTTTCTACTCGTAGTGGGCATTATCAGTTCACTCTTGTGCCCTTTGGATTAAAGAATGCACCTGCTACCTTCTAAAGGTTGGTGAACCAAGAGTGCGCTGGTCTGGAAACTTTTAGTGCAGCTTACTTAGATGAAATAGCTGTCTATAGTGCCATCTGTCAGGATCACCTGATCCACCTTGGAAAGGTCCATGGGATTCTGCAAAAGGCAAGCCTCACTATCAAGGCCATTAAGTGCCAGATAGGGCAGGGAAAAGTTGTTTACTTGGACCACCTGGTTGGAGGAGGCCAAGGACAGCCTCTCCAACTCAAGATTCAGAATATTCTGGCTTGGGAGGCTCGCACAACCCAGACACAAGTCAGGGCATTCCTTGGCTTGTCTGGATATTACAGGAGGTTTGTGAAAGATTATGGTATAATTGTGCCTGCCCCCACCCACGGGACTTACCTCCAAGAAGATGCCCAAAAAGATGATGGACATGACCAGACAGTTGCTTTTATTAGCAAAACGCTACTCCCTAGGGAACAAACATGGAGTACCATAGAGAGGGAAGCCTTTACTATGGTTGGGCCCTGAAGAAGCTGAGGCCAAAATCTGTTTGGCTCACACTTCACTGTTCATACTGACCACAGGCCTCTCAGATGGCTACAACAAATCAAAGGAGAGAATCCCAAACTGCTTAGGTGGTTCATTTCCCTACAGGGGATTGGCTTTAAAGTGGAACACAGACCTGGGACTGCCCTTGCCAATGCAGATGGCCTCTCCAGGTTCTTCCACTTAAAAGATGAAGACTCCCTAGGTAAGGGGTAGTGTGAAAGGAGGCCTCTTTCGGATGGTTAGCTCCCCCACATTTTGCCTGATGTTGATGTGGCCTAGAAGTTGTAGTGCCCAGGGCCACTGCCAACCACGTTTCCTGGGCCAGGGCTCTTTTGCTAAAACTGTTTTGATGCTAGGAACAATTGGATACCCTCTTAAGTATCCCTGTAAATCCCTAGTAAATGGGTACATCTGTACCCAGGGCACAGGGTATTAAGGGTAGGTCCCTGAGGGCAGCAGCACTGATTGTGCCACCCCTTAGGGCCTTGCGCTCAGAAACACCCAGAACTGCCATTGCAGGCTGAGTGCTCTGGGGAAAACCTAAACAGAGAAAGTCGACATGGCACACTCCCTGTGTGCCCCGTCCAACATACACTGCATATATTATGGGTAAGTCGCCCTTATGGCAGGCCTTCCAGCCCTAAGGCAGGGTGCATTATAATATATATGAGGGCATAGATGCATTAGCAATGTGCCCCCACTGTGTCCTTGCCAAACCTGGGACATGGTGAGTGAACAAAGCAGCCATTGTACATGTATGTACTGGACACTGGTGAAACACAAGTTCCCCAGTTACATGATGGCTACTCCGCACCCTAGGTTGTTTGGTATCAAACTGGTACCAGTATTGGATTTATCCCTAAATCTACCCAGGGTTCCCCCTGCAAATGTAGAGGGTTCCCCCTGTAAAAGCTAACCTAACTGGCATGGTTGCTGACTGGTTCCATCCAGCCTGCCATCTCCAGACAGCCAATACACAAATCTTGGGGGAGAGCCCAGGCTCTCTGGTTTGTGAAACAATGCCCTTCCTGGATGGAGGCGTTAACACCCTCTCCCTCAGGAATGCGCAAACACCCTGGCGGTGAGCTTCTAAGGGCTACTGCCCTTGAAACTTGAGGTCCCAGGCCTGCTGCTAGCAGCAGATGGTTTCCCCCTTCGCAGATCCCTACTTTTGGCAGGAGCAAAGGTGGGAAAACAAGACAAAGGGTAGGAGGAGTGGCATCACTGAGCATGCACCACCCCTAGGGGCTTGCATTCAAAGTGGAACCTCCATTTCATTTTCCTCCATATTGGATGGCAAGAAAATAGCCAATGTGGTTTAAGGAAGTGACCCGTCCCACAGGAAGTGGTCACTGTAGTGGGTGTAGTCACCCAAGGGTAAGTGTTCCATTGGACAATACCAGGTTCCCCCGAAAACGCCCACTAAATTCAGTATTTAGTGGGCTCTCCTAGACCAAGGAACCAGATTCATCAGGAAGAAAAGAAGACAGCATCAGAGAACGCGACAGCATGATAACAGAGGACCTGCTGCACAGAAGAGGCTCCAAGACCCTTGCTTGCTGCACCAGAGTCCCAAGAATCACCGCTGCAGAGGAGCTGACCACTGGACCGACTTCAAAAGACCAAGATGACATCCAGGATTTGCAAATAGCCCAAGATCTCCCTCCTGCGTGAAGGCATCACTCGAGAAAAAGAAGAAACCCAGAAAAAAATAGCAAAGTGGTGAGGGCCACTTCACCGACCGGATGATATCTCCACAACCAAAAGTCACAGCTGGACCTGACGACAAGCCAACAACAACCCGGACAAGACCTCTAAGTCTGTCAACTTTAGTGGCACTGCCCCCTCCTGTGGCCGAGTTGTGCCAATACCTAAGGTACTGGTGAGTCCACATCGGACAACACCAAAAACAGCTCACCCACAGTTGCAACTGGACCAGGATGAAGCCCTAGCCGAGCGACTTCAGGAACAACCTGGACCTCCCACCAGAGTGCCCTTGTTGCCCTGCAAGACCCCTGGAAGAAGACTTACCTCGAGCTCCAAAGGGCTCCAGTGTGCACAGCTCCAAGTCCTTCAATTTGCCCTGCGTCAGGTCGCCCAAAGCCTTGCATCACGGAACCAGCTGTGTCCCACAGGACCCCAACCCCTTGCGACCTCAACAGCCATAGGGGACCCCAAGGCATCACCTTTCAATCTGAAAATCACCTCCTTTTCCAGGTGGCCCCTCCAAGTGGCCCTGTGCCTGTGCCAACAGCCTTTCCAGCTCTGCTCCCGCTGGAACCGGGGGCCGTTTGAGACTCTCCAGCTGACACAGCATGCCCACCATCCTCACCAACCATCCTGCAAAAAGAACAGACTGGTAACGCAATCCTTTGATTTTATGTGCATTTTCACAGGTTGCCTTCCGTTGATTCCTATGGCGTGTAATTACGCACAGAAAGACTAACTTTATTAAAACTTTGAAAAATCATATCTAAAAAAGTACTTAACCTATCTGGACCATCTTGGTCTTAAAAATTATATAAAAGTCTGAAGTGTTTTATAAAAATCTGGTCCTGAGTTATTAATTGAGTGTGTGTGATGCATGATTGATATTGTGGGGATAGCAAATGCCTAGCACATCTCCTGGATTAGCCTAACTGCTCGACCAGTTACCATAAAAACTGGAGCATTAGGTGATCTGATTTTTACCTCTGGAAAGCAACATGTGGTTGTCTGGACCCCTGTATAGTGTACCTAGTTTTGTACACTATATAGAGGGCCAGCCCCCTACAACCAGTACTTAGTTCACTCAGATCTGACCTCTCCCCAAGAAATGGTAAAGATGGCAGACCAATGGGTCAGAACTAGGGTGAGCAGAAAAGATCATACGGGGGTGACAAAGACAAGAAACAGGAAGCAGGTAAGTCTCGGGACAAAGGTGGGGACAAAGATAAACACAAGGAGTCTTCATCAGGCCCACAAAATTCCTCAATGAGGTGGGTCTAAAACTACTTCCTCCCATAACAAAAAGCCTTTCTGCTATGTTTGTAGAAACAAAGGACATAGGCCAGGAGGCAGCTCCTGCCCTAAGAAAAGCACCAAGCCACCCACCAGTAGTGGTGGGTCAGGTAACAATAACCAATCCAAGGGTGTAGCTGGGCTCACTTTAGGAAGTGTAGTGGGTGCTGGTTTAGTCAAAGAGACAACTGAGGCTGTCTTAGTCTCTGATGGGGGCATTGATATTGCCACCCTTGCTGCCTGTCCCCTTAATATGGGTAACTACAGGCAGCAGCCCTTTATAAATGGTGTTCAGGCAGAGACTTACAGGGACACAGGTGCCAGTGTCACCATGGTGACTGAAAAACTGGTGTCCCCTGAGCAGCACCTACTTCGTCATCAGTACCAAGTGACAGACGCCCACAACACCACTGTGTGCCACAACATGGCAGTTGTTGATTTCAGCTGGGGAAGATTACTAGTCCTAAAAGGTTGTAGTGTCCTCAGAACTACCTGTAGAGTGTCTACTAGGTAACGACTTGGAGACTTCAGCTTAGGCTGAAGTGAATTTGGAGGACCATGCAGCAATGTTGGGCATCCCAGGGCATATTTGTACTTTGGCTAGGGCACAGGCTAAGAAGCAAAAAGAGCAGGGAAACTTGGAGGCTGAAACAATGGCCCAAGACATTCCAAAACCCAAGGGAAGAAAGGGCAAAAAAGCTGCCCCCTACACCACCCTCCAGTGAAGATTCTATCTTTGAGGAGGAGGAATCTATTCCCTTGTCAGAACTTACACCTGAGGAGCTGAAAGCTGATACAGCTGAGTTCATAGGTGCAGGGGGGACCTACCAGGGAGGATTTCAATATGGCTCATAAAACCTGTCCCACACTGGAAAAGTTGGAGCAGCAAGCTGTCCTCCAAGAAGCAGGGGATGTCAGTTACACCCACAAGGTGTACTGGGAAGACAACCTCTTATACACAGAACCAAGAGAACTGAAACCTGGTGCCACCAGCAGATTGGTAGCACCTCTGCAATATAGAACATTTTTGTTGACCCTGGCACATGACATTCCCCTGGCAGGTCACTTGGGGCAAAGCAAGACTTGGGACAATCATGTTCCTCACTTTCACTGGCCCCATATGTCTGGAGATACCAAGAAGTTTTGTCGCTCCTGTGTCACCTGTCAAGCCAGTTGTAAGACAGGTGGCCAAACTTGTCTCCTGAGGACAGCAGCCCCTGCAAGTTGACGAAATGCAGTGGTGGCTATGTCCATCGCAGAATCAATTATTTCTGCTGATGTGCGTTCCCCTTCCTGTAATATCTCTTTAGCCTCTTTTTTGTGTACTCCATCAGTTGTTCATTATATGTGGCGATGTCAGCCCATAACTGCCTGTCATACCTAGCTAAAACCGCAAGGGAGTTACTTGCTCTTACAGTTAGACTGGTCATTGAAGAGAATATTTTGCGGCTATTGTCCAATCATCTCCGTTCTTTATCCGGAGGTGCTGATATTGCTGTAGAGGGATTTTTGGATCTCCTCTGGGCTGCTTGTGTTGCCATCAAATCCGGATGAGGGTGACCAGTTAAGCATGCTGGGGCATCTCCAGGAGCTTTATATTTCTTGTCTAGGCGTGGAAGCACTGCTGTGGCATAGAGCGTACTGATTTTTGGAATAGCTTCTTAAAGTCGTAGAGAAAGCAATCAGTTTGCTCGGATGGCACGGGAAGTGCAGATTGTTTAGTTGCCCTTTCCATAAGATTATGGAATCCTCTGATGTCCTTCAGAGGTGAGTCTACCTTCGAAGATGAAGGAGAAGGTGGGGTTGGAATTATATATTCATCCTACTCTGATTGGTTGTCGAGGAGCTCGCTTTCGTCTTGTTCTTCTTCAGATATGTCAGTGTGTGGTGGAAAGGTCATAACAGGCTTGAATACATTAGCTAAAGGTAAAGTGGTAGGCCTCTGACACAAGGTTGCTACATGAGAAGCTGGAGATGATATTGACTGAGGCTGTACTTCTTTTGTGGGTGGAAACCACCTTCTATAGTCGGCTAACAGGCCCTGCAAGTTCGTTATTAATGCATTCCACATATAAAGTCCCTCTTGATATGGTTGTTCCCGTGCATAGTATTGTGGGTCATAAGCTTCACTATACTGGTGGTCTTCATCTGGGTACTTTACATTTAATTGTGAGGGACTGTGCGCTGTTCCAAATGGACCCTCATCATCTGATTCGTCATCACCCTCAAGAAGGTGGGTTGGTATTAAAGGGGTTATTTTACTTGGAGAAGTACGCTCTGGTGCAATTCTTGTAGTTTCCTCCCTTCTGTGCATTTTTTCACTCATTGACGGTGTCGTAGATAGCTTCGTCAATGGCATAAAAGGAGCACTCGTCGATGCATCCTTCGTCGCTGAAGATTTTGAAGATATTTAACCATTGACGGCTTTGTGGTTGAGGCTACCATCGACGAGGTTGTTGTTGATAATGACGGCAATGAAGATACCAAGGTTACCATCGTGGATTACGTAGTAGTATAAGTCATCGTCGACGACAATGTCGTCAACATTGTCCTCGTCGACGATGGATAACCCGACATCGACGTCGGAAAGGTTGTCATCAGGATTTGATGAAGAAACCTTTGTCGATGGTGGAACAGATCTCCTCGTTACCGTCGTCGAGAACAACCTAACCCACCATCCTGCAAAAGAAGAGAAAATTATAACTAAAAAAAGTTATTAACCTATCTGGACCACCTTGGTCTTAAAAATGATATAAAAGTCTGAAGTATTTTTTATAAAAATCTGGTCCTGAGTTATTCATTGACTGTGTGTAGTGCATGATTGATATTGTGGGTATTGCAAATGCTTAGTACATCTCCTGGATTTGCCTAACTGCTCGACCAGCTACGATAAAAACTAGAGCATTAGGTGATCTGATTTTTACTTCTGGAAACCAACGTGCCTGGACCCCCTTCATATTTTACCTAGTTTTGTTCACTATATAGAGGGCCAGCCTCCTCCATTTGGTGTATGAGCGGTGGGATAAAAACGGTGTATTTCCTGACACCACTTTTCAATTGTGTTAACACAGTAGTAACTCACTAAATTGTGTTAAAATAATTATTTGTTAATTTTCTAATTGACTAGCATTTTTTTTGCAAATTCTTAAAATGAATGGTTCGGGTCCTGGTTAGGTCCCTACACATTTAGAAAAAGTTTAAAAGTCCTTGCTTTAGTTGGTTATCCAAAAAGGGGAATTATAAATTCTAAAAAAGGTCCCAACTTTAATGAGATAAAAATGTCTGATGCAGAGTCCAGAACCCAGCAGCTCAATCAGGAACCAAGGATGCATATATAGCTATGACCCATTAAGGGAATTCTGCAAGCTGTACACAATCCATATTGATAATAGCCCCTAAACAGAACAGAGAAACTTGGGTTTCTGGTGGCCCAGTGTGAAAGAAACAATCCCCCAGGTGATAATGATGATGCATCTGAGGAGGATGAAGATTCTGGGGAGATGGGGGATAAGGGTAACTTCTCTTCCCACAGCAGCTCTAGTGTACCTACAGACACAGACCTGGATCTTGCAAGGGGGCCTGAAGGCTTAAAAAAGACAGCTTTTGTAAATAGAAAAGCAAAGAAAAGAGTAGCGCTTGGCACCCATCTCTGGAGGCAGCACTTAACTGTTGAAACAGAAGTCCTTTAACATTAAACTCCCAAAAAGAGCTGTCCCTCCCTTCACTGAAGGGGGGTGATATAGTGAAATGGTTTATAGCTTTTGAAAGAGCCTGCATTGGTGGGAAATTGGAAAGAGACACTGGGGCACACTGTCATGGGAGTTATTCTCAGGAAAGTGCAGGGATAGGCTCCTGCCACTAAATAAGACAGATTCCAAATCCTATGACCTTATAAAGGGTACCCTGAGTGAGGGATTTGAATTTACAACAGAAGAGTACAGGATAAAGTTCAGAGAGGCTGGAAAATCCCAGAGCCAAACCTGGGCTGACTTTGTGGACTATTCAGTAAAAATGCTGGGTGGTTGTTTAGTTGGGAACAAGGTACAAGATTATGATGGGTTGTATAAATTATTTATGAAAGAGCATCTGTTGAGTAATTGTTACAATGATAGACTACATCAACATCTGGTAGACCTGGGTCCACTTTCCCCTCAAGAGTTTGGGAGGAAGGCAGACCATTTGGTCAAAACAAGGGTTACCAAAACCACCACTGGTGGTGGAGACCAAAAGAAAGGGGCCAAAAAGCCACCCCCCCCCCCCCCCCAATGGAAAGATGGGAGCCAGGATAAAAACAACAAAGAGTCTTCTCAAGGCCCCCAAAATCTTCACAGTAGGGTGGGCCCAGAGACTACTCACAGACCATGGGAGGGTACAAAGGGAAACACTTTGACCCCAACAAGGCCTGGTGCTCAGACTGTAAGACAAAAGGGCACCAAACTGGAGACTCTGGCTGTAACAACAAAAAGAATGCCTCTAGTCAACCTGCAGTAAATGCAGTTGCCAATATCCAAATGGGGTCAGATGTGTGGTCTGACCATGTCAGTGTCCCCACAGAGGCAACCTTAGTCACTGAGGGTGAGGTAGACTTATCCTGTGCTGCCTGGACAAGTAATATGTCCAACTACAGGCAGCACCCTCTGATTTATGGAGAGAAAATAGAAGCTTTGAGGGATACAGGGGCTAGCATCACTTTGGTGTCTCAGCACCAGGTCCCCACAACTCAGTTCCTAGTAGGGAGGTCTTATCCTGTCACCAATGCTGACAATGAGACCAAGTTCCACCCCATGGCTATGGTAAACTTTCAATGGGGAGGAGTAGCAGGGCAGAAAGAAGTGGTTGTGTCCTCCTCCATATCTGTATATTGCCTACTTGGTAATGATCTGGAGCATTCCCCCTGGGCTGATGTAGAGCTAAAGACCCATGCAGCATTGCTTGGACTCCCTGAGTGGGCGTGTGTCAAGACTGGGGCACAGAGCAAACTTCAGAGAGAAAAGGGAGAGCTGGAGCCTCAAATAGTGGACCAGCCTCCCAAGAGAAAAGGCAAGAAGACTGGGGGACCATTATGCCCTGCTACTCCTCCCTGTTGGAGGCTGGCCCTCTATACAGTGTACAAAACCAAGTACACTATGCTGAGGGTCCGGACAACCACATGTTAGTTTTCAGGGGTAAAAATCAGACCACCTAATGCTCTCATTTTTAAGGTAGCTGGTCCAGCAGTTAGGCTAATACAGGAGATATGCTAAGTATTTGCCGTACTCACAAATCCAATCATCCACCACACACACTCAATGAATAACTTAAGACCAGAATTTATAAAAAATACTTCAGACTTTTGTATAATTTTTAAGACCATAATCTTTAGAATAGGTTAAGTACTTTTCTTGTTATGACTTTTTAAAGTTTTAGCAAAGTTAGTCTTTCTGTGTGAGTTACCAGTCTCTTCTTTTGCAGGGTGATCGCAGTGGTCGGTGGGATGTTGTGCCAGCTACAGAGCTTCGGGCAGCTCCTGGTTCCGGCGGGAGCAGCGTTGGAAAAGTTCTTGGCACAGGGCCACCTGGATGGGCCACTTGGAAAAGGAGCTGGTTTGCAAATTCAAAGTGGTGCCTGGGGGTCCCCTTTGGCTGTCGAGGTCACAAGGGGTTAGGGACCCCGGGAACACAGCAGAACCCGCGATGTAAGGCCCAGGGCGGCCAGGTGCAAGGCGTTTTGGAGGTATTGGATGCTGTGCGCAGCGAAGTCCACGGGAGCTGCAGGTAAGTCTCTTTGAGGGTGGCTTGTAGGACAACGGAGGCACTCTGGTCGGAGGTCCAGGGTGTTCCTGAAGTCCCTCGATTGGGGCTTTCTACTGATCCTTTGTCAACTCCGGGGAGAGCTGGTTTTCTCCTCTTCCAACTTCAGCTGACCAGGACCCAGTGTATTGCTCTATCTCAGCCACTGGGGGTCGCAGCGCCACCAAACTTGGTACAGTTGGGGGGCACTTCCGGACTGTCATCTGTGTGTCGTTGGGTCCAGCGGAGATATCGGTGATTCAGTGAAGTGTCATTCACTGGTTTCGTGGTCTATTGCAGCTTACTTGCTTTTCTTGAATGGTGCCTCCACTCAGGAGGGGGATCTGGGGTGATCCTTGAAGCCTGGAGGTCCCCCTGGGTTTCGTGGGGTCGGTCCAGTGTTCAGCTCCTCCACTGTCATGATTGTCAGGACTCAGGTGCAGCAAGCAGGGGTCTTGGCGCCTCTTCTGGTGCAGCAGGTGCCATAATCCTTCACAAACCTCCTGTAATATCCAGTCAAACCAATGAATGCCCTGACTTGGGCCTGGGTTGTGCGAGCCTCCCAGATGTCTAAATCCTGGGTTGTAGATGTTGTACCTGGCCCCCACCAACCATGTGGCCCAGGTACACAACTTGTCCCTGCCCTATCTGGCACTTACTGGCCTTGATAGTGAGGCCTGCCTTTTGCAGGGCCTCAAGGACCTTTCCCAAGTGGGTCAGGTGATCCTGCCAGGTGGAACTATAGACAGCTATATCATCTAGGTAAGCTGCACTAAACGTTTCCAGCCCAGCAAGGACTTAGTTCACCAATCTCTGGAAGGTGGCAGGTGCATTTTTTAGTCCAAACGGCATAAAAGTGAATTGATAATGCCCACTGGGAGTAGAAAATGATGACCTCTCCTTTGCTCCTGGGGTCAGGCCAATCTGCAAGTACCCTGATGTTAAATCATAAGTATTCAGGTATTGGGCTGCCTCTAGTCTGTCTATAAGCTCATCAGCTCTTGGAATTGGGAGTGTATCAGTTTTGGTTACTGAGTTGAAGCCCCTGTAGTCCACACAAAACCAAATTTCCTTCTTCTCACCCTTGGAGTGAGGTGTGGGGACTAACACTACTGGGCTCGCCCATGGGCTCTCTGAGGGTTCAATGACGCCCAAATCCATAATTTTCTTGACTTCATCTTCTATGCTTTCTCTGACATGGTCAGACTGTCTGTAAATTGTGTTCTTGACAGGCAGGCTGTCACCAGTGTCCACATCATGGGTTCCCAGGTGTCAGAGAAAAAAGCCCAGCATACTGGTTGAGCACTTTCCATAAGGAGGTAGTATCAAACAGAGGGTCACACTTCATGTCTGCATACTTGAAACACATGTGGCAGGAATTTGGAGTGGCTTATAAGTTCACTACCCCATCCCATCCACAAACAAATGGGTTGGTTGAAAGGTTTACCTAGATCCTAAAAGGCATGATTAGAGGACTCCCTGAAAAACTCAGAAGGAGATGGGATGTCCTACTTCCTTACCTGCTGTTTGCCTAGAGGGAAGTGCCACATAAGGACATGCGTGTTTCACCCTTTGAACTTTTGTTTGGGCACTCTGTTAGGGAACCACTGAGTCTCGTAAGGGAAGGCTGGGAGAGACCTCTCAAAGAGTCCATGCAGGACATAGTGGACTATGTGTTTGGCCTACGTTCTGGGCTGGCTGAGTACATGGAGAAAGCCAGCAAACACTTCCAGGCCAGCTAAGAGCTTCAAAAGCTTTGGTATGAGCAAAAAGCTGATATGGTGGAGTTCCAACCAAGGCACAAAGTTTGGGTGTTGCAGCCTGTTGCTCCAAGGGCCCTCCAGGTTGAATGGTCTGGGACCTATCCCATTCTAGAAAAGAAAGGGGAAGTCACTTATTTAGTGGACCTAGGCAGTTGCAAAAAACCTAAATTATATATGCCAACCCCCTAAAACCCTATTATGATAGAGCTGATGTGACCATGCTCATGGTCACAGATGAGGGACAGAAGGATGAGAGTGAGCCTCTCCCTGATCTCCTCTCCAGCAACCCCAAAGATGGGTCTGTAGATGGAGTGGTCTTGTCAGACACCCTCACAGAACAACAGCAGACTGTCTGCAGGGAAGTCCTCAACCAATATGCTGAGTTATTTTCTCTGACCCCTGGGAAGAAAAACTGGTGTACCCATGATGTGGACACCGCTGACAGCTTGCCTGTCAAAAACAAAATCTACAGACAATCTGACCTTGTCAGAGAAAGCTTAGTGTGAGAAAGTACTGTCTTTCTAGCATGGTTTCCCTCATTTTTGGCCTGTTTGTCAGTGTTGGTCAGTGTGTTTGTACTGTCTCACTGGGATCCTGCTAGTCAGCTCATAGTTTGTGGCCTACATGTCAGTATGTTTTACTGTTTTGTCAGCATGCTTGACTATGTCACTGGAGTCCTACTAACCAGAACTCCAGTGCTTATGCTCTGTCTGATTCCAAATTTGCACTTTCATACTGGTAACCTAGTATTCCACTCCAAATTGGCATACTGGACCCCTTTATAAGTCCCTAGTATATGGTACCTAGGTACCCAGGGCATTGGGGTTCCAGGTGATCCTTATGGGCTGCAGCATTTCTTTTGCCACGCATAAGGAGCTCATTTAAACACTTCTTCAGGACTGCCACTGCAGCCTCAGTGAAATAGTGTAAGCACTATTTCACAGCCATTTTCACTGCACCAGGTCCCTTTTAAGTCACCTACATATCTGGCCTTTAGACCCTGAAGGCAAGGTGCATGGTACCTGTGTGTGAGGGTACCCCTGCACTAGCAGAAGTGCCCCACATTGTCCAGGCCAATTTGCCCAGACTTCATGAGTGAAGGGAAGCAATTATAAGTGTGCACTACATATAGGTCAATACATATATGTAGCGTCACAATGGTAACCCCAACTATGGCCATGTAAGGTATCTAGGAACTGGAAATGATACTCCTAAATCCGATTCTGGTATTGGGGGGGCAATTCCATGCACCATTGGGGCTCCACCATGGACCCGCAGTACTGCCATACCAGTCCTCTGAGGTTTCCACTGCAGCCCCTGCTGCTGCCACCTCACAGACAGGCTTCTGCCCTCCTGGGGCTTGAGCAGCTCAATTACAGGAAGGCAGAACAATGCATTTCCTTTAGGAGAGAGGTGTTTCTCCCTCTCCCTTTGGAAACAGGTGTTACAGGCATGGGAGGGGTATCCTCCCAGAGCCTCTGGAAATGCTTTGAAGGGCACAAATGGAGCCCTCCTTGTATAATCCAGTCTAGACCGGTTCAGAGACCCTCAGCCCCTGCTCTGGGGCTAAATTGGACAAAGGAAAGGGGAGTGACCACTCCTCTGTCCATCACCAACCGAGGGGTGGTGCCCAGAGCTCCCCCAGAGTGTCCCTAGGTTCTGCCCTCTTGTTTTCAGGATCGTCAGGGAACTCTGGGAGCATCTGAGTGGCCAGTGCCAGCAGAGACCCCACCTGATAGGTGCTTGTCTGGCCAATTCCCCTCTCAGAGCTATTTAGGGTCTCTCCTGTGGGTGTTTCCTCAGATTCGGTTCTGCAAGACTCCAGCAGGAATCCTCTGCAACCTCTGCTTCACCTTCTACCATCGGATCAACCAAGAAGGCTACTGCAACTTTGTAACTTGAGCTCCAGACAGCAACTGCAACAGTTTCCGTGTTATGCATGCTCTGAGGACTGCCTGTCTCCATCCTGCACCAGAAAAATCGAAGTAATCTCCCATGGTGTGACGGAGTCACTTCCCTGCTTCAGCAGGCACCTCACGGCAGCGACAACCGGTACTCTGGATCCCCTCTCCTGACACTGTGCGTCGATCCTGGAAAACAGGTGGTGGACCGAAGTGACCAGACTGTCCAAAGGTCCAACTGTCCAAATTTGGTTGAAGTAAGAGCTTGCATCCCCTCCCCGAGCCAGATAGTACCCCTGTGTACTGCATGTTTTGCAGCTCCTAGGTCTTCCGTGCGCTTCTCCAAGAAATCTGTGCACAATGTAGCCCACGTCACCAGCACTCTATCCTGCAACGCTCAGCTCCCCAAGTTGTTTTCCGACACCGTGGGATCCCTTTGTGTAGTGCTGCGATGACTGCGATTTGCAACTCCTTTGTCCCTATGTCCTGGGACTCCTGTGGGTGCTGCCTGGTCTTCTTAGGGCTTTCTGAAGTGCTGAAAGCCCCCTCTGTCTCCTCAGTCTGGGATGAAACCCCTAGGTCTCTCCTGGTCTCAGGTAGTGCATTTTCCCACCATACGTGTCTTTTGCGTGAGCCGAGGGTTGTTGGCGGAATCCAATGACGAAAACCAGCCTGCATCCTTCTACTCGAAGTGGGACATCTCTTGAACCAAGCAAGAACCCGCAGCTGTCTTCTTTGGTGCATCTCTGACTTTTTCCTTCAAACCTGAGAATCCACTTTTGCTCCTTCATCCGGGTTAGCAGGGGCTCCTGTTCTTCCTGGACTGTTCAGCTGTTCTTGGACTTGGTCTCCTCTCGCCACAGGTCTTCTGGTCCAGGAATCCATCGTTGGTGTCTTGCAGTCTTGCTTGGTTTTTGCAAAATCCTTTACCACAACTCCTAGTGTGTTCTGAGGAAGCTCTCTGTACTTTTCTCCTTTGTTCCTGGGCTCTGGGGTGGGGTACTTTACTTACCTTTGGTGTTTTCTTACACTCCCACCGCCCCTCTACACACTACTCTTGCCCAGGTGGGAAACCGGCATTCGCATTCCACTATTTTAATATATGGTTTGTGTTCCTCCTAGGTCCATTGTGATCTCTGGTGATTTTCACTGTTTGCACTATTTTATGACTGTGTACTTACCTGATTTTGGTTACTAGTGTAGATTTTGGGCATAATACTTACCTCCTGAAGGAGTATTGCCTCTAAGATAATTTTGGCCTTGTGTCACTAAAATAAAGTACCTTTATTTTTTGGTAACACTGAGTATTGTTGTTTCTTGTGTGTAAGTACTGTGTGAGTACAGTGATATTGTGATATTGCAAGAGCTTTGCATGTCTCCTAGTTCAGCCTAAGCTGCTCTGCCACAGCTACCTCTATCAGCCTATGCTGCTAGAACACTACTACATTTCACTAATAAGGGATAACTGGACCTGGTATAAGCTGTAAGTACCTTCGGTACACACTACAAACCAGGCCAGTCTCCTACACATTGAAGCAGAGGTAAAGAAAATGTTGGATTTGGGTGTCATTTAACTCTCAGAGAACCCCTGGGCCATCCCAGTAGTGTTAGTCCCCAAACCTCACTCTAAGGGTGACAAGAAAGAAATTAGGTTTTGTGTGGACTACAGGGGCCTCAACTCAGTAATCTAAACCAATGCACACCCAATCCCAAGCGCTGATGAGCTCATAGATAGATTAGGGGCAGCCAAGTATCTGAGTACGTTTGATTTAACATCAGGGTACTGGCAGATTGGTCTGACCTCAGGAACAAAAGAGAGGTCAGCATTTTCTACTCCCTAGTGGGCATTATCAGTTCACTGTTGTGCCCTTTGGATAAAAGAATGCACCTGCTACCTTCCAAAGTTTGGTGAACCAAGAGTGCACTGGACTGGAAACTGTTAGTGCAGCTTATTTAGATGACATAGCTGTCTATAGTGTCATCTGTCAGGATCACCTGATCCACCTTGGAAAGGTCCCTGGGGTTCTGCAAAAGGCAGGCCTCACTATCAAGGCCATTAAGTGCCAGATAGGGCAGGGAAAAGTAGTTTACTTGGACCACCTGGTTGGTGGAGGCCAAGGACAGCCTATCCAACCCAAGATTCAGAATATTCTGGATTGGGAGGCTCGCACAACCCAGACACAAGTCGGGGCATTCCTTGGCTTGACTGGATATTACAGGAGGTTTGTGAAAGATTATGGTATGATTGTCCCTGCCCCTGCCCCTGCCCCCCATACAGGACTTACCTCCAAGAAGATGCCCAAAAAGATGATGGACATGACCATCCAGTTGCTTTTATTAGCAAAACGCTACTTCCTAGGGAACACAAATGGAGTACTGTAGGAGGCTGGCCTGCTTGTAGTGGGTACCAGAGGTACTTACACCTTGTACCAGGTCCAGTTATCCCTTATTAGTGTAGAATAAGTGTTTCTAGCAGCTTAGACTGATAGAAGGTAGCTATGGCAAAGCAGCTTATGCTGAACTAGGAGACATGTAAAGCTCCTACTATACTACTAATATCATATGCACAATATCATAAAAAAAAACACTACACAGGGTTACTAAAAATAAAGGTACTTTATTTTTATGACAATCAGCCAAAAGTATCTCAGTGAGTACCATCAGTAAGAAGGTAAGTTATATACACAAGTTATATGTACACAAACCAAAATTAGGTAAGTAAGAGCAAGAAAAGTAATGCAAACAGTGTAGAATTACAATAGGTTGCAATAGGAGCACATAGGTAAAGGGGCAACACAAACCATATACTCCAAAAGTGGAATGCGAACCATGAATGGACCCCAGACCTATGTGAGCTTGAAGAGGGTTGCTGGGACTGTAAGAAAACAGTGAGGGTTAGAAAAATACCCCACCCCAAGACCCTGAAAAGTAGGAGTAAAGTGCACCTACTACCCTCAGAGCGCACAGAAGTCGTGATAGGGGGATTCTGCAGGAAGAACACACACCAGCAGTGTGCTGACAACGGATTTCCGGACCTGAGTATCTGTAAGACAAGGGGACCTAATCCAATAGTCGCGACAGTGTCCAGGGGGGGCAGGAGCCCAGGAAACCCCAGCTGAAGGTGCAAGGAAGCTGCCACTGGTTGACATAGGTGACTTATAAGTTACTAATGTGCAGTGGTAAATGGCTGTGAAATAACGTGGACGTTATTTCACGCAGGCTGCAGTGGCAGGCCTGTGTAAGAATTGTCAGAGCTCCCTATGGGTGGCAAAAGAAATGCTGCAGCCCATAGACATCTCCTGGAACCCCAATACCCTGGGTACCACAGTACCATATACAAGGGAATTATATGGGTGTGCCAGTGTGCCAATGTGAATTGGTAAATTTAGTCACTAGCCTGTTAGTGACAAATTTGGAAAGCACAGAGAGCATAACCACTGAGGTTCTGGTTAGCAGAGCCTCAGTGAGACAGTTAGGCATCACACAGGGAACAAATACAGGGCACATGCCTGGCAGGGTCCCAGTGACACATTGACTAAAACAACATATATACAGTGAAATTTGGGGGTAACATGCCAGGCAAGATGGTGCTTTCCTACACAACCCCCCCCCCAAACAAAGGACAATTAGACTAGCCATGACCTGATGAGTCTTCATTGTCCACGTGGAAATATCTGGAGAGTCCATCTGCATTGGAGTGGGTACTCCCAGGTCTATGTTCCACTGTATAGTCAATTCCCTGTAGATATATGGACCACCTCAACAATTAGGGGTTTCACCTTTCATTTGTTTTAGCCAAAGTAGAGGTTTGTTGTCTGTCTGAACAATTAAGTGAGTGCCAAACAGGTATGGCCTCAACTTTTTCAGTGCCTAGACCACAGCAAAGGCCTCCCTCTCTATGGCAGACCAACGCCTTTCTCTAGGGGTCAACCTTCTGCTGATAAAAGCAACTGGTTGATCCTGGCCCTCAGAATTCAGTTGTGATAGTACTGCCCCTACCCCTAATTCAGATGCATCAGTTTGAACAATGAATTTCTTAGAGTAACATGGGCTTTTTTAGGACAGGTGCAGATCACATGGCCTGTTTGAGCTCTTCAAAAGCTTTCTGACAGTTGGCTGTCCATAATACCTTTTTAGGCATTTTCTTACTTGTGAGATCATTAAGAGGGGCTGCTATGGAGCCATAGTTTTTAATGAATCTCCTGTAATACCCTGTGAGGCCTAAAAAGGCTCTCACCTGGGTCTGAGTTGTAGGGGGAACCCAATCCATGATTGTCTGGATTTTCCCCTGCAGTGGTGCAATCTGTTCTCCACCTCCCAGGTGTCCCAGATAAACCACCTTTCCCTGCCCTATCTGGCGCTTGGAGGTCTTGATAGTGAGGCCTGCCTTTTGCAGGGCCTCCAAACTTTCCAAAGGTGGACCAGGTGCTCATCCCAGGTGGAGCTAAAGACAGCAATAGCATCAAGATATGCTGCACTGAAATCCTCCAACCCTTGCAGGACTGTGTTCACCAACCTCTGAAAAGTGTCCGGTGCATTTTTCAAACCAAAGGGCATTACTTTAAATTGGTAGTGCCCTCATATAGTTGAAAATGCAGTCTTAGGTTTAGCATTGTCTGCCAACTTGATCTGCCAATACCCTGCAGTCAAATCAAAAGTGCTAAGATACTTGGCAGATGCCAGTGTATCAATGAGCTCATCTGCCCTGGGTATAGGGTGAGCATCAGTTTTTGTTACCTGATTGAGTCTTCTGTAGTGTACACAAAACCTCATCTCCCTCTTTCCATCTTTGGTGTGAGGTTTTGGTACAAGCACCACTGGCCTAGCCCATGGACTTTCAGAAGGCTCAATCACTCCCAGATCCAACATTTTCTGCACCTCTTGTTTAATGCAGTGCCTGACATGGTCGGGCTGCATATAAATCTTACTTTTCACAGGCAAGCTGTCTCCAGTATCAATTGCGTGTTCACACCAGGATGTTGTACCTGGCACAATTGAAAAGAGGTCAGAAAATTGTCCAAGAAGATTGATGCAGTTGTCTTTCTGTTCTGCAGTCAGACAATCTGCCAAAACTACTCCCTCCACTAAAGCATCTGTTTCAGTGGTGGAAAAGAGATCAGGGAGAGGGTCACTCTCTTCTTCCTGTCCATCATATGTTGCCATGAGCAGGGTGAGATCAGCCCTGTCACAGTAGGGTTTCAGGCGGTTGACATGAATCACCCAAAGGGGACTCCTGGCAGTGCCCAGGTCTACCAAATAGGTAACCTCAACCCTTTTCCTCAACAATTAGATGGCGTCCACTCCATTTGTCTTGGAGTGCCCTTGGGGCCACAGGCTCCAATACCCACACCTTCTGTCCTGGTTGGTACTGGATCAGAACAGCATTCTGGTCATGCCATTGCTTTTGCAGCTCCTGGCTGGCCTGAAGGTTTTTACTGGCCTTTTTCATGTAGTCAGCCATTCTGGATCTTTGGCCAAGTACATAATCCACTATGTCCTGTTTAGGAGCTTTTAAAGGTTGTTCCCAACCCTCCTTCACAAGAGTGAGTGGACCTCTTACAGGGTGTCCAAAGAGGAGTTCAAAGGGTCTGAAGCCCACTCCTTTCTGGGGCACCTCCCTGTAAGCAAAAAGGAGGCAAGGTAACAGGACATCCCATCTCCTCCTCAGTTTTTCAGGGTGTCCCATTATCATACCTTTGAGAGTTTTATTAAACCTCTCTACCAGTCCATTAGTCTGTGGATTGCAAGGAGTGGTGAACTTGTAGGTAACACCGCACTCCTTTCACATTGCTTTCAAGTGTGCAGACATAAAGTTGCTACCCCTGTCTGATACTACCTCTTTAGGGAAACCCACCCTGGAAAAGATTCCCAGGAGGGCCTTTGCCACTGCAGGAGCTGTAGTGGTCCTTAGAAGAATTGCTTCAGGATATCTTGTGGCATGGTCCACAACTACCAAGATTAACCTATTGCCTGAAGCAGTAGGAGGGTCAAGGGGGGCAACTATGTCAACTCCTACCCTTTCAAAGGGCACCCCAACCACTGGAAGTGGAATAAGGGGAGCCTTTGGGGTGCCACCAGTCACACAAGACTTGCAAAAATCTTTAGTGTCCTCTGACATCCTAGGCCAGTGAAACAAGGGGACAAGTCTTTCCCATGTTTTGATCTGGCCCAAATACCCAGCCAAAGGAATGTCATGTGCAAGAGTTAGGAGGAACTCTCTGTACTGCAGGGGAATGACCAATCTCCTGGCTGCTTGAGGTTTTGGGTCCCTTGCCTCTGTGTGCAAGAGGTTGTCCTCCCAGTAAACTCTATGGCTGTCACTGACATCCCTATTTTGCTGTTTGACAGCTTGCTGTCTGAGACCTTCTAATGTGGGACAGGTTTGCTGTGCCACACTCAGCTCTTCCCTGGCAGGCCCCTCTCCACCCAAAAGCTCAGCAGTGTCTGCTGCCAGCTCATCTGGTGAAGGTTCTGCACATGGAGGAAATTCCTCTTCCTCAGAAGGAAAATCATCTGTTGAGGGAGGGATAGTGGGTAGGGATTTACCCTTGCTACCCCTAGCTTTAGGGAGCACTTGGTCCATTGTTCCAGGATCCAAGTTACCCTGTCCTTTTTGCTTTTTGGCCTGACCCTGGTTAAAGCAAAAATATGCCCAGGAATGCCCAGCCGCGACCCTTGCAGCTAGCAAGGCTTGTTTGCGGTCTTTCTGCGTGGGAACACTTCTGCAAGCTTCATCGCGACGTGGGACATCCATCCTCCAAAGGAGAAGTTCCTAGTCCTCTTCTTTCTTGCAGAACTCCAAGCTTCTTCCAACAGGTGTCAGCTTCCTTGCACCCTCAGCTGGCATTTCCTGGGCTCCTGCCCACTCTCGACACTGTCGTGACTATTGGACTTGGTCCCCTTGTCTTAAAGGTACTCAGGTCCGGAAATCCACTGTTGTTGCATTGCTGGTGTTTGTTCTTCCTGCAGAATCCCCCTATCACGACTTCTGTGCTCTCTGGGGGTAGTAGGTGCACTTTACACCTACCTTTCAGGGTCTTGGGGTGGGCTATTTTTCTAACCCTCACTGTTTTCTTACAGTCCCAGCGACCCTCCACAAGCTCACATAGGTTTTGGGTCCATTCGTGGTGACATTCCACTTTTGTAGTATATGGTTTGTGTTGCCCCTATACCTATGTGCTCCTATTGCAATCTACTCTAATTTTACACTGCTTGCATTACTTTTCTTGCTATTACCTGCATAATTTTGGTTTGTGCACATATATCTTGTGTATATAACTTATCCGCATACTGAGGGTACTCACTGAGATACTTTTGGCATATTGTCATAAAAATAAAGTACCTTTATTTTTAGTACTTCTGTGTATTGTGTTTTCTTATGATATTGTGCATATGACACCAGTGGTATAGTAGGAGCTTTACATGTCTCCTAGTTCAGCCTAAGCTGCTTTGCCATAGCTACCTTCTATCAGCCTAAGCTGCTAGAAATACCTCTTCTACACTAATAAGGGATAACTGGACCTGGCACACAGTGTAAGTACCTCTGGTACCCACTACAAGCCAGGCCAGCCTCCTACATTGGTTGAGCAGTGGTGGGATAAGTACTTGTAACTACTTACCTCTTTGTCATTGTGTACTTTTCATAAGAGAATAATATACAAAACAAGTTCAGTGTATGTACACCTAACCAAAAAGTTTTGCTTTTCTCCTGTTAATTTATTTTACAAAGTTCTGAAAAGTTTCTCTGAACTTCTAAACGTTTTCTAAAAGTTAGAAAAAGGTTTTTCTCTGTTCTTTAAAAAGTTCTGAAACTTTTTCTTCCTTCTCACTATTTCTAAACCTTTTACTATCATATCTGTAGAAGACTCTACTCTTAAAATGGTCAATACTACTTATGACAATTTAAATTACAAAAGCCTAAGGAGTCTCTGCTTAGATAGAGGTTTAGTGATAGGAAAGAACCCTACAAAAGAGTTTCTATATAACATGCTTATTGTGAATGATGAGTCCCAAGCAAGCACTTAAAATGAGAGGTTAATAGAAGGTTCCCATTCTGACTCAGGGGATCTCCTTGAGGGAGGTGGGGAGGGTTCTGTACCAGATCTGCCACCTAGCAGGACACCTAGTAATGTTGGTAGTAATGGAGGTTCCCATCATAGTAGGGGAGTTTTTCTTCCTGGAGGCCAAGTTATTAGGGTTCAGTCAGTTAGGGACAGACCCCCCTCTGTTGTTTCCAATTTATCTTCTGTGTCCAAGCATTCCCAACCCACCCACTGTGAAGACAACATGTTAGAAAGGGAACTCAAAAAGTTGAGGTTTGAAGAGACCAGACTGAAGCTTAAACAGCAACAGCTGGCCTTAGATAGGGAATCCTTAGACCTGGAGAAGGAGAGACAGAGATTGGGGTTAGGACCCCATGGTGGCATCAGCAGTATTCCCGATAGTAATCCTGTTAGAGAGCATGATTCTGGGAATCTGCACAAGAAAGTCCCCCCTAACAAGGAGGGGGATGACATCAACAAGTGGTTTGGTGCACTTGAGAGGGCATGTACGGTACAGGGGGCCCCTCAAAGGCAGTGGGCTGCTATATTGTGGCTATCTTTCGCTGGAAAGGGTAGGGATAGCCTCCTTACTGTTAGAGAAAGTGATGCTAACAATTTTGTAGTTTTGAAGGATGCACTCTTAGATGGATTTGGCTTAACCACTGAAAAATACAGGATTACGTTCAGAGACACCGGAAAAGAGTCCTCACAAGACTGGATAGACTTTGTTGACTGTTCAGTGAAGGCCTTGGAGGGGTAGTTACATGGCAGTAAAGTTTCTGACTATGAAAGCCTATATAATCTTATTCTGAGAGAGCATATTCTGAATAACTGTGTGTCTGACTTGTTACACCAATATCTAATGGACTCAGTTCTGACCTCTCCCCAAGAATTGGGAAAGAAGGCAGACAAATGGGTCAGAACAAGAGTGAACAGAAAAGTTCATAGAGGGAGTGACAAGGATGGCAAGAAGAAAGATGGTGAGAAATCTCAGGATAAGCATGGGGATAAGGGTAAAACCAAAGATCCTTCTTCAAATCCTAAACACTCTTCAGGGGGTGGGGATAAATCAAATTCTTCCTCTTCTTCACAACATACACACATTAAAAAGCCTTGGTGCTATGTGTGTAAAAATAAAGGTCATTGGCAAGGGGATAAGTCCTGTCCAGGTAAACCCCCTGAGCAAACCACCACTAATACATCAAACTCTAGTGTACCTAGCAGTAGTGGTAATAGTGGTGGGACTGCTGGCAACAGTCAAAGTAAGGGTGTAGTTGGGTTCACTTATGGGTCCATCATAGAAACAGGGGTAGTCAGTCCCAAAATAGTTTCTGTCACACTTAGTGGCATTGGCCTTGCCACACTGGCTGCTTGTCATCTTACAATGGATAAGTACAGGCAGACAGTTTCAATAACTGGTGTTGAGGCCCAGGCCTACAGGGACACAGGTGCCAGTATCACTCTGGTGACTTAAAACCTAGTTCCCCCGGACCAAAACATCATTGGACAACAGTACAAGATTATTGATGTCCATAACTCCACTAAGTTTCTTCCCTTAGCTATAGTTCAGCTTAGTTGGGGTGGAGTTACTGACCCTAAGCAGGTGGTAGTATCACCTAGCTTACCTGTAGACTGTCACTTAGGTAATGACCTAGAGACCTCAGGTTGGGCTGAGGTAGAGTTTTATACCCATGCAGCCATGCTGGGTATCCCTGAGGAATTGATTCCTCTCATTTCAGCTGAAATGAAAAAGCAAAGGAGAGAAAAAGGCCTGAAAACTCAGGATCCTTCTCCAACAACAGGTAAAAAGGGTATCACAGTATCCCCTAACCACAGTGCCATTCAGGATACCATTCCTGTGGTGGGAGAAACCTCTCCGGGGGTGGTACCTGTACCAAGAGAATCGTCAGCTGGCACAGCTGTACTCCCTGAGGTGAAAGTACCTCTTTGGGGGATAACTAATATTGGTGAGGAAAAGGGCACCATTTTAGTTAACATGGAGCATCCCTCCAACCCTCCCAGAGAAACTTTAGTGCAGAAACCCTGCACTGCCTCACAACACTTAGGACAGCAGCACTGCCCTAGTGTGGAGCTTATAGGACAGCATCCGTGCCCTGCTCCAACTAAAGAGAAACAGCATCCGTGTTCTTTCTTACAGCCATATGGGCAAAGTTTTTGCCCAGCTATGGCTTTACTGAGACAGCATCCCTGTCTGGCATTCTCATCACTAGAAATAGGTCCAGTGGACAATTCCCACTGTTCTAAACTAAAACTTACTGATAGGAACTCTGAAAATATATCTTCACATTGTTGGTAGCTACAAAACTTAAAACAGGGTGGTTTACATCCCCACAGGGAAGTAACATATAGTGGATGATAAAGGGAGTAACCAGTCTATTGCAGAGCTACTCTCCACTTATCACCACTTAGACAATAAAGACTCAACTGGCCAAGGTTAGCCTTATTGTCCTTCGTTTGGGGGGGGGGGGTTGTGTGAGAAAGTGGCCTCTTTCTAGCCTTGTTACCCCCACTTTTGGCCTGTTTGTGAGTATATGTCAGGGTGTTTTCACTGTCTCACTGGGATCCTGCTAGCCAGGGCCCAGTGCTCATAGTGAAAACCATATGTTGTCAGAATGTTTGTTATGTGTCACTGGGACCCTGCTAGCCAGGACCCCAGTACTCATAAGTTTGTGGCCTATATGTACGTGTTCCCTGTGTGATACCTAACTGTCTCGCTGAGGCTCTTCTAACCAGAACCTCAGTGGTTATGCTCTCTCTGCTTTCCAAATTTGTCACTAACAGGCTAGTGACTAAACTTACCAATTCACATTGGCATATTGGTACACCCATATAATTCCCTAGTATATGGCACTGAGGCACCCAGGGTATTGGAGTTCCAGGAGATCCCTATGGGCTGCAGCATTTCTTTTGCCACCCATAGTGAGCTCTGACAATTCTTACACAGGCCTGGCAGTGCAGCCTGAGTGAATTAACGTCCACATTATTTCACAGCCATTTACCACTGCACTTAAATAACTTATAAGTCACCTATATGTCAAACCTTCACCTGGTGAAGGTTAGGTGCAAAGTTACTTAGTGTGTGAGCGCCCTGGCACTAGCCAAGGTGCACCCACATCGTTAAGGGCAAATTCCCCGGACTTTGTGAGTGCGGGGACACCATTACACGTGTGCACAGTACATAGGTCACTACCTATGTACAGCGTCACAATGGTAACTCCGAACATGGCCATGTAATATGTCTAAGATCATGGAATTGTCACCCCAATGCCATTCTGGCATTGGGGGACAATTCCATGATCCCTCGGGTCTCTAGCATAGTACCTGGGTACTGCCAAACTGCCTTTCCGGTGTCTCCACCGCAGCTGCTGCTGCTGCCAACCCCTCAGACAGGTTTCTGCCCTCCAGGGGTCCGGGCAGCCCTGGCCCAGGAAGGGGGAACAAAGGACTTCCTCTGAGAGAGGGTGTAACACCCTCTCCCTTTGGAAATAGGTGTGGAGGCTGGGGAGGAGTAGCCTCCCCCAGCCTCTGGAAATGCTTTGATGGGCACAGATGGTGCCCATCTCTGCATAAGCCAGTCTACACCCGTTCAGGGATCCCCCAGCCCTGCTCTGGCGTGAAACTGGACAAAGGAAAGGGGACTGACCACTCCCCTGACCTGCACCTCCCAGGGGAGGTGCCCATAGCTCCTCCAGTGTGTCCCAGACCTCTGCCATCTTGGAAACAGAGGTGTCTGTGGCACACTGGACTGCTCTGAGTGGCCAGTGCCAGCAGGTGACGCCAGAGGCTCCTTCTGATAGGCTCTTACCTCTCTTGGTAGCCAAACCTCCTTCCTAGGTAGCCAAACCTCCTTTTCTAGCTATTTAGGGTCTCTGCTTTGGGGATCTCACCAGATAACGAATGCAAGAGCTCATCAGAGTTCCTCCGCATCTCCCTCTTCATCTTCTGCCGAAGGATCGACCGCTGACTGCTCAGGACGCCTGCAAAACCGCAACAAAGTAGCAAGACGACTACTAGCAACATTGTATCGCTTCATCCTGCCGTCTTTCACGACTGTTTCCAGGTGGTGCATGCTCTGGGGTAGCCTGCCTCCTCTCTGCACCAGGAGCTCTGAAGAAATCTCCAGTGGGTCGACGGAATCTTCCCCCTGTAACCGCAGGCACCAAAAGATTGCATCACTGGTCCTCTGGGTCCCCTCTCATCACGACGAGCGTGGTCCCTAAAACTCAGCAACTCTGTCCAAGTGACTCACACAGTCCAGTGACTCTTCAGTCCAAGTTTGGTGGAAGTAAGTCCTTGCCTCCGCATGCTAGACTGCATTGCTGGGTACCACGTTATTTGCAGCTGCTCCGGCTCCTGTGCACTCTTCCAGGATTTCCTTCGTGCACATCCTAGCCTGGGTCCCAGACACTCTAACCTGCAGTGCACAACCTTCTGAGTTGTCCTCCGGCATCATGGGACTCCCTTTTGTGACTTCGCGTGGACTCCGGTTCACTCTTCTTCCAAGTGCCTGTTCAGGTACTTCTGCGGGTGCTGCCTGCTTCTGTGAGGGCTCCCTGACTTGATGGGTGACTCCTCTGTCTCCTCCTCCAAGTGGCGATATCCTGGTCCCTCCTGGGCCACAGCAGCACCCAAAAACCTCTACCGCGACCCTTGCAGCTAGCAAGGCTTGTTTGCGGTATTTCTGCAAGCTTCATCACGACGTGGGACATCAATCCTCCAAAGGAGAGGTTCCTAGTCCTCTTCTTTCTTGCAGAACTCCAAGCTTTTTAAACAGGTGGCAGCTTCCTTGCACCCTCAGCTGGCATTTCCTGGGCTCCTGCCCACTCTCGACACTGTCGCGACTATTGGACTTGGTCCCCTTGTCTTACAGGTACTCAGGTCCGGAACTCCACTGTTGTTGCATTGCTGGTGTTTGTTCTTCCTGCAGAATCCCCCTATCATGATTTCTGTGCTCTCTGGGGGTAGTAGGTGCACTTTACACCTACCTTTCAGGGTCTTGGGGTGGGCTATTTTTCTAACCCTCACTGTTTTCTTACAGTCCCAGCAACCCTCTACAAGCTCACGTCGGTTTGGGGTCCATTTGTGGTTCGCATTCCACTTTTGGAGTATATGGTTTGTATTGCCCCTCTACCTATGTGCTCCTATTGCAATCTACTTTCATTTTACACTGCTTGCATTACTTTTCTTGCTGTTACCTGCATAATTTTGGTTTGTGTACATATATCTTGTGTATATAACTTATCCTCATACTGAGGGTACTCACTGAGATACTTTTGGCATATTGTCATAAAAATAAAGTACCTTTATTTTTAGTACTTCTGTGTATTGTGTTTTCTTATGATATTGTGCATCTGACACCAGTGGTATAGTAGGAGCTTTACATGTCTCCTAGTTCAGCCTAAGCTGCTTTGCCTTAGCTACCTTCTATCAGCCTAAGCTGCTAGAAACACCTCTTCTACACTAATAAGGGATAACTGGACCTGGCACAAGGTGTAAGTACCTCTGGTACCCACTACAAGCCAGGTCAGCCTCCTACGGGCCCCTTATGTCTGGAGATACCAAGGAGTTTTGTCGCTCCTGTGTCACATCTCAAGCAAGTTGTAAGACAGGTGGCACTTCAAAGGCCCCCTTAATTCCACTGCCTGTTGTTGGGGCTCCCTTTGAGAGGGTTGGGGTGGATATTGTTGGTCCCCTAGACCCGCCCACAGTGTCTGGGAACAGATTTATTCTGGTGGTGATGGACCACTAGAGCTCCTGCAGTGGCAAAAGCCCTCCTGGGAATTTTATCAAGAGTGGGCTTCCCTAAAGAGGTGGTATCAGAAAAAGGAATGTCCTATTGCCGTGCCTCCTTTTTGCCTACAGGGAGGTTCCTAAGAAGGGAGTGGGCTACAGCCCCTTTGAACTTCTGTTTGAACACCCTGTTAGGGGTCCTCTTGCTCTTGTAAGGGAGGGCTGGGGGCGACCTCTCTAGCCCCCTAAACAGGACATAGTGGATTATATACTTGCCTCAGATCCAGGATGGCTGACTACATGAAAAAGGCCACTAAAAACCTTCAGGCCAGCCAAGAACTGTAGAAGCAGTGGCATGACCAGTAGGCTGTTCTGACTGTTTACCAGCCAGGGCAGAAAGTGTGGGTCCTGGAGCCTGAGGCTCCCAGAGCACTCCAAGACAACTGGAGTGCCCCCACACTATAGTGGAGAAGAAGGGTGAGGTCACCTACTTGGTGGACCTAGGTACTCCCAGAAGCCCCCTCAGGGTGCTTCCTGTGAACCACCTGAAGCCCTATTATGACACAGCTGACATGACCAAGCTTACGGCTACTGATAAGGAACAGGAGGAAGATAGTGACCCTCTCCCTGACCTCTTCTCAAACACTGTAGCTGATGGCTCAGTAGATGGAGGAATCCTAGCAGACTGTGTTTCTGAATCTCAGAAAGAAGACTTCAGGAACCTCTTCGGGCAGTTCTCAGAACTGTTTTCTCTGACATCTGGTCAGACAACATGGTGTGAACACACCATTGATACAGGAGACAGTTTGTCCGTAAAAAGCCAAATCTATTGGCAACATATCTATGTTAGAGACTGCATCAAAGCACAAGTGCAAAAGATGTTGGACTTAGGAGTCACTGAGCACTCTGACAGCCCCTGGGCTAGCCCAGTGGTGTTGGTCCCAAAACCTCACTCTCAAAATGGGAAAAAAAGAAAATAGGCTTTGTGTTGACTAAAGAGGGCTCAACACTGTAACAAAAACCGATGTTCATCCTATCCCTAGGGCAGATAAGCTAATAGATACACTGGCATCTGTCAAGTATCTTAGCACATTTGATCTGAATACAGGCTATTGGCAAATCAAACTATCAGATGATGCTAAACCTAAGACAGCATTTTCTATCATTGGAGGACACTACCAATTCACACTAATGCCCTTTGGTTTGAAAAATGCACCTGCCACATTTCAGAGGCTGGTGAACTCAGTCCTCCAAGGATTGGAAGCCTATAGTGCAGCTTACCTGGATGACATAGCTGTCTTTAGCTCCACCTGGGAGGATCACCTGGTCCACCTGTGAAATGTTTTGGAGGCTCTGCAGAAAGCCGGCCCGCCATCAAAACCTCTAAGTGCCAGATAGGACAGGAGAAGGTTGTATATCTGGGCCACCTGGTAGGTGGAGGTTAGATTTAACCAGTGCAGGGGAAGATTCAAACCATTTTGGATTGAACTCCCCCCTCCTAATCAGACTCAGCATTTTCTACCACTGGAGGGCACAACATATTAAGAGTAATGCCCTTTGGTTTGAAACAATGCACCTACCACATTTAAGAGACTGGTGAACACAGTCCTCCAAGGTTTGGAAGCCTATACTTCAGCTTTTCCAGAAGATATAACTATCTTTAGCTCCACCTCAGAGAATCACCTGGTCCACCTTAGGAATGTTTTGGAGGCTCTTCAAAAAGCAGGTCTCACTATCAAGGATTCTACGTGCCTGATAGGGCAGGGAAAAGTGGTATATCTGGGCCAAGTGGTAGGTTGGGGCCAGATTCAGCCACTGTAGGAAAGTACCATCTTGTCTGGCATGTGGCCCCTATTTTTACATGTACGTAAGTTTGTTTTTGCCTGTCTCACTGGAATCCTGCTAGCCAGGAACCCAGTGCTTATAGTTTGTGGCCTGAATATGTATACCTGTGTAGTGACTAACTGTGTCACTGAGGCTCTGCTAACCAGAACCTCAGTGCTTATGTTCCATCTGCCTTTAAATTTGTCAGTATAGGCTAGTGACCACTGTAGGAGGCTGGACTGGCTTGTAGTGAGTACCAAGGGGTACTTGCACCTTGCACCAGGCCCAGTTATCCCTTATTAGTGTATAGGGTGTCTAGCAGCTTAGGCTGATAGATAATGGTAGCTTAGCAAAGCAGCTCAGGCTGAACTAGGAGACGTGTGAAGCTACTACAGTACCACTTAGTGTCATATGCACAATATCATAAGAAAACACAATACACAGTTATACTAAAAATAAAGGTACTTTATTTTTATGACAATATGCCAAAGTATCTTAGAGTGTACCCTCAGTGAGAGGATAGGAAATATACACAAGATATATATACACAATAGCAAAAAATATGCAGTATAGTCTTAGAAAACAGTGCAAACAATGTATAATTACAATAGGATGCAATGGGGAAACATAGGGATAGGGGCAACACAAACCATATACTCCAAAAGTGGAATGTGAACCACGAATGGACCCCAAACCTATGTGACCTTGTAGAGGGTCGCTGGGACTATTAGAAAATAGTGAGAGTTAGAAAAATAACCCTCCCCAAGACCCTGAAAAGTGAGTGCAAAGTGCACCAAAGTTCCCCTAAGGACAAAATAGTCGTGTTAGAGGGAAAATGCAAGGAAAACACAAATCAGCAATGCAACAACGATGGATTCCTGTCTGAAGGTACCTGTGGAACAAGGGGACCAAGTCCAAAAGTCACAAGCAGCTCGGAGATGGGCAGATGCCCAAGAAATGCCAGCGGTTGGTGCAAAGAAGCTCTTACTAGGCTGAAGAACTGTGAATACTGCAGGAACGACAAGGGCTAGAGACTTCCCCTTTGGAGGATGGATCCCCCACGCCTTGGAGAGTCGTGCAGAAGTGTTTTCCCGCCGGATGGACGCCAACAAGCCTTGCTACACGCAAATCGTGCGTTTGGCGTTTTTGGACGCTGCTGGGGCCCAGGAGGGACCAGGAGGTCGCAAATTGGACCTGCAGAGAGAGGGGACGTCGAGCAAGACAAGGAGCCCTCACTGAAGCAGGTAGCACCCGGAGAAGTGCCAGAAACAGGCACTACGAGGATGCGTGAAACGGTGCTCGCCGAAGTTGCACAAAGGAGTCCCACGTCGCCGGAGACCAACTTAGAAAGTCGTGCAATGCAGGTTAGAGTGCCGTGGACCCAGGCTTGGCTGTGCACGAAGGATTTCCGCCGGAAGTGCACAGGGGCCGGAGAAGCTTGCAAAGTCGCGGTTCCCAGCAATGCAGCCCAGCGAGGTGAGGCAAGGACTTACCTCCACCAAACTTGGGCTGAAGAGTCACTGGACTGTGGGGGTCACTTGGACGGTGTCGCTGGATTCGAGGGACCTCGCTCGTCGTGCTGAGAGGAGACCCAAGGGACCGGAGATGCAGCTTTTTGGTGCCTGCGGTTGCAGGGGGAAGATTCCGTCGACCCACGGGAGATTTCTTCGGAGCTTCTGGTGCAGAGAGGAGGCAGGCTACCCCCACAGCATGCACAAGCAGGAAAACAGTCGAGAAGGCGGCAGGATCAGCGTTACAGAGTTGCAGTAGTCGTCTTTGCTACTATGTTGCAGGTTTGCAGGCTTCCAGCGCGGTCAGCGGTCGATTCCTTATCAGAAGGTGAAGAGGGAGATGCAGAGGAACTCGGCTGAGCTCATGCATTCGTTATCTAAAGTTTCCCCAGAGACAGAGACCCTAAATAGCCAGAAAAGAGGGTTTGGCTACCTAGGAGAGAGGAAAGGCTACTAACACCTGAAGGAGCCTATCACAAGGAGTCTCTGACGTCACCTGGTGGCACTGGCCACTCAGAGCAGTCCAGTGTGCCAGCAGCACCTCTGTTTCCAAGATGGCAGAGGTCTGGAGCACACTGGAGGAGCTCTGGACACCTCCCAGGGGAGGTGCAGGTCAGGGGAGTGGTCACTCCCCTTTCCTTTGTCCAGTTTCGCGCCAGAGCAGGGGCTAAGGGGTCCCTGAACCGGTGTAGACTGGCTTATGCAGAATTGGGCACCTCTGTGCCCAACAAAGCATTTCCAGAGGCTGGGGGAGGCTACTCCTCCCCTGCCTTCACACCATTTTCCAAAGGGAGAGGGTGTCACACCCTCTCTCAGAGGAAGTTCTTTGTTCTGCCATCCTGGGCCAGGCCTGGCTGGACCCCAGGAGGGCAGCTGCCTGTCTGAGGGGTTGGCAGCAGCAGCAGCTGCAGTGAAACCCCAGGAAGGGCAGTTTGGCAGTACCAGGGTCTGTGCTACAGACCACTGGGATCATGGAATTGTACCAACAATGCCAGGATGGCATAGAGGGGGCAATTCCATGATCATAGACATGTTACATGGCCATATTCGGAGTTACCATGGTGAAGCTACATATAGGTAGTGACCTATATGTAGTGCACGCGTGTAATGGTGTCCCCGCACTCACAAAGTTCAGTGAATTGGCTCTGAACAATGTGGGGGCACCTTGGCTAGTGCCAGGGTGCCCTCACACTAAGTAACTTTGCACCTAACCTTTACCAGGTAAAGGTTAGACATATAGGTGACTTATAAGTTACTTAAGTGCAGTGTAAAATGGCTGTGAAATAACGTGGACGTTATTTCACTCAGGCTGCAGTGGCAGGCCTGTGTAAGAATTGTCAGAGCTCCCTATGGGTGGCAAAAGAAATGCTGCAGCCCATAGGGATCTCCTGGAACCCCAATACCCTGGGTACCTCAGTACCATATACTAGGGGATTATAAGGGTGTTCCAGTAAGCCAATGTAAATTGGTAAAAATGGTCACTAGCCTGTCAGTGACAATTTGGAAAGAAATGAGAGAGCATAACCACTGAGGTTCTGATCAGCAGAGCCTCAGTGAGACAGTTAGTCACTACACAGGTAACACATACAGGCACACTTATGAGCACTGGGGCCCTGGGTTACCAGGGTCCCAGTGACACATACAACTAAAACAACATATATACAGTGAAAAAATGGGGGTAACATGCCAGGCAAGATGGTACTTTCCTACACAACCCCCCCCCAAACGAAGGACAATAAGACTAGCCATTACCTGATGAGTCTTCATTGTCTAAGTGGAAATATCTGGAGAGTCCATCTGCATTGGAGTGGCTACTCCCAGGTCTATGTTCCACTGTATAGTCCATTCCCTGTAGGGATATGGACCACCTCAACAATTTAGGATTTTCACCTTTCATTTGTTTTAGCCAAAGTAGAGGTTTGTGGTCTGTCTGAACAATGAAGTGAGTGCCAAACAGGTATGGCCTCAACTTCTTCAGAGCCCAGACCACAGCAAAGGCCTCCCTCTCAATGGCAGACCAACGCTTTTCTCTAGGGGTCAACCTTCTACTAATAAAAGCAACAGGTTGATCCTGGCCCTCAGAATTAAGTTGTGATAGGACTGCCCCTACTCCTAATTCAGATGCATCAGTTTGGACATAGAATTTTTTAGAGTAACAAGGGCTTTTCAGGACAGGTGCAGAGCACATGGCCTGCTTCAGCTCCTCAAAAGCTTTCTGACAGTTTGCTGTCCATAATACCTTTTTAGGCATTTTCTTGGATGTGAGGTCATTAAGAGGGGCTGCAATGGAGCCATAGTTCTTAATGAACCTCCTGTAATACCCAGTGAGGCCTAGGAAGGCTCTCACCTGAGTCTGAGTGGTAGGGGGAATCCAATCAATAATAGTTTGGATTTTCCCCTGAAGTGGTGCAATCTGTTCCCCACCAACAAGGTGTCCCAGATAAACCACCTTACCCTGCCCTATCTGGCACTTTGAAGCCTTGATAGTGAGGCCTGCCTTTTGCAGGGCCTCCAAAACTTTCCAAAGGTGGACCAGGTGATCATCCCAGCTGGAGCTAAAGACAGCTATATCATCCAAATATGCTGCACTGAAAGCTTCCAGCCCTTGCAGGACTGTGTTCACCAACCTCTGAAAAGTGGCAGGTGCATTTTTCAAACCAAAAGGCATTACAGTAAACTGGTAATGTCCTCCAATGGTAGAAAATGCAGTCTTAGGTTTAGCATCTTCTGACATTTTGATCTGCCAATACCCTGCAGTCAAATCAAAAGTGCTTAGATACTTGGCAGATGCCAGTGTATCTATTAGCTCATCTGCCCTGGGTATAGGGTGAGCATCTGTTTTGGTTACCAAGTTGAGACCTCTATAGTCTACACAAAACCTCATTTCCTTCTTTCCATCTTTAGAATTGGGTTTTGGTACCAGTACCACAGGAGAAGCCCATGGACTGTCAGAGTGCTCAACCACTCCTAGTTCCAACATCTTCTGAACTTCTTGCTTTATGCAGTCCCTGACATGGTCAGGCTGCCTATAGATCTTACTTTTGACAGGTAAACTGTCTCCAGTATCTATAGTGTGCTCACACCAAGAAGTGGTGCCTGGCACAATGGAGAAGAGTTCTGAAAATTGTCCTAGGAGATTTATGCAATTATCTTTCTGCTCAGCAGTAAGACAATCAGCCAAAACTACCCCTTCCACAAGAGCATCTTGTTCTGTGGAAGAGAAGAGATCAGGTAGAGGATCACTGTCTTCTTCCTGTCCCTCATCTGTTGCCATGAGCAGGGTGAGATCAGCCCTGTCATAGTAGGGTTTCAGGCGGTTGACATGGAGCACCCTAAGGGGACTCCTGGCAGTGCCTAAGTCAACCAAGTAGGTGACTTCACCCTTCTTTTCAACAATTGTGTGTGGACCACTCCATTTATCTTGGAGTGCTCTTGGGGCCACAGGCTCCAAGACCCACACTTTCTGCCCTGGTTGGTACTGAACCAAAACAGCCTTCTGATCATGCCATTGCTTCTGGAGCTCTTGGCTGGCCTGAAGGTTTTTACTGGCCTTTTTCATGTACTCAGCCATCCTTGATCTGAGGCCAAGTACATAATCCACAATATCCTGCTTAGGAGCTTTTAAAGGTTGTTCCCAACCCTCCTTTACAAGTGTGAGTGGACCCCTAACAGGGTGTCCAAAAAGAAGTTCAAATGGGCTGAAGCCCACTCCTTTCTGGGGTACCTCCCTGTAGGCAAAAAGGAGGCATGGTAGAAGGATATCCCATCTCCTGCGGAGTTTTTCAGGGAGTCCCATAATCATGCCTTTGAGAGTTTTATTAAATCTCTCCACCAGTCCATTTGTTTGTGGATGATAGGGTGTTGTGAACTTGTAAGTTACACCACACTCCTTCCACATGGCCTTTAAGTATGCAGACATGAAATTGCTACCTCTGTCTGATACTACTTCCTTTGGGAAGCCCACCCTGGAAAATATTCCCAGGAGGGCCTTTGCCACTGCAGGAGCTGTAGTGGTCCTTAAAGGAATTGCTTCAGGATACCTTGTGGCATGGTCCACTACCACTAAGATAAACCTATTGCCTGAAGCAGTAGGAGGGTCAAGGGGGCCAACTATGTCAACCCCTACCCTTTCAAAGGGAACCCCAACCACAGGCAGTGGGATAAGGGGTGCCTTTGGAGTGCCACCTGTCTTGCCACTGGCTTGACAGGTTTCACAGGACTTACAAAATTCTTTTGTGTCCTCAGACATCCTAGGCCAATGAAACAGTGGTACCAATCTGTCCCAAGTTTTCATTTGACCCAGGTGCCCAGCTAAGGGAATGTCATGTGCCAGTGTTAGGAGGAACTTTCTGTACTCCTGAGGAATCACTAATCTCCTGGCAGCTCCAGGTTTAGGATCCCTATGCTCAGTGTACAAGAGGTTGTCCTCCCAGTAAACTCTGTGTGAGTCACTGACATCCCCATTAGCCTGTTTGACAGCTTGCTGTCTGAGACCCTCTAATGTGGGACAGGTTTGCTGTGCCACACTCAGCTCCTCTCTGGCAGGCCCCCCTTCACCCAAAAGCTCAGCAGTGTCTGCTTCCAGCTCCTCTGGTGTAGGTTCTGCACAGGGAGGGAATTCTTCTTCCTCAGAAGTTGAATCCACTGTAGAGGGAGGGATAGTAGGAAGTGGTTTGCTTCTACTAGCCCTAGCTTTAGGGAGCACTTGGTCCATTGTTCCAGGATCCAAGCTTCCCTGTCCTTTTTGCTTTTTGGCCTGAGCCCTTGTCAAAGCAAAAATATGCCCTGGGATGCCCAGCATTGCTGCATGGGCCTCCAACTCCACATCTGACCAAGCTGATGTCTCCAAATCGTTCCCTAATAGACAGTCTACAGGTAAATCTGAAGCTACCACAACTTTCTTTGGACCAGATACCCCCCCCCCAGTTGAGATTTACAACAGCCATGGGGTGGCTTTGTGTTATGTTGTGAGCATCGGTTACTTGGTACTGGTGTCCAAGTATGTGTTGTTCAGGGTGCACCAGTTTCTCAATCACCATTGTGACACTGGCACCTGTGTCCCTGTAGGCCTGGACCTCAACACCATTTATTAGGGTTAGTTGCTTGTACTTCTCCAAGTTATGGGGGCAAGCAACCAAAGTGGCTAAGTCAATAGCCCCTTCAGAGACTAAAGTAGCCTCTGTGGTCTCCCTAATCAGACCAACCCCAACTAAATTACCAAAAGTGAGCCCAGCTACTCCCTTGGATTGGCTATTAGTAGGTTTGCTCCCACCACCACTGCTATTAGTAGGGACACTAGGTGTAGCAGTAGGGGTTGTAGTGGTAGGAGCTGTGGTGCCTTTCTTTGGACAACTGGGATCTGTTGTCCAATGGCCTTTTATCTTACATAAATAGCACCATGGTTTCTTTTCCTTGTTCTGATTAGAGGAGGGTTTGGGCCCACCACCCCCACCAGAGTGTTTTTGTGGGCCTGATGAAGACTCATTTTTAGATTTGTCCCCACCCTTGTCTGAAGACTTACCATCCTTCTTTTTGTTGCCATCTTTGTCACCCCCTGTATGAACTTTTCTGTTCACTCTTGTTCTGACCCATTTGTCTGCCTTCTTTCCCAATTCTTGGGGAGAGGTCAGATCAGAGTCCACCAAGTACTGGTGCAACAAATCAGACACACAATTATTAAGAATATGCTCTCTCAGGATTAAGTTATACAGGCTGTCATAATCAGTAACTTTACTGCCATGTAACCACCCCTCCAAGGCCTTCACTGCCTGGTCAATGAAATCAACCCAGTCTTGTGAAGACTCCTTTTTGGTATCTCTGAACTTGATCCTGTACTGTTCAGTGGTTAAGCCATAACCATCCAGGAGTGCATTCTTAAGAACTTGGAAATTGTTAGCATCATTTTCTTTTACAGTAAGGAGCCTATCCCTACCTTTTCCAGTAAATGATAGCCATAGGATAGCAGCCCACTGCCTTTGAGGGACATCCTGTACAGCACAGGCCCTCTCAAGTGCAGCAAACCACTTGTTAATGTCATCCCCCTCCTTGTAAGGGGGAACTATCTTATGCAGATTCCTGGAATCATGCTCTTTTGCAGGATGACTATGGGGAATACTGCTGCTGCCACCATGGGTATCTAAACCCATTTTCTGTCTTTCCCTCTCTATTTCTAAAGACTGTCTATCCAAATCCAGCTGTTGCTTCTTGAGCTTCAGTCTGGTTTGCTCCACTCTCAATCTATTGAGCTCCCTTTCCAACAATCTGTCATCAGGGTGGGTGGGAGGGACATTTCTAGATACAGAGGTATGATGGGAATGAACAGAAGGAGACCTGTCCCTTACAGAGGGCACCCTAACAGCTTGGCTACCAGTATAATGTGAGAGCACATCATCAGTATGATGTGATTCAACCTCTGTACCAACTATGCTAGACTGTCTAGTAATGGGCAGGCTGAGAAGTTTCTTTCCTGAACCTTTTCCTGGGGGAGTCCCTGGATCAGATTGAGAACCATTAGCTACTTTTTCTACAGATTGGGCACTTATGGCCTTATCCTGTACTCTAAGCATATTAATTAACAGTTCTAAGGAAGGATTCTTCCCTACACTCAAACCTCTCTCTATGCAGAGACTCCTTGCTCCTTTCCAGCTAAGGTGATCATATGCAAGTTTGGACAGTTCAACTTTTTGGCCTGTGCCAGACATTTTTAGAGAGAGTTAAAGTGATAGACAAAGAGAAAAAAAAGTTTTCAGAACTTTTTGGAAAGACAGAAAAAACTTTTTTAAACTTTTAAGAACTTTTTGAAAGTTTAGAAGTACTTTTCAGCACTTAGAAAAGAGTGAAAAGAGGAAATGCAAAACTTTTTGGCTATGTGTATATACACTGACCTTGTTTTGTATATTTTTCTCTTATGAAAAGTACAATGACAAGAGTGGTAAGTAGTCTCAAGCACTTATCCCACCACTGCACAACCAATGTAGGAGGCTGGACTGGCTTGTAGTGAGTACCAAGGGGTACTTGCACCTTGCACCAGGCCCAGTTATCCCTTATTAGTGTATAGGGTGTCTAGCAGCTTAGGCTGATAGATAATGGTAGCTTAGCAAAGCAGCTCAGGCTGAACTAGGAGACGTGTGAAGCTACTACAGTACCACTTAGTGTCATATGCACAATATCATAAGAAAACACAATACACAGTTATACTAAAAATAAAGGTACTTTATTTTTATGACAATATGCCAAAGTATCTTAGAGTGTACCCTCAGTGAGAGGATAGGAAATATACACAAGATATATATACACAATAGCAAAAAATATGCAGTATAGTCTTAGAAAACAGTGCAAACAATGTATAATTACAATAGGATGCAATGGGGAAACATAGGGATAGGGGCAACACAAACCATATACTCCAAAAGTGGAATGTGAACCACGAATGGACCCCAAACCTATGTGACCTTGTAGAGGGTCGCTGGGACTATTAGAAAATAGTGAGAGTTAGAAAAATAACCCTCCCCAAGACCCTGAAAAGTGAGTGCAAAGTGCACCAAAGTTCCCCTAAGGACAAAATAGTCGTGTTAGAGGGAAAATGCAAGGAAAACACAAATCAGCAATGCAACAACGATGGATTCCTGTCTGAAGGTACCTGTGGAACAAGGGGACCAAGTCCAAAAGTCACAAGCAGCTCGGAGATGGGCAGATGCCCAAGAAATGCCAGCGGTTGGTGCAAAGAAGCTCTTACTAGGCTGAAGAACTGTGAATACTGCAGGAACGACAAGGGCTAGAGACTTCCCCTTTGGAGGATGGATCCCCCACGCCTTGGAGAGTCGTGCAGAAGTGTTTTCCCGCCGGATGGACGCCAACAAGCCTTGCTACACGCAAATCGTGCGTTTGGCGTTTTTGGACGCTGCTGGGGCCCAGGAGGGACCAGGAGGTCGCAAATTGGACCTGCAGAGAGAGGGGACGTCGAGCAAGACAAGGAGCCCTCACTGAAGCAGGTAGCACCCGGAGAAGTGCCAGAAACAGGCACTACGAGGATGCGTGAAACGGTGCTCGCCGAAGTTGCACAAAGGAGTCCCACGTCGCCGGAGACCAACTTAGAAAGTCGTGCAATGCAGGTTAGAGTGCCGTGGACCCAGGCTTGGCTGTGCACGAAGGATTTCCGCCGGAAGTGCACAGGGGCCGGAGAAGCTTGCAAAGTCGCGGTTCCCAGCAATGCAGCCCAGCGAGGTGAGGCAAGGACTTACCTCCACCAAACTTGGGCTGAAGAGTCACTGGACTGTGGGGGTCACTTGGACGGTGTCGCTGGATTCGAGGGACCTCGCTCGTCGTGCTGAGAGGAGACCCAAGGGACCGGAGATGCAGCTTTTTGGTGCCTGCGGTTGCAGGGGGAAGATTCCGTCGACCCACGGGAGATTTCTTCGGAGCTTCTGGTGCAGAGAGGAGGCAGGCTACCCCCACAGCATGCACAAGCAGGAAAACAGTCGAGAAGGCGGCAGGATCAGCGTTACAGAGTTGCAGTAGTCGTCTTTGCTACTATGTTGCAGGTTTGCAGGCTTCCAGCGCGGTCAGCGGTCGATTCCTTATCAGAAGGTGAAGAGGGAGATGCAGAGGAACTCGGCTGAGCTCATGCATTCGTTATCTAAAGTTTCCCCAGAGACAGAGACCCTAAATAGCCAGAAAAGAGGGTTTGGCTACCTAGGAGAGAGGAAAGGCTACTAACACCTGAAGGAGCCTATCACAAGGAGTCTCTGACGTCACCTGGTGGCACTGGCCACTCAGAGCAGTCCAGTGTGCCAGCAGCACCTCTGTTTCCAAGATGGCAGAGGTCTGGAGCACACTGGAGGAGCTCTGGACACCTCCCAGGGGAGGTGCAGGTCAGGGGAGTGGTCACTCCCCTTTCCTTTGTCCAGTTTCGCGCCAGAGCAGGGGCTAAGGGGTCCCTGAACCGGTGTAGACTGGCTTATGCAGAATTGGGCACCTCTGTGCCCAACAAAGCATTTCCAGAGGCTGGGGGAGGCTACTCCTCCCCTGCCTTCACACCATTTTCCAAAGGGAGAGGGTGTCACACCCTCTCTCAGAGGAAGTTCTTTGTTCTGCCATCCTGGGCCAGGCCTGGCTGGACCCCAGGAGGGCAGCTGCCTGTCTGAGGGGTTGGCAGCAGCAGCAGCTGCAGTGAAACCCCAGGAAGGGCAGTTTGGCAGTACCAGGGTCTGTGCTACAGACCACTGGGATCATGGAATTGTACCAACAATGCCAGGATGGCATAGAGGGGGCAATTCCATGATCATAGACATGTTACATGGCCATATTCGGAGTTACCATGGTGAAGCTACATATAGGTAGTGACCTATATGTAGTGCACGCGTGTAATGGTGTCCCCGCACTCACAAAGTTCAGTGAATTGGCTCTGAACAATGTGGGGGCACCTTGGCTAGTGCCAGGGTGCCCTCACACTAAGTAACTTTGCACCTAACCTTTACCAGGTAAAGGTTAGACATATAGGTGACTTATAAGTTACTTAAGTGCAGTGTAAAATGGCTGTGAAATAACGTGGACGTTATTTCACTCAGGCTGCAGTGGCAGGCCTGTGTAAGAATTGTCAGAGCTCCCTATGGGTGGCAAAAGAAATGCTGCAGCCCATAGGGATCTCCTGGAACCCCAATACCCTGGGTACCTCAGTACCATATACTAGGGGATTATAAGGGTGTTCCAGTAAGCCAATGTAAATTGGTAAAAATGGTCACTAGCCTGTCAGTGACAATTTGGAAAGAAATGAGAGAGCATAACCACTGAGGTTCTGATCAGCAGAGCCTCAGTGAGACAGTTAGTCACTACACAGGTAACACATACAGGCACACTTATGAGCACTGGGGCCCTGGGTTACCAGGGTCCCAGTGACACATACAACTAAAACAACATATATACAGTGAAAAAATGGGGGTAACATGCCAGGCAAGATGGTACTTTCCTACAACCACTTTTACCAAATTCAATTGGCACACTGGAGCACCATTATAATTCCCTATTATATGGTACCTAGGTACCCAGGGTATTGGGATTCCAGGAGATCCCTATGGACTGCAGCATTTCTTTGGCCACCCATAGGAAGCTCAGACAAAGCTTTACACAGGACTGCCACTACAGCCTGAGTGAAATAATGCACACGTTATTTCACAGCCATTTTCACTGCACTTCAGTAACTTATAAGTCACCTATTTGTCTAACCTTCCCTTGCTGAAGGTTAGGTGCAAAGTTACTAAGTGTGAGGGCACCCTTGCATTAGCAAGGGTGCCCCCACATAGTTCAGGGCCATTTCTTCGGAATTTGTGAGTGCGGAGACACCATTACACGCGTGCACTGCATACAGCTACCTATATGTAGCTTCACAATGGTAACTCCGTATATGGCCATGTACCATGTCTAAGATCATGGAATTGTCCCCCCATGCCAAATCTGGTATTAGGGTGCCAATTCCATACATCCCCGGGGTTCCACTATGGACCCCAGGTACTGCTAAACAAGCTCTCTGGGGTTTTCTCTGCAGCTACCACTGCTGCCACCCAACAGACAGGGTTCTGCCCTCCTGGGGTCTGGGCAGCCCAGTCCCAGGAAGGCAGAACAAAGAATTGCATCTGAGAGAAGGTGTTACACCCTCTCCCTTTGGAAATAGATGGTAAAGGCTGGGGAAGGGTAGCCTCTCCCAGCCTCTGGAAATGCTTTGAAGGACACAGATGGTGCCCTCCTTGCATACGCCAGTCTACACCGGTTAACGGAACCCTCAGTCCCTGCTCTTGCGTGAAACTGGACAAAGAAGAGGGGAGTGACCACTCCCCTGTCCATCACCACCCCAGGGGTGGTGCCCAGCGCTCCTCCAGTGTGCCCCAGACCTCTGCCATCTTGGATCCCGAGGTGTGAGGGCACTCAGGATGCCTCTGAGTGGCCAGTGCCAGCAGGTGACATCAGAGACCCCTCCTGATAGGTGCTTACCTGACTAGCGGCCAATCCTCCTCTGAGGGCTATTTAGGGTCTCTCCAGTGGGCTTTTCCTCAAATAACGACTTGCAAGAATTCACTAGAGTTACTCTGCACCTCTCTCATCGACTTCTGCCAAGGATCGACCGCTGACTGCTCCATAATGCCTGCAAAACTGCAACAAAGTACCAAGAAGACTACCAGCGACATTGTAGCGCCTAATCCTGCCGGCTTTCTCGACTGTTTCCTGGTGGTGCATGCTTTGGGGGCTGCCTGACTTCATCCTCCACTGGAAGCAAAGCAGAGATCTCTGATGGGTCAGTGGAATATTCCCCCTACTCCAGCAGGCAACAAACTTCAACATCACCGGTACTCTGGGACCCCTCTCATCCTGACGAGCTTGGCCCCTGGAACACAGGTGGGGGACCCAAGTGACCCAGACTGTCCAGTGGTCCAACTGTCCAACTTTGGAGGAGGTAAGTCCTTGCTCCCCTCTCCAGATAGTAATCCTGTGCACCGCGTGAACTACAGCTACAAGGGCTTCTGTGCACATTTCCAAGGAATCCTTCATGCACAGCCAAGCCAAGGTCCCCTGCACTCTGTCCTGCAATGCTCAGCTCCCTGAGTTGATCTCCGGTGTTGTGGGACCCTCTTTTGCAGTGATGAGACGACAGCCATGTTTAGACTTCTTGAACCCATGTTAAGAACTTCTGCAGGTGCTACCTTCTTGTGCATGGGCTTTCTACGTTGCTGAGGGCCCCCTCTGTCTCCTCTCCTAAGTGGCAACATTCTGGTCCTTCCTGGGTCCGGGCAGCACCCTTTTTCTACAACTGCGACTCTTGCAACTAGCAAGGCTTGTTTGCCGTATTTTGCCCAGGAAACAACTCTGTATCCTACAGCACTCCGTGGGACATCTTCTGCATGAAGGAGAAGTTCCTAGCACCTTTCGTTGTTGCAGAATCTTCAGCTTCTTCCATCCAGAGGCAGACATTTTGCACCTTCATCCGGGGTTTAGTGGGCTCCTGCCCCCCTGGACACTTTCACAACTCTTGGACTTGGTTCCCCTCCTTTTCAGGTCCTCAGGTCCAGGAATTCATCTTCAGTGCTTTGCAGTCTGTTGTGGTCTTTGCAAAATCCTCTATCATGACTTTAGTGTGTTTCTGGGGAAATAGTAGTACTTTACTCCTACTTTCCAGGGTCTTGGGGTGGGGTATCTTGGACACCCTTAGTGTTTTCTTACACTCCTAGCGACCCTCTACACACTACACTAGCCTAGGGGTCCATTTGTTGTTCGCATTGCACTTTCTTAGTATATGGTTTGTGTTGCCCCTAGGCCTATTGCATCCTATTGCATTCTACAGTGTTTGCACTACTTTCTGGTTGTTTTACTTACCTGATTTTAGTTTGTGTGTATATTTTGTGTATTTTACTTACCTCCTAAGGGAGTATATCCTCTGAGATATTTTTGGCACATTGTCACTAAAATAAAGTACCTTTATTTTTAGTAACTCTGAGTATGGTCTTTCTTATGCTATAGTACCTATATGATATAAGTGGTAGAGTAGGAGCTTTGGATGTCTCATAGTTCAGCCTAAGCTGCTCTGCTATAGCTATCTCTATCAGCCTAAGCTGCTAGAATACTACTAATCTACTAATAAGGGATAATTGGACCTGGCACAAGGTATAAGTACCATCAGGTACCCACTATAAGCCAGACCAGCCTCCTACATTGGCGGAGCAGTGGTGTGATAAGTACTTGTAACTGCTTTACCACTTTGTCATTGGTGCTTTTCATAAGAAAACCATATTCTACATACTTAGAAATATACACAGTTAACCTAAATAGTTTTACTCTCTTTCTAAAAACTTTCTAAAAAGTTTCAGAAATGTTTGAAAAGGTTTTTCTCTTTTCTCTGAAAAGTTTTCTAAACTTTTTCTCTCTCCCCTAAACTCTTTCTGTCAACTATGTCTGTAGTAGAGGCCACTCCCAAAAGTTGTGCAGGCAACTTTTGACAATTTAAACGTTAAAAGTTTGAGGGGTCTCTATATAGAAAGGAGTTTAGGGAGTGTTAAGAACACTACCAAAGATCTTCTTCTTAGCCTTCCCCTTGAAAGTGACCAGAACAAGACTGGTCAAACCCAGGATCAGGAGGTAGAGGAGGGGGGTACCCAGATAGTTCCAGTGAAGGTCCCTGAGGACTCTGGGGAGGGTACTTCCAAAGACCTTTCAGTCAACAGGCCTTCTAGTGAAGCTGGTAGTGGGAGCGGGTCATACACTAGTAGGGCACTTTCACTCCAAAAGGCCAGGTAACTAGAGTTAAGGTAGTTAGAGAAAGGTCCACTTCTGCTCATTCCCACATTACTTCTGTGTCAGAGAATTCCCAAACCTCCCACCCTGAGGATAACACGCTAGAAAGGGAACTCAGAAAGCTGAGGTTGGAAGAGGCCTGACTGAAGCTGAGACAGCAGCAGTTGGCCTTAGACAGGGAGTCTCTAGATGTAGAGAGGGAAAGACAGAAGGTGGGGTTAGTTCCCCATGGTGGCAGCAGTAGTATTCTTGATAGTCATCCTGTTAGAGAAACAGATTCAAGAAACCTGCATTCGATTGTCCCCCCTTACAAGGAGGGGGATGACATAAACAAGTGGTTTTCGGCACTTGAGAGGGCCTGTATGGTACAGTTGGTCCCTCAAAGGCAGTGGGTTGCTATTTTGTGGCTATCTTTCACTGGCAATGGTAGGGATAGACTCCTTACTGTCAGGGAGAGTGATGCCAAAAACTACAAAGTTTTGAAAGATGCACACTTAGATGGATTTGGCTTAACAACAGAACAATACAGGATAAAGTTCAGAGATACCAGAAAAGAGTCCTCTCAAGACAGGACAGACTTCGTAGACTGTTCAGTGAAGGCCTTGGAGGGATGTTTACATGGCAGTAAGGTGACTGACTATGAAAGCCTATATAATCTTATTTTGAGAGAGCATATTTTGAATAATTGTGTGTCTGACTTATTGCATCAGTACTTGGTAGACTCAGATCTGACCTCTCCCCAAAAATTGGGAAAGAAGGCAGACAAATGAGTCAGAACAAGAGTGAGCAGAAAAGCTCATCCAGGTGGTGACAGGGATAGCAAGAAGGAGGATGCTAAGTCTTCTGACAAGAGTGAGGACAAAGATAAAAAGAATTCTGAGTCTTCATCGGGCCCACAAAAATCCTCTGGGGGAGGTGGGTCCAAATCCTCTTCAAACAATCAATGGAAGCCATGGTGTTATTTATGTAAAAGTAAAGGCCATTAGGCAAGTGAATCCACTTGTCCAAAGAAAAGCACCAGGGCTCCCACTACCCCAACCCCAACTGTGTCCTCTAGTGTCCCTAGTAATAGCAGTGGTGGTGGGAAGAAAACTACAAATAGCCAATCAAAGGGTGTAGCTGGGCTCACCATTGGTAATTTAGTTGGGGTTTGTCTTGTTAGGGAGACCACAGGGGCTGTTTTAGTCTCTGATGGTGGTATTGATTTTGCCACCTTGGTTGCTTGTCCCCTTAATATGGGTAAGTACAAGCAACTGCCCCTAATAAATGGTGTTGAGGTTGAGGCCTACAGGGATACAGGAGCCAGTGTCACTATGGTGATTGAGAAAGTGGTTGTCCTTGAACAACACCTACTTTATCAGCAGTACCAAGTGACTGATGCTCATAACAACACTCTTAGCCACCCCAGGGCTGTTGTGAATCTCAACTGGGGGGGTTATTGGTCCAAAGAAAGTTGTGGTAGCCACTGATTTACCTGCAGACTGCTTACTAGGCAATGATTTGGAGACATCAGCTTGGGCTGAAGTGGAGTTGGAGGCTCATGCAGCAATGCTGGGGATTCCAGGTCATATATTTGCTCTCACAAGGGCTCATGCCCAGAAGCAAGAGGGACAGGGACCTATCCCACACTAGAGGGTTTAAGACAGCAAGCTGTCAAATAGCAAAATGGGGATATCACGGATAGCCATAAAGTCTATTGGGTAGATAACCTCCTCTACACTTTGTCAAGGGACCCTAAACCTAGAGCTGCCAGAAGATTGCTCATCCCTTTGGAGTATAGGGAGTTTCTTTTGACTTTGGCTCATGATATTCCTTTTGCCGGTGCATTTGGACCAGAGTAAAACTTGGGACAGACTTGTTCCATTCTTTCAGTGGCCTCATATGTCAGAGGACACCAAGGCGTTTTGCCGCTCCTGTGTGAACTGCCAAGCCAGTGGTAAGACTGGTGGCACACCTAAGGCCCCCTCAATCCCACTTCCAGTGGTTGGGGTGCTCTTTGAGAGGGTAGGGGTTGAGAGTGTTGGCTCCCTTGACCCTTCAACAGCTTCAGGCAATAGATTTATCCTTATGGTAGTGGACCATGCCACTAGGTATCCTGAAGCTATCCCCTGAAGGACCACTACAGCTCCTGCAGTGGCAAAAGCCCTCTTGGGAATATTTTCCAGAGTGGATATCCCTAAGGAAGTGGTGTCAGACAGAGGTAGTAACTTCATGTTTGCATACCTCAAAGCTATGTGGAAGGAGTGTGGTGTAACTTACAAGTTCACTACACCTTATCATCCACAGACAAATGGACTGGTTGAGAGGTTTAATAAAACTCTCAAAGGCATGATCATGGTACTCCCTGAAAAACTCAGGAGAAGATGGGATGTCCTGTTGCCATGCCTCCTTTTTGCTTATAGGGAGGTACCCCAGAAAGGAGTGGGCTTTAGCCCCTTTGAACTCTTTGGACACCTTGTAAGAGGTCCCCTTGCTCTTGTGAAGGAGGATTGGGAACAACCTATAAAAGCTCCCAAGCAAGAAATTGTGGGTTACGTACTTGGTCTCAGATCAAGGATGGCTGAGTACATGAAAAAGGCCAGTAACAACCTTCAGGCCAGCCAAGAGCTCCAAAAGCAATGGCATGACCAGAAGGCTGTCCTGACTCAGTACCACCCAGGACAGAAGGTGTGGGTATTGGAGCCTGTGGCCCCAAGAGCACTCCAGAACAAATGGAGTAGATTCCATCTCATTGTGGAGAAAAAAGGTGAGGTCACCTATTTGGTAGACCTGGGCACTGCCAGACGTCTCCCTAGGGTGCTTCCTGTCAATCGCCTGAAACCTTATTATGACAGGGTTGACTTAACCCTGCTTATGGCCACTGATGAGGGGCAGAAGGAAGAGAGTGACCCTCTCCCTGACCTCTTCTCCACCACTGAAGCTGATGGCTTGGTGGAGGGAGTTATGCTTGCAGATAGCCTTACTGCTGAGCAGAAGGACAACTGCATAAATCTCCTTGGTCAGTTCTCTGACAGCTTCTCACTGATTCCAGGTACAACTACCTGGTGTGAGCACATAATGGACACTGGAGACAGTTTACCTGTCAAAAGTAAGATTTATAGGCAGCCTGACCATGTCAGAGACTGCATTAAACAAGAGGTACAGAAAATGTTGGATCTGGGAGTGATGGAACCTTCTGAAAGCCCCTGGGCCAGCCCAGTGGTGCTTGTCCCCAAACCTCACCGTAAAGATGGTGAGAAGGAAATTAAGTTTTGTGTGGACTATATAGGTCTCAATCAAGTAACCAAAACTGATGCTCACTGTGAGAAAGTAGCCTCTTTCTAGCCTTGTTATCCCCACTTTTGGCCTGTTTGTGAGTGTATGTCAGGGTGTTTTCACTGTCTCACTGGGATCCTGCTAGCCAGGGGTCAGTGCTCATAGTGAAAACCCTATGTTTTCAGTATGTTTGTTATGTGTCACTGGGACCCTGCTAGTCAGGACCCCAGTGCTCATAAGTTTGTGGCCTATATGTATGTGTTCTCTGTGTGGTGCCTAACTGTCTCACTGAGGCTCTGCTAACCAGAACCTCAGTGGTTATGCTCTCTCATTTATTTCAAATTGTCACTAACAGGCTAGTGACCAATTTTACCAATTTACATTGGCTTACTGGAACACCCTTATAATTCCCTAGTATATGGTACTGAGGTATCCAGGGTATTGGGGTTCCAGGAGATCCCTATGGACTGCAGCATTTCTTTTGCCACCCATAGGGAGCTCTGACAATTCTTACACAGGCCTGCCACTGTAGCCTGAGTGAAATAACGTCCACGTTATTTCACAGCCATTTTACACTGCACTTAAGTAACTTATAAGTCACCTATATGTCTAACCTTTACCTGGTAAAGGTTAGGTGCAAAGTTACTTAGTGTGAGGGCACCCTGGCACTAGCCAAGGTGCCCCCACATTGTTCAGGGCCAATTTCCCTGACTTTGTGAGTGCGGGGACACCATTACACGCGTGCACTACATATAGGTCACTACCTATATGTAGCTTCACAATGGTAACTCCGAATATGGCCATGTAACATGTCTATGATCATGGAATTGGAATTGCCCCCTCTATGCCATCCTGGCATAGTTGGCACAATCCCATGATCCCAGTGGTCTGTAGCACAGACCCTGGTACTGCCAAACTGCCCTTCCTGGGGTTTCACTGCAGCTGCTGCTGCTGCCAACCCCTCAGACAGGCATCTGCCCTCCTGGGGTCCAGCCAGGCCTGGCCCAGGATGGCAGAACAAAGAACTTCCTCTGAGAGAGGGTGTGACACCCTCTCCCTTTGGAAAATGGTGTGAAGGCAGGGGAGGAGTAGCCTCCCCCCAGCCTCTGGAAATGCTTTCTTGGGCACAGATGTGCCCAATTCTGCATCAGCCAGTCTACACCGGTTCAGGGGACCCCTTAGCCCTGCTCTGGCGCGAAACTGGACAAAGGAAAGGGGAGTGACCACTCCCCTGACCTGCACCTCCCCTGGGAGGTGTCCAGAGCTCCTCCAGTGTGCTCCAGACCTCTGCCATCTTGGAAACAGAGGTGCTGCTGGCACACTGGACTGCTCTGAGTGGCCAGTGCCACCAGGTGACGTCAGAGACTCCTTGTGATAGGCTCCTTCAGGTGTTGCTAGCCTATCCTCTCTCCTAGGGAGCCAAACCCTCTTTTCTGGCTATTTAGGGTCTCTGTCTCTGGGGAAACTTTAGATAACGAATGCAAGAGCTCATCCGAGTTCCTCTGCATCTCTCTCTTCACCTTCTGCCAAGGAATCGACTGCTGACCGCGCTGGAAGCCTGCAACACTGCAACAAAGTAGCAAAGACGACTACTGCAACTCTGTAACGCTGATCCTGCCGCCTTCTCGACTGTTTTCCTGGTGGTGCATGCTGTGGGGGTAGTCTGCCTCCTCTCTGCACTAGAAGCTGTAGGAAAGTACCATCTTGCCTGGCATGTTACCCCCATTTTTCACTGTATATATGTTGTTTTAGTTGTATGTGTCACTGGGACCCTGGTAACCCAGGGCCCCAGTGCTCATAAGTGTGCCTGAATGTGTTACCTGTGTAGTGACTAACTGTCTCACTGAGGCTCTGCTAATCAGAACCTCAGTGGTTATGCTCTCTCATTTCTTTCCAAATTGTCACTGACAGGCTAGTGACCAATTTTACCAATTTACATTGGCTTACTGGAACACCCTTATAATTCCCTAGTATATGGTACTGAGGTATCCAGGGTATTGGGGTTCCAGGAGATCCCTATGGACTGCAGCATTTCTTTTGCCACCCATAGGGAGCTCTGACAATTCTTACACAGGCCTGCCACTGTAGCCTGAGTGAAATAACGTCCACGTTATTTCACAGCCATTTTACACTGCACTTAAGTAACTTATAAGTCACCTATATGTCTAACCTTTACCTGGTAAAGGTTAGGTGCAAAGTTACTTAGTGTGAGGGCACCCTGGCACTAGCCAAGGTGCCCCCACATTGTTCAGGGCCAATTTCCCTGACTTTGTGAGTGCGGGGACACCATTACACGCGTGCACTACATATAGGTCACTACCTATATGTAGCTTCACAATGGTAACTCCGAATATGGCCATGTAACATGTCTATGATCATGGAATTGGAATTGCCCCCTCTATGCCATCCTGGCATAGTTGGCACAATCCCATGATCCCAGTGGTCTGTAGCACAGACCCTGGTACTGCCAAACTGCCCTTCCTGGGGTTTCACTGCAGCTGCTGCTGCTGCCAACCCCTCAGACAGGCATCTGCCCTCCTGGGGTCCAGCCAGGCCTGGCCCAGGATGGCAGAACAAAGAACTTCCTCTGAGAGAGGGTGTGACACCCTCTCCCTTTGGAAAATGGTGTGAAGGCAGGGGAGGAGTAGCCTCCCCCCAGCCTCTGGAAATGCTTTCTTGGGCACAGATGTGCCCAATTCTGCATCAGCCAGTCTACACCGGTTCAGGGGACCCCTTAGCCCTGCTCTGGCGCGAAACTGGACAAAGGAAAGGGGAGTGACCACTCCCCTGACCTGCACCTCCCCTGGGAGGTGTCCAGAGCTCCTCCAGTGTGCTCCAGACCTCTGCCATCTTGGAAACAGAGGTGCTGCTGGCACACTGGACTGCTCTGAGTGGCCAGTGCCACCAGGTGACGTCAGAGACTCCTTGTGATAGGCTCCTTCAGGTGTTGCTAGCCTATCCTCTCTCCTAGGGAGCCAAACCCTCTTTTCTGGCTATTTAGGGTCTCTGTCTCTGGGGAAACTTTAGATAACGAATGCAAGAGCTCATCCGAGTTCCTCTGCATCTCTCTCTTCACCTTCTGCCAAGGAATCGACTGCTGACCGCGCTGGAAGCCTGCAACACTGCAACAAAGTAGCAAAGACGACTACTGCAACTCTGTAACGCTGATCCTGCCGCCTTCTCGACTGTTTTCCTGGTGGTGCATGCTGTGGGGGTAGTCTGCCTCCTCTCTGCACTAGAAGCTGTAGGAAAGTACCATCTTGCCTGGCATGTTACCCCCATTTTTCACTGTATATATGTTGTTTTAGTTGTATGTGTCACTTGGACCCTGGTAACCCAGGGCCCCAGTGCTCATAAGTGTGCCTGAATGTGTTACCTGTGTAGTGACTAACTGTCTCACTGAGGCTCTGCTAATCAGAACCTCAGTGGTTATGCTCTCTCATTTCTTTCCAAATTGTCACTGACAGGCTAGTGACCATTTTTACCAATTTACATTGGCTTACTGGAACACCCTTATAATTCCCTAGTATATGGTACTGAGGTACCCAGGGTATTGGGGTTCCAGGAGATCCCTATGGGCTGCAGCATTTCTTTTGCCACCCATAGGGAGCTCTGACAATTCTTACACAGGCCTGCCACTGCAGCCTGAGTGAAATAACGTCCACGTTATTTCACAGCCATTTTACACTGCACTTAAGTAACTTATAAGTCACCTATATGTCTAACCTTTACCTGGTAAAGGTTAGGTGCAAAGTTACTTAGTGTGAGGGCACCCTGGCACTAGCCAAGGTGCCCCCACATTGTTCAGAGCCAATTCCCTGAACTTTGTGAGTGCGGGGACACCATTACACGCGTGCACTACATATAGGTCACTACCTATATGTAGCTTCACAATGGTAACTCCGAATATGGCCATGTAACATGTCTATGATCATGGAATTGCCCCCTCTATGCCATCCTGGCATAGTTGGCACAATCCCATGATCCCAGTGGTCTGTAGCACAGACCCTGGTACTGCCAAACTGCCCCTCCTGGGGTTTCACTGCAGCTGCTGCTGCTGCCAACCCCTCAGACAGGCATCTGCCCTCCTGGGGTCCAGCCAGGCCTGGCCCAGGATGGCAGAACAAAGAACTTCCTCTGAGAGAGGGTGTTACACCCTCTCCCTTTGGAAAATGGTGTGAAGGCAGGGGAGGAGTAGCCTCCCCCAGCCTCTGGAAATGCTTTGTTGGGCACAGAGGTGCCCAATTCTGCATAAGCCAGTCTACACCGGTTCAGGGGACCCCTTAGCCCTGCTCTGGCGCGAAACTGGACAAAGGAAAGGGGAGTGACCACTCCCCTGACCTGCACCTCCCCTGGGAGGTGTCCAGAGCTCCTCCAGTGTGCTCCAGACCTCTGCCATCTTGGAAACAGAGGTGCTGCTGGCACACTGGACTGCTCTGAGTGGCCAGTGCCACCAGGTGACGTCAGAGACTCCTTCTGATAGGCTCCTTCAGGTGTTAGTAGCCTATCCTCTCTCCTAGGTAGCCAAACCCTCTTTTCTGGCTATTTAGGGTCTCTGTCTCTGGGGAAACTTTAGATAACGAATGCAAGAGCTCATCCGAGTTCCTCTGCATCTCTCTCTTCACCTTCTGATAAGGAATCGACTGCTGACCGCGCTGGAAGCCTGCAAACCTGCAACATAGTAGCAAAGACGACTACTGCAACTCTGTAACGCTGATCCTGCCGCCTTCTCGACTGTTTTCCTGCTTGTGCATGCTGTGGGGGTAGCCTGCCTCCTCTCTGCACCAGAAGCTCCGAAGAAATCTCCCGTGGGTCGACGGAATCTTCCCCCTGCAAGCGCAGGCACCAAAAAGCTGCATTACCGGTCCCTTGGGTCTCCTCTCAGCACGACGAGCGAGGTCCCTCGAATCCATCGACTCTGTCCAAGTGACCCCGACAGTCCAGTGACTCTTCAGTCCAAGTTTGGTGGAGGTAAGTCCTTGCCTCACCTCGCTGGGCTGCATTGCTGGGAACCGCAACTTTGCAGCTACTCCGGCCCCTGTGCACTTCCGGCGGAAATCCTTTGTGCACAGCCAAGCCTGGGTCCACGGCACTCTAACCTGCATTGCATGACTTTCTAAGTTGGTCTCCGGCGACGTGGGACTCCTTTGTGCAACTTCGGTGAGCACCGTTTCACGCATCCTCGTAGTGCCTGTTTCTGGCACTTCTCCGGGTGCTACCTGCTTCAGAGAGGGCTCCTTGTCTTGCTCGACGTCCCCTCTCTCTGCTGGTCCAATTTGCGACCTCCTGGTCCCTCCTGGGCCTCAGCAGCGTCCAAAAACGCTAACCGCACGATTTGCAGCTAGCAAGGCTTGTTGCCGTTCTTTCGGCGGGAAAACACTTCTGCACGACTCTCCACGGCGAGAGGGATCGGTCCACCAAAGGGGAAGTCTCTAGCCCTTTTCGTTCCTGCAGAAACCTCAGCTTCTTCTGTCCAGTAGAAGCTTCTTTGCACCCGCAGCTGGCATTTCCTGGGCATTTGCCCATCTCCGACTTGCTTGTGACTTTTGGACTTGGTCCCCTTGTTTCACAGGTACCCTAGATTGGAAATCCACAGTTGTTGCATTGCTGGTTTGTGTCTTTCCTGCATTATTCCTCTAACACGACTACTTTGTCCTTAGGGGAACTTTAGTGCACTTTGCACTCACTTTTCAGGGTCTTGGGGAGGGTTATTTTTCTAACTCTCACTATTTTCTAATAGTCCCAGCGACCCTCTACAAGGTCACATAGGTTTGGGGTCCATTCGTGGTTCGCATTCCACTTTTGGAGTATATGGTTTGTGTTGCCCCTATCCCTATGTTTCCCCATTGCATCCTATTGTAACTATACATTGTTTGCACTGTTTTCTAAGACTATACTGCATATTTTTGCTATTGTGTATATATATCTTGTGTATATTTCCTATCCTCTCACTGAGGGTACACTCTAAGATACTTTGGCATATTGTCATAAAAATAAAGTACCTTTATTTTTAGTATAACTGTGTATTGTGTTTTCTTATGATATTGTGCATATGACACTAAGTGGTACTGTAGTAGCTTCACACGTCTCCTAGTTCAGCCTAAGCTGCTCTGCTAAGCTACCATTATCTATCAGCCTAAGCTGCTAGACACCCTATACACTAATAAGGGATAACTGGGCCTGGTGCAAGGTGCAAGTACCCCTTGGTACTCACTACAAGCCAGTCCAGCCTCCTACATTGGTTGTGCAGCGGTGGGATAAGTGCTTTGAGACTACTTACCACTCTTGTCATTGTACTTTTCATAAGAGAAAAATATACAAAACAAGGTCAGTGTATATACACATAGCCAAAAAGTTTTGCATTTCCTCTTTTCACTCTTTTCTAAGTGCTGAAAAGTACTTCTAACTTTCTAAAAAGTTCTAAAAAGTTTAAAAAGTTTTTTTTTCTCTGTCTTTCTAAAAGCTCTGACAAACTTTTTATCTTTTACTATCACTTTAACTCTCTCTAAAAATGTCTGGCACAGGCCAAACTGTTGATCTGTCCAAACTTGCATATGATCACCTTAGCTGGAAAGGAGCAATGAATCTCTGCATAGAGAGAGGTTTGAGTGTAGGGAAGAATCCTTCCTTAGAACTGTTAATTAACATGCTTAGAGTACAGGATAAGGCCATAAGTGCCCAATCTGTAGAAAAAGTAGCTAATGGTTCTCAATCAGATCCAGGGACTCCCCCAGGAAAAGATTTAGGAAAGAAACTTCCTAGCCTGCCCATTACTAGACAGTCTAGCATAGTTGGTAATGATGATGAGCCACACCATATAAATAGTGTTGTCTCACATCATAGCAAAAGCATTTATTCTCACCATACTGGTAGTGATGTTTCTGTTAGCCAAGCTGTTAGGGTGGCTTCTGTAAGGGACAGGTCTCCTTCTGTCCATTCTCACCATACTTCTGTTTCAAGGCATGTCCCTCCCACCCACCCTGATGACAGATTGTTAGAAAGGGAGCTCAATAGATTGAGAGTGGAACAAACCAGACTGAAGCTCAAGAAGCAACAGCTGGATTTGGATAGACAGACTTTAGAAGTAGAGAAGGAGAGACTGTAGGAGGCTGGACTGGCTTGTAGTGAGTACCAAGGGGTACTTGCACCTTGCACCAGGCCCAGTTATCCCTTATTAGTGTATAGGGTGTCTAGCAGCTTAGGCTGATAGATAATGGTAGCTTAGCAGAGCAGCTTAGGCTGAACTAGGAGACGTGTGAAGCTACTACAGTACCACTTAGTGTCATATGCACAATATCATAAGAAAACACAATACACAGTTATCCTAAAAATAAAGGTACTTTATTTTTATGACAATATGCCAAAGTATCTTAGAGTGTACCCTCAGTGAGAGGATAGGAAATATACACAAGATATATATACACAATAGCAAAAATATGCAGTATAGTCTTAGAAAACAGTGCAAACAATGTATAGTTACAATAGGATGTAATGGGGAAACATAGGGATAGGGGCAACACAAACCATATACTCCAGAAGTGGAATGCGAACCACGAATGGACCCCAAACCTATGTGACCTTGTAGAGGGTCGCTGGGACTATTAGAAAATAGTGAGAGTTACCAAAATAACCCTCCCCAAGACCCTGAAAAGTGAGTGCAAAGTGCACCAAAGTTCCCCTAAGGACAAAATAGTCGTGTTAGAGGGAAAATGCAAGGAAAACACAAATCAGCAATGCAACAACGATGGATTCCTGTCTGAGGGTACCTGTGGAACAAGGGGACCAAGTCCAAAAGTCACAAGCAGCTCGGAGATGGGCAGATGCCCAAGAAATGCCAGCGGTTGGTGCAAAGAAGCTCTTACTAGGCTGAAGAACTGTGAATACTGCAGGAACGACAAGGGCTAGAGACTTCCCCTTTGGAGGATGGATCCCCCACGCCTTGGAGAGTCGTGCAGAAGTGTTTTCCCGCCGGATGGACGCCAACAAGCCTTGCTACACGCAAATCGTGCGTTTGGCGTTTTTGGACGCTGCTGGGGCCCAGGAGGGACCAGGAGGTCGCAAATTGGACCTGCAGAGAGAGGGGACGTCGAGCAAGACAAGGAGCCCTCACTGAAGCAGGTAGCACCCGGAGAAGTGCCAGAAACAGGCACTACGAGGATGCGTGAAACGGTGCTCGCCGAAGTTGCACAAAGGAGTCCCACGTCGCCGGAGACCAACTTAGAAAGTCGTGCAATGCAGGTTAGAGTGCCGTGGACCCAGGCTTGGCTGTGCACACAGGATTTCCGCCGGAAGTGCACAGGGGCCGGAGAAGCTTGCAAAGTCGCGGTTCCCAGCAATGCAGCCCAGCGAGGTGAGGCAAGGACTTACCTCCACCAAACTTGGGCTGAAGAGTCACTGGACTGTGGGAGTCACTTGGACGGTGTCGCTGGATTCGAGGGACCTCGCTCGTCGTGCTGAGAGGAGACCCAAGGGACCGGAGATGCAGCTTTTTGGTGCCTGCGGTTGCAGGGGGAAGATTCCGTCGACCCACGGGAGATTTCTTCGGAGCTTCTGGTGCAGAGAGGAGGCAGACTACCCCCACAGCATGCACAAGCAGGAAAACAGTCGAGAAGGCGGCAGGATCAGCGTTACAGAGTTGCAGTAGTCGTCTTTGCTACTATGTTGCAGGTTTGCAGGCTTCCAGCGCGGTCAGCGGTCGATTCCTTATCAGAAGGTGAAGAGGGAGATGCAGAGGAACTCGGCTGAGCTCATGCATTCGTTATCTAAAGTTTCCCCAGAGACAGAGACCCTAAATAGCCAGAAAAGAGGGTTTGGCTACCTAGGAGAGAGGAAAGGCTACTAACACCTGAAGGAGCCTATCACAAGGAGTCTCTGACGTCACCTGGTGGCACTGGCCACTCAGAGCAGTCCAGTGTGCCAGCAGCACCTCTGTTTCCAAGATGGCAGAGGTCTGGAGCACACTGGAGGAGCTCTGGACACCTCCCAGGGGAGGTGCAGGTCAGGGGAGTGGTCACTCCCCTTTCCTTTGTCCAGTTTCGCGCCAGAGCAGGGGCTAAGGGGTCCCTGAACCGGTGTAGACTGGCTTATGCAGAATTGGGCACATCTGTGCCCAACAAAGCATTTCCAGAGGCTGGGGGAGGCTACTCCTCCCCTGCCTTCACACCATTTTCCAAAGGGAGAGGGTGTCACACCCTCTCTCAGAGGAAGTTCTTTGTTCTGCCATCCTGGGCCAGGCCTGGCTGGACCCCAGGTGGGCAGCTGCCTGTCTGAGGGGTTGGCAGCAGCAGCAGCTGCAGTGAAACCCCAGGAAGGGCAGTTTGGCAGTACCAGGGTCTGTGCTACAGACCACTGGGATCATGGGATTGTGCCAACTATGCCAGGATGGCATAGAGGGGGCAATTCCATGATCATAGACATGTTACATGGCCATATTCGGAGTTACCATGGTGAAGCTACATATAGGTAGTGACCTATATGTAGTGCACGCGTGTAATGGTGTCCCCGCACTCACTAAGTTCAGTGAATTGGCTCTGAACAATGTGGGGGCACCTTGGCTAGTGCCAGGGTGCCCTCACACTAAGTAACTTTGCACCTAACCTTTACCAGGTAAAGGTTAGACATATAGGTGACTTATAAGTTACTTAAGTGCAGTGAAAAATGGCTGTGAAATAACGTGGACGTTATTTCACTCAGGCTGCAGTGGCAGGCCTGTGTAAGAATTGTCAGAGCTCCCTATGGGTGGCAAAAGAATTGCTGCAGCCCATAGGGATCTCCTGGAACCCCAATACCCTGGGTACCTTAGTACCATATACTAGGGAATTATAAGGGTGTTCCAGTAAGCCAATGTGAATTGGTAAAATTGGTCACTAGCCTGTTAGTGACAATTTAAAAGTAATGAGAGAGCATAACCACTGAGGTTCTGGTTAGCAGAGCCTCAGTGAGACAGTTAGGCACTACACAGGGAACATATACATGCACACCTATGAGCACTGGGGCCCTGTGTGACAGGGTCCCAGTGACACATACATATAGGCCACAAACCTATGAGCACTGGGGTCCTGACCAGCAGGATCCCAGTGACACATAACAACCATACTGAAAACATGGTGTTTTCACTATGAGCACTGAGGCCTGGCTATCAGGATCCCAGTGAGACAGTGAAAACAGTGACAAAACACCCTGACATACACTCACAAACAGGCCAAAAGTGGGGGTAACAAGGCTAGAAAGAGGCTACCTTCTCACACAACCCCCCCCCCAAACGAAGGACAATAAGGCTAACCTTGGCCAGTTGAGACTTTATTGTCTAAGTGGTGATAAGTAGAGAGTAGCTCTGCAATAGACTGGTTACTCCCTTTATCATCCACTATATGGTTACTTCCCTGTGGGGATGTAAACCACCCTGTTTGAAGTTTTTTAGCTAACCAACAATGTGAAGATGTATTTTCAGAGTTTATATCAGTAAGTTTTAGTTTAGAGCAGTGGGAATTATCCACTGAACCTATTTGTAATGATGGAAATGCCAGACAGGGATGCTGTCTCAGTAAAGCCATAGCTGGGCAAAAACTTTGTCCATTTGGCTGGAAGAGAGAACAGGGATGCTGTTTCTCTTGAGTTGGAGCAGGGCAGGGATGCTGTCCTATGAGCTCCACACTAGGGCAGGGATGCTGTCCTAAGTGTTGTGAGGTAGTGCAGGGTTTCTGCACTAAAGTTTCTCTGGGAGGGTTGGAGGGATGCTCCATGTTAACTAAAATGGTGCTGTTTTTCTCACCAATGTTAGTTATCCCACAGAGAGGTACTTCCACCTCAGGGAGTCCAGCTTTGCCAGCTGATGATTCCCTTGGAACAGGTGCCACCCCAGGAGAGGTTTCTCCCACCACAGGAATGGTATCCTGAATGGTAGGGTGGTTAGGGGATACTGTGATACCCTCTTTACCTGTTGATGGAGAGGGATCCTGAGTTTTCAGGCCTTCTCTCCTTTGCTTTTTCATTTCACTTGAAATGAGAGGGAACAATTCCTCAGGGATGCCCAGCATGGCTGCATGGGCATAAAACTCTACATCAGCCCAACCTGAGGCCTCTAGGTCATTACCTAAGAGACAGTCTACAGGTAAGCTAGGTGATACCACCACCTGCTTAGGGCCAGTAACTCCACCCCAACTAAACTGAATTATAGCTAAGGGAAGAAACTTAGTGGAGTTATGGACATCAATAATCTTATACTGTTGTCCAATGATGTGTTGATCAGGGTGAACTAGGTTTTCAGTCACCAAAGTGAAACTGGCACCTGTGTCCCTGTAGGCCAAGGCCTCAACACCATTTATTGAAACTGTCTGCCTGTACTTATCCATTGTAAGGGGACAAGCAGCCAGTGTGGCAAGGCCAATGCCACTAGGTGTGACAGAAACTGTCTTGGGACTGATTACATCAGTTTCCACTATGGACCCATAAGTGAACCCAACTACACCCTTTGCTTGACTGTTGCCAGCAGTCCCACCACTAGTACCACTACTGCTAGGGGCACTGGAGCTTGATGTATTAGTGGTGGTAGGCTCAGGGGGTTTACCTGGACAGGACTTATCCCCTGGCCTATGGCCTCTGTTTTTACACACAAAGCACCAAGGCTTTTTAATGTGTGCAGGTTGGGAAGAAGAGGAAGAATTTGTTTTATCCCCACCCTCTGAAGAGTGTTTAAGATTTGAAGTGGGATCTTTGGTTTTACCCTTATCCCCATGCTTATCTTGAGATTTTTCACCATCTTTCTTCTTATTGCCATCTTTGTCACCCCCTGTATGAACTTTTCTGTTCACCCTTGTTCTGACCCATTTGTCTGCCTTCTTTCCCAATTCTTGGGGAGAGGTCAGATCAGAGTCTACCAGGTACTGGTGCAACAAATCAGACACACAATTATTAAGTATATGCTCTCTCAGGATTGTGTTATACAGGCTTTCATAATCAGTAACTTTACTGCCATGTAACCACCCCTCCAAGGCCTTCACTGAATGGTCAATAAAATCAACCCAGTCTTGTGAAGACTCCTTTTTGGTCTCTCTGAACTTTATCCTGTACTGTTCAGTGGTTAAGCCATAACCATCCAGGAGTGCATTCTTAAGAACTGTAAAATTATTGGCATCACTTTCTTTCACAGTAAGGAGTCTATCCCTACCCTTTCCACTAAATGATAGCCATAGGATAGCAGCCCACTGCTTTTGAGGGACATCCTGTACAGCACAGGCCCTCTCAAGTGCAGCAAACCACTTGTTAATGTCATCCCCCTCCTTATAAGGGGGAACTATCTTGTGCAGATTCCTGGAATCATGCTCTTTTGCAGGATGACTATGGGGAATACTGCTGCTGCCACCATGGGTATCTAAACCCAACTTCTGTCTTTCCCTCTCTATTTCTAAAGACTGTCTATCCAAATCCAGCTGTTGCTTCTTGAGCTTCAGTCTGGTTTGTTCCACTCTCAATCTATTGAGCTCCCTTTCTAACAATCTGTCATCAGGGTGGGTGGGAGGGACATTTCTAGATACAGAGGTATGATGGGAATGAACAGAAGGAGACCTGTCCCTTACAGAGGGCACCCTAACAGCTTGGCTACCAGCATAATGTGAGATCACATCATCAGTATGGTGTGATTCAACCTCTGTACCAACTATGCTAGACTGTCTAGTAATGGGCAGGCTGAGAAGTTTCTTTCCTGAACCTTTTCCTGGGGGAGTCCCTGGATCAGATTGAGAACCATTAGCTACTTTTTCTACAGATTGGGCACTTATGGCCTTATCCTGTACTCTAAGCATATTAATTAACAGTTCTAAGGAAGGATTCTTCCCTACACTCAAACCTCTCTCTATGCAGAGACTCCTTGCTCCTTTCCAGCTAAGGTGATCATATGCAAGTTTGGACAGTTCAACATTTTTTCCTGTGCCAGACATTTTTTAGAGAGAGTTAAAGTGATAGAAAAAGAGAAAAAAGTTTTCAGAACTTTTTGGAAAGACAGAAAAAAACTTTTTAAACTTTTAAGAACTTTTTGAAAAGTTTAGAAGTACTTTTCAGCACTTAGAAAAGAGTGAAAAGAGGAAATGCAAAACTTTTTGGCTATGTGTATATACACTGACCTTGTTTTGTATATTTTTCTCTTATGAAAAGTACAATGACAAGAGTGGTAAGTAGTCTCAAAGCACTTATCCCACTGCTGCACAACCAATGTAGGAGGCTGGACTGGCTTGTAGTGAGTACCAAGGGGTACTTGCACCTTGCACCAGGCCCAGTTATCCCTTATTAGTGTATAGGGTGTCTAGCAGCTTAGGCTGATAGATAATGGTAGCTTAGCAGAGCAGCTTAGGCTGAACTAGGAGACGTGTGAAGCTACTACAGTACCACTTAGTGTCATATGCACAATATCATAAGAAAACACAATACACAGTTATCCTAAAAATAAAGGTACTTTATTTTTATGACAATATGCCAAAGTATCTTAGAGTGTACCCTCAGTGAGAGGATAGGAAATATACACAAGATATATATACACAATAGCAAAAATATGCAGTATAGTCTTAGAAAACAGTGCAAACAATGTATAGTTACAATAGGATGCAATGGGGAAACATAGGGATAGGGGCAACACAAACCATATACTCCAGAAGTGGAATGCGAACCACGAATGGACCCCAAACCTATGTGACCTTGTAGAGGGTCGCTGGGACTATTAGAAAATAGTGAGAGTTACCAAAATAACCCTCCCCCAAGACCCTGAAAAGTGAGTGCAAAGTGCACCAAAGTTCCCCTAAGGACAAAATAGTCGTGTTAGAGGGAAAATGCAAGGAAAACACAAATCAGCAATGCAACAACGATGGATTCCTGTCTGAGGGTACCTGTGGAACAAGGGGACCAAGTCCAAAAGTCACAAGCAGCTCGGAGATGGGCAGATGCCCAAGAAATGCCAGCGGTTGGTGCAAAGAAGCTCTTACTAGGCTGAAGAACTGTGAATACTGCAGGAACGACAAGGGCTAGAGACTTCCCCTTTGGAGGATGGATCCCCCACGCCTTGGAGAGTCGTGCAAAAGTGTTTTCCCGCCGGATGGACGCCAACAAGCCTTGCTACACGCAAATCGTGCGTTTGGCGTTTTTGGACGCTGCTGGGGCCCAGGAGGGACCAGGAGGTCGCAAATTGGACCTGCAGAGAGAGGGGACGTCGAGCAAGACAAGGAGCCCTCACTGAAGCAGGTAGCACCCGGAGAAGTGCCAGAAACAGGCACTACGAGGATGCGTGAAACGGTGCTCGCCGAAGTTGCACAAAGGAGTCCCACGTCGCCGGAGACCAACTTAGAAAGTCGTGCAATGCAGGTTAGAGTGCCGTGGACCCAGGCTTGGCTGTGCACACAGGATTTCCGCCGGAAGTGCACAGGGGCCGGAGAAGCTTGCAAAGTCGCGGTTCCCAGCAATGCAGCCCAGCGAGGTGAGGCAAGGACTTACCTCCACCAAACTTGGGCTGAAGAGTCACTGGACTGTGGGAGTCACTTGGACGGTGTCGCTGGATTCGAGGGACCTCGCTCGTCGTGCTGAGAGGAGACCCAAGGGACCGGAGATGCAGCTTTTTGGTGCCTGCGGTTGCAGGGGGAAGATTCCGTCGACCCACGGGAGATTTCTTCGGAGCTTCTGGTGCAGAGAGGAGGCAGACTACCCCCACAGCATGCACAAGCAGGAAAACAGTCGAGAAGGCGGCAGGATCAGCGTTACAGAGTTCCAGTAGTCGTCTTTGCTACTATGTTGCAGGTTTGCAGGCTTCCAGCGCGGTCAGCGGTCGATTCCTTATCAGAAGGTGAAGAGGGAGATGCAGAGGAACTCGGCTGAGCTCATGCATTCGTTATCTAAAGTTTCCCCAGAGACAGAGACCCTAAATAGCCAGAAAAGAGGGTTTGGCTACCTAGGAGAGAGGAAAGGCTACTAACACCTGAAGGAGCCTATCACAAGGAGTCTCTGACGTCACCTGGTGGCACTGGCCACTCAGAGCAGTCCAGTGTGCCAGCAGCACCTCTGTTTCCAAGATGGCAGAGGTCTGGAGCACACTGGAGGAGCTCTGGACACCTCCCAGGGGAGGTGCAGGTCAGGGGAGTGGTCACTCCCCTTTCCTTTGTCCAGTTTCGCGCCAGAGCAGGGGCTAAGGGGTCCCTGAACCGGTGTAGACTGGCTTATGCAGAATTGGGCACATCTGTGCCCAACAAAGCATTTCCAGAGGCTGGGGGAGGCTACTCCTCCCCTGCCTTCACACCATTTTCCAAAGGGAGAGGGTGTCACACCCTCTCTCAGAGGAAGTTCTTTGTTCTGCCATCCTGGGCCAGGCCTGGCTGGACCCCAGGAGGGCAGCTGCCTGTCTGAGGGGTTGGCAGCAGCTGCAGTGAAACCCCAGGAAGGGCAGTTTGGCAGTACCAGGGTCTGTGCTACAGACCACTGGGATCATGGGATTGTGCCAACTATGCCAGGATGGCATAGAGGGGGCAATTCCATGATCATAGACATGTTACATGGCCATATTCGGAGTTACCATGGTGAAGCTACATATAGGTAGTGACCTATATGTAGTGCACGCGTGTAATGGTGTCCCCGCACTCACAAAGTTCAGTGAATTGGCTCTGAACAATGTGGGGGCACCTTGGCTAGTGCCAGGGTGCCCTCACACTAAGTAACTTTGCACCTAACCTTTACCAGGTAAAGGTTAGACATATAGGTGACTTATAAGTTACTTAAGTGCAGTGAAAAATGGCTGTGAAATAACGTGGACGTTATTTCACTCAGGCTGCAGTGGCAGGCCTGTGTAAGAATTGTCAGAGCTCCCTATGGGTGGCAAAAGAATTGCTGCAGCCCATAGGGATCTCCTGGAACCCCAATACCCTGGGTACCTTAGTACCATATACTAGGGAATTATAAGGGTGTTCCAGTAAGCCAATGTGAATTGGTAAAATTGGTCACTAGCCTGTTAGTGACAATTTAAAAGTAATGAGAGAGCATAACCACTGAGGTTCTGGTTAGCAGAGCCTCAGTGAGACAGTTAGGCACTACACAGGGAACATATACATGCACACCTATGAGCACTGGGGCCCTGTGTGACAGGGTCCCAGTGACACATACATATAGGCCACAAACCTATGAGCACTGGGGTCCTGACCAGCAGGATCCCAGTGACACATAACAACCATACTGAAAACATGGTGTTTTCACTATGAGCACTGAGGCCTGGCTATCAGGATCCCAGTGAGACAGTGAAAACAGTGACAAAACACCCTGACATACACTCACAAACAGGCCAAAAGTGGGGGTAACAAGGCTAGAAAGAGGCTACCTTCTCACAGAGACAGAAACTGGGTTTAGAAACGCATGGTGGCAGCAGCAGTATTCCCCATAGTCATCCTGCAAAAGAGCATGATTCCAGGAATCTGCACAAGATAGTTCCCCCTTACAAGGAGGGGGATGGCATTAACAAGTGGTTTGCTGCACTTGAGAGGGCCTGTGTTGTACAGGATGTCCCTCAAAGGCAGTGGGCTGCTATCCTATGGCTATCATTTAGTGGAAAAGGTAGGGATAGGCTCCTTACTGTGAAAGAAAATGATGCTAATAATTTCCAAGTTCTTAAGAATGCACTCCTGGATGGTTATGGCTTAACCACTGAACAGTACAGGATAAAGTTCAGAGAGACCAAAAAGGAGTCTTCACAAGACTGGGTTGATTTCATTGACCATTCAGTGAAGGCCTTGGAGGGGTGGTTACATGGCAGTAAAGTTACTGATTATGACAGCCTGTATAACTTGATCCTGAGAGAGCATATTCTTAATAATTGTGTGTCTGATTTGTTGCACCAGTACTTGGTGGACTCTGATCTGACCTCTCCCCAAGAATTGGGAAAGAAGGCAGACAAATGGGTCAGAACAAGGGTGAACAGAAAAGTTCATACAGGGGGTGACAAAGATGGCAACAAAAAGAAGGATGGTAAGTCTTCTGACAAGGGTGGGGACAAATCTAAAAATGAGCCTTCATCAGGCCCACAAAAACACTCTGGTGGGGGTGGTGGGCCCAAATCCTCTTTTAATCAGAACAAGGAAAATAAACCATGGTGCTATTTATGTAAAATAAAAGGCCATTGGACAACAGGTCCCAGTTGTCCAAAGAAAAGCACCAATGCTCCTACCACTACAACCCCTACTGCTACCCCTAGTGTCCCTACTAATAACAGTGGTGGTGGGAGCAAACCTACTAATAGCCAATCCAAGGGAGTAGCTGGGCTCACTATTGGTAACTTAGTTGGGGTTGGCCTTGTTAGGGAGGCCACAGAGGCTGTGTTAGTCTCTGAGGGGGCTATTGATTTAGCCACCTTAGTTGCTTGTCCCCTTAATATGGATAAGTACAAGCAGCTACCCCTAATAAATGGTGTTGAGGTTCAGGCCTACAGGGACACTGGTGCCAGTGTGACTATGGTCAAAGAGAAACTGGTCCACCCTGAACAACACCTACTTGGTCACCAGTACCAAGTAACCGATGCTCACAACAACACACTTAGCCACCCCATGGCTGTTGTAAATCTCAACTGGGGGGGGGTTACTGGTCCAAAGAAAGTTGTGGTAGCTTCAGATTTACCTGTAGACTGTCTATTAGGGAATGATTTGGAGACATCAGCTTGGTCAGATGTGGAGTTGGAGGCCCATGCAGCAATGCTGGGCATCCCAGGGCATATTTTTGCTTTGACAAGGGCTCAGGCCAAAAAGCAAAAAGGACAGGGAAGCTTGGATCCTGGAACAATGGACCAAGTGCTCCCTAAAGCTAGGGCTAGTAGAAGCAAACCACTTCCTACTATCCCTCCCTCTACAGTGGATTCTACTTCTGAGGAAGAAGAATTCCCTCCCTGTGCAGAACCTACACCAGAGGAGCTGGAAGCAGATACTGCTGAGCTTTTGGGTGAAGGGGGGCCTGCCAGAGAGGAGCTGAGTGTGGCACAGCAAACCTGTCCCACATTAGAGGGTCTCAGACAGCAAGCTGTCAAACAGGCTAATGGGGATGTCAGTGACTCTCACAGAGTTTACTGGGAGGACAACCTATTGTACACTGAGCTTAGGGATCCTAAACCTGGAGCTGCCAGGAGATTAGTGATTCCTCAGGAGTACAGAAAGTTCCTCCTAACACTGGCACATGACATTCCCTTAGCTGGGCATCTAGGACAAATGAAAACTTGGGACAGGCTTGTTCCCCTGTTTCATTGGCCTAGAATGTCTGAGGACACAAAGGAATTTTGTAAGTCCTGTGAAACCTGTCAAGCCAGTGGCAAGACAGGTGGCACCCCAAAGGCACCCCTTATCCCACTGCCTGTGGTTGGGGTTCCCTTTGAAAGGGTAGGGGTTGACATAGTTGGCCCCCTTGACCCTCCTACTGCTTCAGGCAATAGGTTTATCTTGGTGGTAGTGGACCATGCCACAAGATATCCTGAAGCTATTCCTTTAAGGACCACTACAGCACCTGCAGTGGCAAAGGCCCTCCTGGGAATATTTTCCAGGGTGGGCTTCCCAAAGGAAGTGGTATCAGACAGAGGAAGCAATTTCATGTCTGCATACTTAAAGGCCATGTGGAAGGAGTGTGGTGTAACGTACAAGTTCACAACACCCTATCATCCACAAACAAATGGACTGGTGGAGAGATTTAATAAAACTCTCAAAGGCATGATTAAGGGTCTCCCTGAAAAACTCCGCAGGAGATGGGATATCCTTCTACCATGCCTCCTTTTTGCCTACAGGGAGGTACCCCAGAAAGGAGTGGGCTTCAGCCCCTTTGAACTTCTTTTTGGACACCCTGTTAGGGGTCCACTCACACTTGTAAAGGAGGGTTGGGAACAACCTTTAAAAACTCCTAAGCAGGATATTGTGGATTATGTACTTGGCCTCAGATCAAGGATGGCTGAGTACATGAAAAAGGCCAGTAAAAACCTTCAGGCCAGCCAAGAGCTCCAGAAGCAATGGCATGATCAGAAGGCTGTTTTGGTTCAATACCAACCAGGGCAGAAAGTGTGGGTCTTGGAGCCTGTGGCCCCAAGAGCACTCCAAGATAAATGGAGTGGTCCCCACACAATTGTTCAAAAGAAGGGAGAAGTCACCTATTTAGTTGACTTAGGCACTGCCAGGAGTCCCCTTAGGGTGCTCCATGTCAACCGCCTGAAACCCTACTATGACAGGGCTGATCTCACCCTGCTCATGGCAACTGATGAGGGACAGGAAGAAGACAGTGATCCTCTACCTGATCTCTTCTCTTCCACAGAACAAGATGCTCTTGTGGAAGGTGTAGTTTTGGCTGATTGTCTTACTGCTGAGCAGAAAGATAATTGCATAAATCTCCTAGATCAATTCTCTGAACTCTTCTCTACTGTGCCAGGTACCACTTCTTGGTGTGAGCACACTATAGATACTGGAGACAGTTTACCTGTCAAAAGTAAGATCTATAGGCAGCCTGACCATGTCAGGGACTGCATAAAGCAAGAGGTCCAGAAAATGTTAGAACTAGGAGTAGTTGAGCACTCTGACAGTCCATGGGCTTCTCCTGTGGTACTGGTACCAAAACCCCATTCCAAAGATGGAAAGAAGGAAATGCGGTTTTGTGTAGACTATAGAGGTCTCAACTTGGTAACCAAAACTGATGCTCACCCTATACCCAGGGCAGATGAGCTCATAGATACACTGGCATCTGCCAAGTATCTAAGCACTTTTGATTTGACTGCAGGGTATTGGCAGATCAAATTATCAGAAGATGCTAAACCTAAGACTGCATTTTCTAACATTGGAGGACATTACCAGTTTACTGTAATGCCTTTTGGTCTGAAAAATGCACCTGCCACTTTTCAGAGGTTGGTGAACACAGTCCTGCAAGGGCTGGAAGCTTTCAGTGCAGCATATTTGGACGATATAGCTGTCTTTAGCTCCAGCTGGGATGATCACCTGGTCCACCTATGGAAAGTTTTGGAGGCCCTGCAAAAGGCAGGCCTCACTATCAAGGCTTCAAAGTGCCAGATAGGGCAGGGTAAGGTGGTTTATCTGGGACACCTTGTTGGTGGGGAACAGATTGCACCACTTCAGGGGAAAATCCAAACAATTATTGATTGGGTTCCCCCTACCACTCAGACTCAGGTGAGAGCCTTCCTAGGCCTCACTGGGTATTACAGGAGGTTCATTAAGAACTATGGCTCCATTGCAGCCCCTCTTAATGACCTCACTTCCAAGAAAATGCCTAAAAAGGTATTATGGACAGCAAACTGTCAGAAAGCTTTTCAGGAGCTGAAGCAGGCCATGTGCTCTGCACCTGTCCTGAAAAGCCCTTGTTACTCTAAAAAATTCTATGTCCAGACTGATGCATCTGAATTAGGAGTAGGGGCAGTCCTATCACAACTTAATTCTGAGGGCCAGGATCAACCTGTTGCTTTTATTAGTAGGAGGTTGACCCCTAGAGAAAAGCGTTGGTCTGCCATTGAGAGGGAGGCCTTTGCTGTGGTCTGGGCTCTGAAGAAGTTGAGGCCATACCTGTTTGGCACTCACTTCATTGTTCAGACAGACCACAAACTTCTACTTTGGCTAAAACAAATGAAAGGTGAAAATCCAAAATTGTTGAGGTGGTCCATATCCCTACAGGGAATGGACTATACAGTGGAACATAGACCTGGGAGTAGCCACTCCAATGCAGATAGACTCTCCAGATATTTCCACTTAGACAATGAAGACTCATCAGGTCATGGCTAGTCTTATTGTCCTTCGTTTGGGGGGGGGGGGGTTGTGTAGGAAAGTACCATCTTGCCTGGCATGTTACCCCCATTTTTCACTGTATATATGTTGTTTTAGTTGTATGTGTCACTGGGACCCTGGTAACCCAGGGCCCCAGTGCTCATAAGTGTGCCTGAATGTGTTACCTGTGTAGTGACTAACTGTCTCACTGAGGCTCTGCTAATCAGAACCTCAGTGGTTATGCTCTCTCATTTCTTTCCAAATTGTCACTGACAGGCTAGTGACCATTTTTACCAATTTACATTGGCTTACTGGAACACCCTTATAATTCCCTAGTATATGGTACTGAGGTACCCAGGGTATTGGGGTTCCAGGAGATCCCTATGGGCTGCAGCATTTCTTTTGCCACCCATAGGGAGCTCTGACAATTCTTACACAGGCCTGCCACTGCAGCCTGAGTGAAATAACGTCCACGTTATTTCACAGCCATTTTACACTGCACTTAAGTAACTTATAAGTCACCTATATGTCTAACCTTTACCTGGTAAAGGTTAGCTGCAAAGTTACTTAGTGTGAGGGCACCCTGGCACTAGCCAAGGTGCCCCCACATTGTTCAGAGCCAATTCCCTGAACTTTGTGAGTGCGGGGACACCATTACACGCGTGCACTACATATAGGTCACTACCTATATGTAGCTTCACAATGGTAACTCCGAATATGGCCATGTAACATGTCTATGATCATGGAATTGCCCCCTCTATGCCATCCTGGCATAGTTGGCACAATCCCATGATCCCAGTGGTCTGTAGCACAGACCCTGGTACTGCCAAACTGCCCTTCCTGGGGTTTCACTGCAGCTGCTTCTGCTGCCAACCCCTCAGACAGACATCTGCCCTCCTCGGGTCCAGCCAGGCCTGGCCCAGGATGGCAGAACAAAGAACTTCCTCTGAGAAAGGGTGTTACACCCTCTCCCTTTGGAAAATGGTGTGAAGGCAGGGGAGGAGTAGCCTCCCCCAGCCTCTGGAAATGCTTTGTTGGGCACAGAGGTGCCCAATTCTGCATAAGCCAGTCTACACCGGTTCAGGGGACCCCTTAGCCCTGCTCTGGCGCGAAACTGGACAAAGGAAAGGGGAGTAACCACTCCCCTGACCTGCACCTCCCCTGGGAGGTGTCCAGAGCTCCTCCAGTGTGCTCCAGACCTCTGCCATCTTGGAAACAGAGGTGCTGCTGGCACACTGGACTGCTCTGAGTGGCCAGTGCCACCAGGTGACGCCAGAGACTCCTTCTGATAGGCTCCTTCAGGTGTTAGTAGCCTATCCTCTCTCCTAGGTAGCCAAACTCTCTTTTCTGGCTATTTAGGGTCTCTGTTTCTGGGGAAACTTTAGATAACGAATGCAAGAGCTCATCCGAGTTCCTCTGCATCTCTCTCTTCACCTTCTGATAAGGAATTGACTGCTGACCGCGCTGGAAGCCTGCAAACCTGCAACATAGTAGCAAAGACGACTACTGCAACTCTGTAACGCTGATCCTGCCGCCTTCTCGACTGTTTTCCTGCTTGTGCATGCTGTGGGGGTAGCCTGCCTCCTCTCTACACCAGAAGCTCCGAAGAAATCTCCCGTGGGTCGACGGAATCTTCCCCCTGCAACCGCAGGCACCAAAAAGCTGCATTACCGGTCCCTTGGGTCTCCTCTCAGCACGACGAGCGAGGTCCCTCGAATCCAGCGACTCTGTCCAAGTGACCCCCACAGTCCAGTGACTCTTCAGTCCAACTTTGGTGGAGGTAAGTCCTTGCCTCACCTCGCTGGGCTGCATTGCTGGGAACCGCGACTTTGCAGCTACTCCGGCCCCTGTGCACTTCCGGCGGAAATCCTTTGTGCACAGCCAAGCCTGGGTCCACGGCACTCTAACCTGCATTGCACGACTTTCTAAGTTGGTCTCCGGCGACGTGGGACTCCTTTGTGCAACTTCGGCGAGCACCGTTTCACGCATCCTCGTAGTGCCTGTTTCTGGCACTTCTCCGGGTGCTACCTGCTTCATAGAGGGCTCCTTGTCTTGCTCGACGTCCCCTCTCTCTGCTGGTCCAATTTGCGATCTCCTGGTCCCTCCTGGGCCTCAGCAGCGTCCAAAAACGCTAACCGCACGATTTGCAGCTAGCAAGGCTTGTTGGCGATCTTTCGGCGGGAAAACACTTCTGCATGACTCTCCACGGCGAGAGGGATCCGTCCACCAAAGGGGAAGTCTCTAGCCCTTTTCGTTCCTGCAGAAACCTCAGCTTCTTCTGTCCAGTAGAAGCTTCTTTGCACCCGCAGCTGGCATTTCCTGGGCATTTGCCCATCTCCGACTTGCTTGTGACTTTTGGACTTGGTCCCCTTGTTCCACAGGTACCCTAGATTGGAAATCCACAGTTGTTGCATTGCTGGTTTGTGTCTTTCCTGCATTATTCCTCTAACACGACTACTTTGTCCTTAGGGGAACTTTAGTGCACTTTGCACTCCCTTTTCAGGGTCTTGGGGAGGGTTATTTTTCTAACTCTCACTATTTTCTAATAGTCCCAGCGACCCTCTACAAGGTCACATAGGTTTGGGGTCCATTCGTGGTTCGCATTCCACTTTTGGAGTATATGGTTTGTGTTGCCCCTATCCCTATGTTTCCCCATTGCATCCTATTGTAACTATACATTGTTTGCACTGTTTTCTAAGACTATACTGCATATTTTTGCTATTGTGTATATATATATCTTGTGTATATTTCCTATCCTCTCACTGAGGGTACACTCTAAGATACTTTGGCATATTGTCATAAAAATAAAGTACCTTTATTTTTAGTATAACTGTGTATTGTGTTTTCTTATGATATTGTGCATATGACACTAAGTGGTACTGTAGTAGCTTCACACGTCTCCTAGTTCAGCCTAAGCTGCTCTGCTAAGCTACCATTATCTATCAGCCTAAGCTGCTAGACACCCTATACACTAATAAGGGATAACTGGGCCTGGTGCAAGGTGCAAGTACCCCTTGGTACTCACTACAAGCCAGTCCAGCCTCCTACAGAAGCTCCGAAGAAATCTCCCGTGGGTCGACGGAATCTTCCCCCTGCAACCGCAGGCACCAAAAAGCTGCATTACTGGTCCCTTGGGTCTCCTCTCAGCACGACGAGCGAGGTCCCTCGAATCCAGCAACTCTGTCCAAGTGACTCCCACAGTCCAGTGACTCTTCAGTCCAAGTTTGATGGAGGTAAGTCCTTGCCTCACCTCGCTAGACTGCATTGCTGGGAACCGAGACTTTTGCAGCTACTCCGGCCTCCGTGCACTTCCGGCGGAAATCCTTTGTGCACAGTCCAGCCTGGGTCCACGGCACTCTAACCTGCATTGCACGACCTCCTAAGTTGTTCTCCGGCGACGTGGGACTTCTTTGTGCGACTTCGGGTGAGCACCGTTTCACGCATCCTCGTAGTGCCTGTTTCTGGCACTTCTCCGGGTGCTACCTGCTGCTAAGAGGGCTCCTTGTCTTGCTCGACGTCCCCTCTACCTCCTGGTCCAATTTGCTACCTCCTGGTCCCTCCTGGGCCACAGCAGCGTCCAAAAACGCTAACCGCACGATTTGCAGCTAGCAAGGCTTGTTGGCGTTCTTTCGGCGGGAAAACACTTCTGCACAACTCTACAAGGCGAGAGGGATCCTTTCTCCAAAGGGGAAGTCTCTAGCCCTTTGCGTTCCTGCAGAAACCGCAGCTTCTTCTGTCCAGTAGAAGCTTCTTTGCACCCGCAGCTGGCATTTCCTGGGCATCTGCCCATCTCCGACTTGCTTGTGACTTTTGGACTTGGTCCCCTTGTTCCACAGGTACCCTAGATTGGAAATCCACAGTTGTTGCATTGTTGGTTTGTGTCTTTCCTGCATTATTCCTCTAACACGACTTCTTTGTCCTTAGGGGAACTTCAGTGCAATTTGCACTCACTTTACAGGGTCTTGGGGAGGGTTATTTTTCTAACTCTCACTATTTTCTAATAGTCCCAGCGACCCTCTACAAGGTCACATAGGTTTGGGGTCCATTCGTGGTTCGCATTCCACTTTTGGAGTATATGGTTTGTGTTGCCCCTATCCCTAAGTTTCCCCATTGCATCCTATTGTAACTATACATTGTTTGCACTGTTTTCTAAGACTATACTGCATATTTTTGCTATTGTGTATATATATCTTGTGTATATTTCCTATCCTCTCACTGAGGGTACACTCTAAGATACTTTGGCATATTGTCATAAAAATAAAGTACCTTTATTTTTAGTATAACTGTGTATTGTGTTTTCTTATGATATTGTGCATATGACACTAAGTGGTACTGTAGTAGCTTCACACGTCTCCTAGTTCAGCCTAAGCTGCTCTGCTAAGCTACCATTATCTATCAGCCTAAGCTGCTAGACACCCTATACACTAATAAGGGATAACTGGGCCTGGTGCAAGGTGCAAGTACCCCTTGGTACTCACTACAAGCCAGTCCAGCCTCCTACATTGGTTGTGCAGCGGTGGGATAAGTGCTTTGAGACTACTTACCACTCTTGTCATTGTACTTTTCATAAGAGAAAAATATACAAAACAAGGTCAGTGTATATACACATAGCCAAAAAGTTTTGCATTTCCTCTTTTCACTCTTTTCTAAGTGCTGAAAAGTACTTCTAACTTTCTAAAAAGTTCTACAAAGTTTTTAAAGTTTTTTTTCTCTGTCTTTCTAAAAGCTCTGACAAACTTTTTTCTCTTTTTCTATCACTTTAACTCTCTCTAAAAATGTCTGGCACAGGCCAAAATGTTGACCTGTCTAAGATTGAATATGACCACCTTAGCTGGAAAGGAGCAAGGAGTCTCTGTATAGAGAGAGGTTTGAGTGTAGGGAAGAATCCTTCCTTGGAATTGTTACTTAACATGCTTAGAGAACAAGATAAGGCTAAAAGTGCCCCATCTGTTGAAAAAGTAGCTAATGGTTCCCAATCTGATCCAGGGACTCCCCCAGGAAAAGATTCAGGAAAGAAACTTCTCAGTCTGCCCATTACTAGACAGTCTAGCATAGTTGGTACAGAGATTGAATCACACCATACTGATGGTGCGCTCTCACATTATACTGTTAGCCAAGCTGTTAGGGTGCCCTCTGTAAGGGACAGGTCTCCTTCTGTCCATTCTCACCATACTTCTGTTTCAAGGAATGTCCCTCCCACCCACCCTGATGACAGATTGTTAGAAAGGGAGCTCAATAGATTGAGAGTGGAACAAACCAGACTGAAGCTCAAGAAGCAACAGCTGGATTTGGATAGACAGTCTTTAGAAGTAGAGAAGGAGAGACAGAAACTGGGTTTAGAAACCCATGGTGGCAGCAGCAGTATTCCCCATAGTCATCCTGCAAAAGAGCATGATTCCAGGAATCTGCATAAGATAGTTCCCCCTTATAAGGAGGGGGATGACAATAACAAGTGGTTTGCTGCACTTGAGAGGGCCTGTGCTGTACAGGATGTCCCTCAAAGGCAGTGGGCTGCTATCCTATGGCTATCATTTAGTGGAAAAGGTAGGGATAGGCTCCTTACTGTGAAGAAAGTGATGCCAATAATTTTACAGTTCTTAAGAATGCACTCCTGGATGGTTATGGCTTAACCACTGAACAATACAAGATAAAGTTCAGAGAGACCAAAAAGGAGTCTTCACAAGAGTGGGTTGATTTCATTGACCATTCAGTGAAGGCCTTGGAGGGGTGGTTACATGGCAGTAAAGTTACTGATTATGACAGCCTGTATAACTTGATCCTGAGAGAGCATATTCTTAATAATTGTGTGTCTGATTTGTTGCACCAGTACTTGGTGGACTCTGATCTGACCTCTCCCCAAGAATTGGGAAAGAAGGCAGACAAATGGGTCAGAACAAGGGTGAACAGAAAAGTTCATACAGGGGGTGACAAAGAGAACACTAAGAAGAAAGATGGTGAAAAATCTCAAGATAAGCATGGGGATAAGGGTAAAACCAAAGATCCCACTTCAAATCTTAAACACTCTTCAGGGGGTGGAGATAAAACAAATTCTTCCTCTTCTTCTCAACCTACACAGTTTAAAAAGCCTTGGTGCTTTGTGTGTAAAAACAGAGGCCATAGGCCAGGGGATAGGTCCTGTCCAGGTAAACCCCCTGAGCCTACCACCACTAATACATCAAGCTCTAGTGCCCCTAGCAGTAGTGGTACTAGTGGTGGGACTGCTGGCAACAGTCAAGCAAAGGGTGTAGTTGGGTTCACTTATGGGTCCATCATAGAAACTGGGGTAGTCAGTCCCAAGACAGTTTCTGTCACACCTAGTGGCATTGGCCTTGCCACACTGGCTGCTTGTCCCCTTACAATGGATAAGTACAGGCAGACAGTTTCAATAAATGGTGTTGAGGCCTTGGCCTACAGGGACACAGGTGCCAGTATCACTTTGGTGACTGAAAACCTAGTGCCTCCTGAACAACACATCATTGGACAACAGTATAAGATTATTGATGTCCATAACTCCACTAAGTTTCTTCCCTTAGCTATAATTCAGTTTAGTTTGGGGTGGAGTTACTGGCCCTAAGCAGGTGGTGGTATCACCTAGCTTCCCTGTAGACTGTCTCTTAGGTAATGACCTAGAGGCCTCAGGTTGGGCTGATGTACAGTTTTATGCCCATGCAGCTATGCTGGGCATCCCAGAGGAATTGTTCCCTCTCATTTCTACTGAAATGAAAAAGCAAAGGAGTGAAGGCCTGGAAACTCAGGATCCCTCTCCATCAACAGGTAAAAAGGGTATCACAGTATCCCCTAACCACCCTGCCATTCAGGATACCATTCCTGTGGTGGGAGAAACCTCTCCTGGGGTGGCACCTGTTCCAAGGGAAGCATCAGCTGGCAAAGCTGTACTCCCTGAGGTAGAAGTACCTCTCTGTGGGATAACTAACATTGGTGACAAAAAGAGCACCATTTTAGTTAACATGGAGCATCCCTCCAACCCTCCCAGAGAAACTTTAGTGCAGAAACTCTGCACTGCCTCACAACACTTAGGACAGCATCCCTGCCCTAGTGTGGAGCTCATAGGACAGCATCCCTGCCCTGCTCCAACCCAAGAGAAACAGCATCCCTGTTCTCTCTTCCAGCCATATGGACAAAGTTTTTGCCCAGCTATGGCTTTTCTGAGACAGCATCCCTGTCTGGCATTTCCATCACTACAAATAGGTTCAGTGGACAATTCTCACTGCTCTAAACTAAAACTTACTGATAGAAACTCTGAAAATAGATCTTCACATTGTTGCTTAGCTAAAAAACTTCAAACAGGGTGGTTTACATCCTCACAGGGAAGTAACCATATAGTGGATGATAAAGGGAGTAACCAGTCTATTGCAGAGCTACTCTCTACTTATCACCACTTAGACAATAAAGTCTCAACTGGCCAAGGTTAGCCTTATTGTCCTTCGTTTGGGGGGGGGTTGTGTGAGAAAGTAGCCTCTTTCTAGCCTTGTTACCCCCACTTTTGGCCTGTTTGTGAGTGTATGTCAGGGTGTTTTCACTGTCTCACTGGGATCCTGCTAGCCAGGGCCCAGTGCTCATAGTGAAAACCCTATGTTTTCAGTATGTTTGTTATGTGTCACTGGGACCCTGCTAGTCAGGACCCCAGTGCTCATAGGTTTGTGGCCTATATGTATGTGTTCCCTGTGTGGTGCCTAACTGTCTCACTGAGGCAATGCTAACCAGAACCTCAGTGGTTATGCTCTCTCATTTATTTCAAATTGTCACTAACAGGCTAGTGACCAATTTTACCGATTTACATTGGCTTACTGGAACACCCTTATAATTCCCTAGTATATGGTACTGAGGTACCCAGGGTATTGGGGTTCCAGGAGATCCCTATGGACTGCAGCATTTCTTTTGCCACCCATAGGGAGCTCTGACAATTCTTACACAGGCCTGCCACTGCAGCCTGAGTGAAATAACGTCCACGTTATTTCACAGCCATTTTACACTGCACTTAAGTAACTTATAAGTCACCTATATGTCTAACGTTTACCTGGTAAAGGTTAGGTGCAAAGTTACTTAGTGTGAGGGCACCCTGGCACTAGCCAAGGTGCCCCCACATTGTTCAGGGCCAATTTCCCTGACTTTGTGAGTGCGGGGACACCATTACACACGTGCACTACATATAGGTCTCTACCTATATGTAGCTTCACAATGGTAACTCCGAATATGGCCATGTAACATGTCTATGATCATGGAATTGCCCCCTCTATGCCATCCTGGCATAGTTGGCACAATCCCATGATCCCAGTGGTCTGTAGCACAGACCCTGGTACTGCCAAACTGCCCTTCCTGGGGTTTCACTGCAGCTGCTTCTGCTGCCAACCCCTCAGACAGACATCTGCCCTCCTCGGGTCCAGCCAGGCCTGGCCCAGGATGGCAGAACAAAGAACTTCCTCTGAGAAAGGGTGTTACACCCTCTCCCTTTGGAAAATGGTGTGAAGGCAGGGGAGGAGTAGCCTCCCCCAGCCTCTGGAAATGCTTTGTTGGGCACAGAGGTGCCCAATTCTGCATAAGCCAGTCTACACCGGTTCAGGGGACCCCTTAGCCCTGCTCTGGCGCGAAACTGGACAAAGGAAAGAGCTCCTCCAGTGTGCTCCAGACCTCTGCCATCTTGGAAACAGAGGTGCTGCTGGCACACTGGACTGCTCTGAGTGGCCAGTGCCACCAGGTGACGTCAGAGACTACTTGTGATAGGCTCCTTCAGGTGTTCCTAGCCTTTCCTCTCTCCTAGGTAGCCAAACCCTCTTTTCTGGCTATTTAGGGTCTCTGTCTCTGGGGAAACTTTAGATAACGAATGCAAGAGCTCATCCGAGTTCCTCTGCATCTCTCTCTTCACCTTCTGCCAAGGAATCGACTGCTGACCGCGCTGGAAGCCTGCAACACTGCAACAAAGTAGCAAAGACGACTACTGCAACTCTGTAACGCTGATCCTGCCGCCTTCTCGACTGTTTTCCTGGTGGTGCATGCTGTGGGGGTAGTCTGCCTCCTCTCTGCACTAGAAGCTCCGAAGAAATCTACCGTGGGTCGACGGAATCTTCCCCCTGCAACCGCAGGCACCAAAAAGCTGCATTACCGGTCCCTTGGGTCTCCTCTCAGCACGACGAGCGAGGTCCCTCGAATCCAGCAACTCTGTCCAAGTGACTCCCACAGTCCAGTGACTCTTCAGTCCAAGTTTGGTGGAGGTAAGTCCTTGCCTCACCTCGCTAGACTGCATTGCTGGGAACCGCGACTTTTGCAGCTACTCCGGCCTCCGTGCACTTCCGGCGGAAATCCTTTGTGCACAGTCCAGCCTGGGTCCACGGCACTCTAACCTGCATTGCACGACCTCCTAAGTTGTTCTCCGGCGACGTGGGACTTCTTTGTGCGACTTCGGGTGAGCACTGTTTCACGCATCCTTGTAGTGCCTGTTTCTGGCACTTCTCCGGGTGCTACCTGCTGCTAAGAGGGCTCCTTGTCTTGCTCGACCTCCCCTCTACCTCCTGGTCCAATTTGCGACCTCCTGGTCCCTCCTGGGCCACAACAGCATCCAAAAACGCTAACCGCACGATTTGCAGCTAGCAAGGCTTGTTGGCGTTCTTTCGGCGGGAAAACACTTCTGCACGACTCTACAAGGCGAGAGGGATCCGTCCTCCAAAGTGGAAGTCTCTAGCCCTTTGCTTTCCTGCAGAAACCGCAGCTTCTTTGTCCAGTAGAATCTTCTTTGCACCCGCAGCTGGCATTTCCTGGGCATCTGCCCATCTCCGACTTGCTTGTGACTTTTGGACTTGGTCCCCTTGTTCCACAGGTACCCTAGATTGGAAATCCACAGTTGTTGCATTGTTGGTTTGTGTCTTTCCTGCATTATTCCTCTAACACGACTTCTTTGTCCTTAGGGGAACTTCAGTGCAATTTGCACTCACTTTACAGGGTCTTGGGGAGGGTTATTTTTCTAACTCTCACTATTTTCTAATAGTCCCAGCGACCCTCTACAAGGTCACATAGGTTTGGGGTCCATTCGTGGTTCGCATTCCACTTTTGGAGTATATGGTTTGTGTTGCCCCTATCCCTTTGTTTCCCCATTGCATCCTATTGTAACTATACATTGTTTGCACTGTTTTCTAAGACTATACTGCATATTTTTGCTATTGTGTATATATATCTTGTGTATATTTCCTATCCTCTCACTGAGGGTACACTCTAAGATACTTTGGCATATTGTCATAAAAATAAAGTACCTTTATTTTTAGTATAACTGTGTATTGTGTTTTCTTATGATATTGTGCATATGACACTAAGTGGTACTGTAGTAGCTTCACACGTCTCCTAGTTCAGCCTAAGCTGCTCTGCTAAGCTACCATTATCTATCAGCCTAAGCTGCTAGACACCCTATACACTAATAAGGGATAACTGGGCCTGGTGCAAGGTGCAAGTACCCCTTGGTACTCACTACAAGCCAGTCCAGCCTCCTACATTGGTTGTGCAGCGGTGGGATAAGTGCTTTGAGACTACTTACCACTCTTGTCATTGTACTTTTCATAAGAGAAAAATATACAAAACAAGGTCAGTGTATATACACATAGCCAAAAAGTTTTGCATTTCCTCTTTTCACTCTTTTCTAAGTGCTGAAAAGTACTTCTAACTTTCTAAAAAGTTCTACAAAGTTTTTAAAGTTTTTTTTCTCTGTCTTTCTAAAAGCTCTGACAAACTTTTTTCTCTTTTTCTATCACTTTAACTCTCTCTAAAAATGTCTGGCACAGGCCAAAATGTTGACCTGTCTAAGATTGAATATGACCACCTTAGCTGGAAAGGAGCAAGGAGTCTCTGTATAGAGAGAGGTTTGAGTGTAGGGAAGAATCCTTCCTTGGAATTGTTACTTAACATGCTTAGAGAACAAGATAAGGCTAAAAGTGCCCCATCTGTTGAAAAAGTAGCTAATGGTTCCCAATCTGATCCAGGGACTCCCCCAGGAAAAGATTCAGGAAAGAAACTTCTCAGTCTGCCCATTACTAGACAGTCTAGCATAGTTGGTACAGAGATTGAATCACACCATACTGATGGTGCGCTCTCACATTATACTGTTAGCCAAGCTGTTAGGGTGCCCTCTGTAAGGGACAGGTCTCCTTCTGTCCATTCTCACCATACTTCTGTTTCAAGGAATGTCCCTCCCACCCACCCTGATGACAGATTGTTAGAAAGGGAGCTCAATAGATTGAGAGTGGAACAAACCAGACTGAAGCTCAAGAAGCAACAGCTGGATTTGGATAGACAGTCTTTAGAAGTAGAGAAGGAGAGACAGAAACTGGGTTTAGAAACCCATGGTGGCAGCAGCAGTATTCCCCATAGTCATCCTGCAAAAGAGCATGATTCCAGGAATCTGCATAAGATAGTTCCCCCTTATAAGGAGGGGGATGACAATAACAAGTGGTTTGCTGCACTTGAGAGGGCCTGTGCTGTACAGGATGTCCCTCAAAGGCAGTGGGCTGCTATCCTATGGCTATCATTTAGTGGAAAAGGTAGGGATAGGCTCCTTACTGTGAAGAAAGTGATGCCAATAATTTTACAGTTCTTAAGAATGCACTCCTGGATGGTTATGGCTTAACCACTGAACAATACAAGATAAAGTTCAGAGAGACCAAAAAGGAGTCTTCACAAGAGTGGGTTGATTTCATTGACCATTCAGTGAAGGCCTTGGAGGGGTGGTTACATGGCAGTAAAGTTACTGATTATGACAGCCTGTATAACTTGATCCTGAGAGAGCATATTCTTAATAATTGTGTGTCTGATTTGTTGCACCAGTACTTGGTGGACTCTGATCTGACCTCTCCCCAAGAATTGGGAAAGAAGGCAGACAAATGGGTCAGAACAAGGGTGAACAGAAAAGTTCATACAGGGGGTGACAAAGAGAACACTAAGAAGAAAGATGGTGAAAAATCTCAAGATAAGCATGGGGATAAGGGTAAAACCAAAGATCCCACTTCAAATCTTAAACACTCTTCAGGGGGTGGAGATAAAACAAATTCTTCCTCTTCTTCTCAACCTACACAGTTTAAAAAGCCTTGGTGCTTTGTGTGTAAAAACAGAGGCCATAGGCCAGGGGATAGGTCCTGTCCAGGTAAACCCCCTGAGCCTACCACCACTAATACATCAAGCTCTAGTGCCCCTAGCAGTAGTGGTACTAGTGGTGGGACTGCTGGCAACAGTCAAGCAAAGGGTGTAGTTGGGTTCACTTATGGGTCCATCATAGAAACTGGGGTAGTCAGTCCCAAGACAGTTTCTGTCACACCTAGTGGCATTGGCCTTGCCACACTGGCTGCTTGTCCCCTTACAATGGATAAGTACAGGCAGACAGTTTCAATAAATGGTGTTGAGGCCTTGGCCTACAGGGACACAGGTGCCAGTATCACTTTGGTGACTGAAAACCTAGTGCCTCCTGAACAACACATCATTGGACAACAGTATAAGATTATTGATGTCCATAACTCCACTAAGTTTCTTCCCTTAGCTATAATTCAGTTTAGTTTGGGGTGGAGTTACTGGCCCTAAGCAGGTGGTGGTATCACCTAGCTTCCCTGTAGACTGTCTCTTAGGTAATGACCTAGAGGCCTCAGGTTGGGCTGATGTACAGTTTTATGCCCATGCAGCTATGCTGGGCATCCCAGAGGAATTGTTCCCTCTCATTTCTACTGAAATGAAAAAGCAAAGGAGTGAAGGCCTGGAAACTCAGGATCCCTCTCCATCAACAGGTAAAAAGGGTATCACAGTATCCCCTAACCACCCTGCCATTCAGGATACCATTCCTGTGGTGGGAGAAACCTCTCCTGGGGTGGCACCTGTTCCAAGGGAAGCATCAGCTGGCAAAGCTGTACTCCCTGAGGTAGAAGTACCTCTCTGTGGGATAACTAACATTGGTGACAAAAAGAGCACCATTTTAGTTAACATGGAGCATCCCTCCAACCCTCCCAGAGAAACTTTAGTGCAGAAACTCTGCACTGCCTCACAACACTTAGGACAGCATCCCTGCCCTAGTGTGGAGCTCATAGGACAGCATCCCTGCCCTGCTCCAACCCAAGAGAAACAGCATCCCTGTTCTCTCTTCCAGCCATATGGACAAAGTTTTTGCCCAGCTATGGCTTTTCTGAGACAGCATCCCTGTCTGGCATTTCCATCACTACAAATAGGTTCAGTGGACAATTCTCACTGCTCTAAACTAAAACTTACTGATAGAAACTCTGAAAATAGATCTTCACATTGTTGCTTAGCTAAAAAACTTCAAACAGGGTGGTTTACATCCTCACAGGGAAGTAACCATATAGTGGATGATAAAGGGAGTAACCAGTCTATTGCAGAGCTACTCTCTACTTATCACCACTTAGACAATAAAGTCTCAACTGGCCAAGGTTAGCCTTATTGTCCTTCGTTTGGGGGGGGGTTGTGTGAGAAAGTAGCCTCTTTCTAGCCTTGTTACCCCCACTTTTGGCCTGTTTGTGAGTGTATGTCAGGGTGTTTTCACTGTCTCACTGGGATCCTGCTAGCCAGGGCCCAGTGCTCATAGTGAAAACCCTATGTTTTCAGTATGTTTGTTATGTGTCACTGGGACCCTGCTAGTCAGGACCCCAGTGCTCATAGGTTTGTGGCCTATATGTATGTGTTCCCTGTGTGGTGCCTAACTGTCTCACTGAGGCAATGCTAACCAGAACCTCAGTGGTTATGCTCTCTCATTTATTTCAAATTGTCACTAACAGGCTAGTGACCAATTTTACCGATTTACATTGGCTTACTGGAACACCCTTATAATTCCCTAGTATATGGTACTGAGGTACCCAGGGTATTGGGGTTCCAGGAGATCCCTATGGACTGCAGCATTTCTTTTGCCACCCATAGGGAGCTCTGACAATTCTTACACAGGCCTGCCACTGCAGCCTGAGTGAAATAACGTCCACGTTATTTCACAGCCATTTTACACTGCACTTAAGTAACTTATAAGTCACCTATATGTCTAACGTTTACCTGGTAAAGGTTAGGTGCAAAGTTACTTAGTGTGAGGGCACCCTGGCACTAGCCAAGGTGCCCCCACATTGTTCAGGGCCAATTTCCCTGACTTTGTGAGTGCGGGGACACCATTACACACGTGCACTACATATAGGTCTCTACCTATATGTAGCTTCACAATGGTAACTCCGAATATGGCCATGTAACATGTCTATGATCATGGAATTGCCCCCTCTATGCCATCCTGGCATAGTTGGCACAATCCCATGATCCCAGTGGTCTGTAGCACAGACCCTGGTACTGCCAAACTGCCCTTCCTGGGGTTTCACTGCAGCTGCTTCTGCTGCCAACCCCTCAGACAGACATCTGCCCTCCTCGGGTCCAGCCAGGCCTGGCCCAGGATGGCAGAACAAAGAACTTCCTCTGAGAAAGGGTGTTACACCCTCTCCCTTTGGAAAATGGTGTGAAGGCAGGGGAGGAGTAGCCTCCCCCAGCCTCTGGAAATGCTTTGTTGGGCACAGAGGTGCCCAATTCTGCATAAGCCAGTCTACACCGGTTCAGGGGACCCCTTAGCCCTGCTCTGGCGCGAAACTGGACAAAGGAAAGAGCTCCTCCAGTGTGCTCCAGACCTCTGCCATCTTGGAAACAGAGGTGCTGCTGGCACACTGGACTGCTCTGAGTGGCCAGTGCCACCAGGTGACGTCAGAGACTACTTGTGATAGGCTCCTTCAGGTGTTCCTAGCCTTTCCTCTCTCCTAGGTAGCCAAACCCTCTTTTCTGGCTATTTAGGGTCTCTGTCTCTGGGGAAACTTTAGATAACGAATGCAAGAGCTCATCCGAGTTCCTCTGCATCTCTCTCTTCACCTTCTGCCAAGGAATCGACTGCTGACCGCGCTGGAAGCCTGCAACACTGCAACAAAGTAGCAAAGACGACTACTGCAACTCTGTAACGCTGATCCTGCCGCCTTCTCGACTGTTTTCCTGGTGGTGCATGCTGTGGGGGTAGTCTGCCTCCTCTCTGCACTAGAAGCTCCGAAGAAATCTACCGTGGGTCGACGGAATCTTCCCCCTGCAACCGCAGGCACCAAAAAGCTGCATTACCGGTCCCTTGGGTCTCCTCTCAGCACGACGAGCGAGGTCCCTCGAATCCAGCAACTCTGTCCAAGTGACTCCCACAGTCCAGTGACTCTTCAGTCCAAGTTTGGTGGAGGTAAGTCCTTGCCTCACCTCGCTAGACTGCATTGCTGGGAACCGCGACTTTTGCAGCTACTCCGGCCTCCGTGCACTTCCGGCGGAAATCCTTTGTGCACAGTCCAGCCTGGGTCCACGGCACTCTAACCTGCATTGCACGACCTCCTAAGTTGTTCTCCGGCGACGTGGGACTTCTTTGTGCGACTTCGGGTGAGCACTGTTTCACGCATCCTTGTAGTGCCTGTTTCTGGCACTTCTCCGGGTGCTACCTGCTGCTAAGAGGGCTCCTTGTCTTGCTCGACCTCCCCTCTACCTCCTGGTCCAATTTGCGACCTCCTGGTCCCTCCTGGGCCACAACAGCATCCAAAAACGCTAACCGCACGATTTGCAGCTAGCAAGGCTTGTTGGCGTTCTTTCGGCGGGAAAACACTTCTGCACGACTCTACAAGGCGAGAGGGATCCGTCCTCCAAAGTGGAAGTCTCTAGCCCTTTGCTTTCCTGCAGAAACCGCAGCTTCTTTGTCCAGTAGAATCTTCTTTGCACCCGCAGCTGGCATTTCCTGGGCATCTGCCCATCTCCGACTTGCTTGTGACTTTTGGACTTGGTCCCCTTGTTCCACAGGTACCCTAGATTGGAAATCCACAGTTGTTGCATTGTTGGTTTGTGTCTTTCCTGCATTATTCCTCTAACACGACTTCTTTGTCCTTAGGGGAACTTCAGTGCAATTTGCACTCACTTTACAGGGTCTTGGGGAGGGTTATTTTTCTAACTCTCACTATTTTCTAATAGTCCCAGCGACCCTCTACAAGGTCACATAGGTTTGGGGTCCATTCGTGGTTCGCATTCCACTTTTGGAGTATATGGTTTGTGTTGCCCCTATCCCTTTGTTTCCCCATTGCATCCTATTGTAACTATACATTGTTTGCACTGTTTTCTAAGACTATACTGCATATTTTTGCTATTGTGTATATATATCTTGTGTATATTTCCTATCCTCTCACTGAGGGTACACTCTAAGATACTTTGGCATATTGTCATAAAAATAAAGTACCTTTATTTTTAGTATAACTGTGTATTGTGTTTTCTTATGATATTGTGCATATGACACTAAGTGGTACTGTAGTAGCTTCACACGTCTCCTAGTTCAGCCTAAGCTGCTCTGCTAAGCTACCATTATCTATCAGCCTAAGCTGCTAGACACCCTATACACTAATAAGGGATAACTGGGCCTGGTGCAAGGTGCAAGTACCCCTTGGTACTCACTACAAGCCAGTCCAGCCTCCTACACTCACCCTAGACCCAGGCCAGATGAGCTGATAGATACACTGGCTTCTGCCAAGTATCTAAGCACTTTTGACTTCACTGCAGGGTATTGGCAGATTAAGTTCTCAGAAGATGCTAAACCTTAAACAGCATTTTCAACCATTGGAGGGCACTATCAGTTCACTGTTATGCCCTTTGGATTGAAAAATGTACCTGACACTTTTCAGAGGTTGGTGAATACAGTCCTCCAAGGATTTGAACCCTTTAGTGCAGCATATCTAGATGATATAGCTGTCTTTAGCTCCACCTGGGATGATCACCTGGTCCACCTGTGGAACGTTTTGGAGGCCCTGCAAAAGGCAGGCCTCACTATCAAGGCTTCAAAGTTCTAGATAGGGCAGGGGAAAGTGGTTTATCTGTGCTACCTGGTAGATGGGGAACAGATTGCACCTCTGCAGGGGAAGATCCAAACCATTATGGAATTGGCTCCCCCTACACCTCAAACCCAGGTGAGAGCCTTCCTAGGCCTCACAGGGTACTATAGGAGGTTCATCAAGAACTATGGCACTATAGTTGCCCCTCTTAATGACCTCACATCCAAAAAGATGCCTAAAAGGGTATTATGGGCAGCTAGCTGTCAAAAGGCTTTTGATGAGCTCAAACAGGCCATGTGTTCTGCACCTGTCCTAAAAAGGCCTTGTTACTCCAAAAGATTCATAGTTCAGACTGATGCTTCTGAATTAGGGGTAGGGGCAGTTATATCACAGCTTAACACTGAGGGACAAGATCAACCTGTTGCTTTTATTAGCAGGAGGTTGACCCCTAGAGAAAAGTGTTGGTCTACCATAGAGAGGGAGGCCTTTGCTGTGGTCTGGGCACTGAAGAAGTTGAGGCCATACCTGTTTGGCACTCACTTTATTGTTCAGACAGACCACAAACCTCTACTCTGGCTAAAACAAATGAAAGGTGAAAACCCTAAATTGTTGAGGTGGTCCATATCTCTACAGGGAATGGACTATACAGTGGAACATAGACCTGGGAGTACCCACTCCAATGCAGATGGACTCTCTAGATATTTCCACTTAGACAATGAAGACTCATGTGGGCAAAGTTAGCCTTATAGTCCCTCGTTTGGGGGGGGGTGTCTAGGAAAGTACCATCTTACCTGGCATGTTACCCCCATTTTTACATGTATGTAAGTTTGTTTTTACCTGTCTCACTGGGATGCTGCTAGCCAGGACCCCAGTGCTCATAGTTTGTGGCCTGATTGTGACTGTGTAGTGACTAACTAACTGTGTCACTGACACTCTGCTAACCAGAACCTCAGTGCTTATGCTCTCTCTGCCTTTAAATTTGTCACTTGTAGGACGCTGGCCTGGCTTATAGTGGGTACCTTGTGGTACTTACACCTTGTGCCAGGTCCAGTTATCCCTTATTAGTTGAATAGAGGTGTTTCTAGCAGCTTAGGGTGATAGAGGTAGCTATGGCAAAGCAGCTTAGGCTGAACTAGGAGACATGCAAAGCCCCTACTATACCACTTATATCATATAGCACAATATCATAAGAAAACATAATACTCAGAGTTACTAAAAATAAAGATACTTTATTATAGTGACAATATGACAAAAGTATCTCAGAGGATACCCTCACTTAGGAGCTAAGTAATATACACAAATTATATGTACACAAATACAAAACAGGTAAGTAACAGTAAGAAAAGTAGTGCAAACAATGTAGAATCACAATAGGATGCAATAGGTAGACATAGGTCTAGGGGCAACACAAACCATATACTCCAAAAGTGGAATGCGAATCATAAATGGACCCCAGACCTATGGGAGGTTGTCGAGGGTCACTGGGACTTTAAGAAAACAGTAAGGGTGTCCAAGATACCCCACCCCAAGACCCTGAAAAGTAGGAGTAAAGTTACCCTACTACCCCAGAAAGACAGAATAGTTGTGATAGGGGATTCTGCACGAACCACAAGCACCAGCAAAACACTGAAGACGGATTCCTGGACCTGAGGACCTGTAAAGGAAGGGGACCAAGTCCAAGAGTCACGCAAGTGTCCGGGGGGGCAGGAGCCCACTAAACCCTGGATGAAGGTGCAAAAGGGCTGCCTCTGGGTGGAAGAAGCCAAAGATTCTGCAACAACGGAAGGCACCAGGAACTTCCACTTTGGTGAAAAGATGTCTGATGGCATGCTGGAGGTTGCAGAAGTGTTTCTACGCAGAAATACCACAAACAAGCCTTGCTAGCTGCAAGAGTCGTGATTGAGGACTTTGGGTGCTTCTGGGGACCAAGAAGGACCAGGATGTTGCCCCTTGGAGGAGGAGACAGAGGGGGCGCTCAGCAACTCAAATAGCTCCCGAAGAAGCAGGCAGCGCCCACAGAAGTACTGGAACAGGCACTTAGAAGATCTGAGGACAGCGGTCGACTCAGAGTCACAAAGGAGGGTCCCACGATGTCAGAGTCCAACTCAGTGAGTTGGGCAATGCAGGACGGAGTGCTGGGGACACAGGCTAGTCTCTGCACAAAGGAAGTCCTGGAAAAGTGCACAGAAGCCAGAGCAGCAGCAAATCACGCAGTACACAGGTTTGCTGTCTGGCGTGAGGAGGTAAGGACTTTCCTCCACCAAATTTGGACAGAAGGGCCACTGGACTGTGGGAGATACTTGGACCCAGCTCCTGTGTTCCAGGGACAACGCTCGTCAGGATGAGAGGGGACCCAGAGGACGGGTGATGCAGAAGTTTGGTGCCTGCGTTGTCAGGGGGATTATTCCGTCGACCCACTGGAGATTTATTCTTGGCTTCCAGTGCTGGGTGAAGGCAGACAGCCCTCAGAGCATGCACCACCAAGAAACAGTCGAGAAAGCCAGCAGGATGAGGCACTACAATGTTGGTGGTAGTCATCTTGCTACTTTGTTGCAGTTTTGCAGGCGTCCTGAGCAGTCAGCGGTCGATCCTTTGGCAGAAGGTGAAGAGGGAGATGCAGAGGAACTCTGGTGAGCTCTTGCATTCGTTATCTAAAGAATTCCCCAAAGCAGAGACCCTAAATAGCCAGAAAAGGAGGTTTGGCTACCAAGGAAGGAGGATTGGCTACCAAGAGAGCCTATCAGAGCCTCTGACGTCACCTGCTGGCACTGGCCACTCAGAGCAGTCCAGTGTGCCCCCAATGTAGGAGGCTGGCCTGGCTTGTAGTGGGTACCAAGGGGTACTTACACTCTGTACCAGGTCCAGTTATCCCTTATTAGTGTAGAAGAGGTGTTTCTAGCAGCTTAGGCTGATAGAAGGTAGCTATAGCAGAGCAGCTTAGGCTGAACTGGGAGACATGCAAAGCTCCTACTATACCACTGGTGTCATATGCACAATATCATAAGAAAACACAATTCACAGATATACTAAAAATAAAGGTACTTTATTTTTATGACAATATGCCAAAAGTATCTCAGTGAGTACCCTCAGTATGAGGATGACAAATATACACAAGATATATGTACACAATACCAAAAATATGCAGTAATAGCAAAAGGAAGTAATGCAAGCAGTGTAAAGTTACAATAGATTGCAATAGCAGCACATAGGTATAGGGGCAACACAAACCATATACTCCAAAAGTGGAATGCGAACCACGAATGGACCCCAAACCTATGTGAGCTTGTAGAGGGTCGCTGGGACTGTAAGAAAACAGTGAGGGCTAGAAAAATAGCCCACCCCAAGACCCAGTAAGGTAGGTGTAAACTGCACCTACAACCCCCAGAGAGCACAGAAGTCGTGATAGGGGGATTCTGCAAGGAAAACCAAAACCAGCAAAGCAACAACAGTGGATTTCCGGACAGAGTACCTGTGGAACAAGGGGACCAAGTCCTCCAAGAGTCGCGACAGTGTCGAGAGTGGGCAGATGCCCAGGAAATGCCAACTGAGGATGCAAAGGAGCTGCCACCGGATGGAAGAAGCTTGGTGTTTTGCAAGAACGAAGAGGACTAGGAACTTCCACTTTGGAGGATGGATGTCCCACGTCGTGAAGAAGCTTGCAGAGGTGCTCCCATGCAGAAAGACAGCAAATAAGCCTTGCTAGCTGCAAGGGTCGCGGTTAGGGTTTTTGGATGCTGCTGTGGCCCAGGAGCGACCAGGATGTCGCCACTTGGATGAGGAGACAGAGGGGGTGCCCAGCAAGTCAGGGAGCCCTCACAGAAGCAGGCAGCACCCACAGAAGTACCGGAACAGGCACTTAGTAGAGGACTGAACCGGAGTCCACCTGAAGTCACAAAAGGGAGTCCCACGACGCCGGAGGACAACTCAGAAGGTTGTGTACTGCAGGTTAGAGTATCAGGGACCCAGGCTTAGCTGTGCACGAAGGAAATCCTGGAAGAGTGCACAGGAGCCGGAGCAGCTGCAAATCACGCGGTACCCCGCAATGCAGTCTAGCGCAAGGACTTACCTCCACCAAACTTCGACTGAAGAGTCACTGGACTGTGGGAGTCACTTGGACAGAGTTGCTGAGTTCCAGGGACCACGCTCGTTGTGCTGAGAGGGGACCCAGAGGACTGGTGATGCAGTCTTTTGTTGCCTGCGGTTGCAGGGGGAAGATTCCGTCGACCCACAGGAGATTTCTTCAGAGCTCCTGGTGCAAGAAGGAGGCAGGCTACCCCCAGAGCATGCACCACCAGGAAACAGGCAAGAAAGCCGGAAGGATGAAGCGATACAAGGTTGCAGTAGTCGTCTTTGCTACTTTGTTGCGGTTTTGCAGGCGTCCTGAGCAGTCAGCGGTCGATGCTTTGGCTGAAGGTGAAGAGGCAGATGCCAGAAAAGGAGGTTTGGCTACCTAGGAAGGAGGATAGGCTATTAAGAAAGGTAAGAGCCTATCAGAAGGAGTCTCTGACGTCACCTGCTGGCCCTGGCCACTCAGAGCAGTCCAGTGGGCCAGCACACCTCTGAATCCAAGATGGCAGAGGTCTGGGGCACGCTGGAAGAGCTCTGGGCACCTCCCGTGGGAGGTGCAGGTCAGGGGATTGGTCACTCCCCTTTCCTTTGTCCAGTTTCGCGCCAGAGCAGGTCTGGGGGATCCCTGAACCGGTGTAGACTGGCTTATGCAGAGATAGGCAGCATCTGTGCCCATCAAAGCATTTCCAGAGGCTGGGGGAGGCTACTCCTCCCCAGCCCTGACACCTTTTTCCAAAGGGAGAGGGTGTAACACCCTATCTCTGAGGATGTCCTTTGCTCTGCCTTCCTGGGCCAGGCCTGGCTGGACCCCAGGAGGGCAGAAACCTGTCTGAGGGGTTGGCAGCAGCAGCAGCTGCAGTGGAAACCCCGGAAAGGCAGTTTGGCAGTACCCGGGTTCTGTGCTAGAGACCCGGGGGATCATGGAATTGTCACCCCAATGCCAGAATGGCATTGGGGTGACAATTCCATGATCTTAGACATGTTACATAGCCATGTTCGGAGTTACCATTGTGACGCTATACATAGGTAGTGACCTATGTATAGTGCACGCGTGAAATGGTGTCCCCGCACTCACAAAGTCCGGGGAATTTGCCCTGAACGATGTGGGGGCACCTTGGCTAGTGCCAGGGTGCCCACACACTAAGTAACTTTGCACCCAACCATTACCAGGTGAAGGTTAGACATATAGGTGACTTATAAGTTACTTAAGTGCAGTGGTAAATGGCTGTGAAATAACGTGGATGTTATTTCACTCAGGCTGCAGTGGCAGGCCTGTGTAAGAATTGTCAGATCTCCCTATGGGTGGCAAAAGAAATTCTGCAGCCCATAGGGATCTCCTGGAACCCCAATACCCTGGGTACCTCAGTACCATATACTAGGGATTTATATGGGTGTACCAGTATGCCAATGTGAATTGGTGAAATTGGTCACTAGCCTGTTAGTGACAAATTTGTAAAGCAGAGAGAGCATAACCACTGAGCTTCTGGTTAGCAGAGCCTCAGTGAGACAGTTAGGCATCACACAGGGAACACATACATATAGGCCACAAACTTATGAGCACTGGGTTCCTGGCTAGCAGGGTCCCAGTGACACATAACAAACATACGGACAACATAGCGTTTTCACTATGAGCACTGGGCCCTGGCTAGCAGGATCCCAGTGAGACAGTGAAAACACCCTGACATATACTCACAAACAGGCCAAAAGTGGGGGTAACAAGGCTAGAAAGAGGCTACTTTCTCACAAGGGGTCTCTGACGTCACCTGCTGGCACTGGCCACTCAGAGCTGTCCATTGTGCCCCAACACCTCTGAATCCAAGATGGCAGAGGTCTGGGACAAACTGGAGGAGCTCTGGGCACCTCCCCTGGGGAGGTGCTGGTCAGGGGAGTTGTCACTCCCCTTTCCTTTGTCAGAGGAGGGCTGGGGGGATCCCTGAACCCGTGTAGACTGGCTTATGTAAGGAGGGCACCATGTGTGTCCTTCAAAGCATTTCCAGATGCCAGGAGAAGCTACTCCTGTCAGGCCCTTAACACCTCCCCTGGGGAGTTGCTGGTCAGGGGAGTGGTCACTCCCCTGTCCTTAGTCCAGTTTCGCACCAGAGCAGGGCTGGGGGGTCCCTAAACCAGTGTAGACTGGCTTATGCAGAGATGGGCACCATCTGTGCCCATCAAAGCATTTCCAGAGGCTGGGGGAGGCTACTCCTCACCAGCCCTTCACACCTATATCCAAAGGGAGAGGGTGTAACACCCTCTCTCAGAGGAAATCCTTTGTTCTGCCTTCCTGGGACCAAGCTGCCCAGGCCCCAGGGGGGCAGAAACCTGTCTGAAGGGTTGGCAGTAGTAGCAGCTGCAGTGGAAACCCCGGAAAGGCAATTTGGCAGTACCCGGGTTCTGTGCTAGAGACCCGGGAATGCATGGAATTGTCCCCCCAGCACCAGAATGTTATTGAGGTGACAATTCCATGATCCTAGACATGTTACATGGCCATGTTCGGAGTTACCATTGTGATGCTACATATAGGTAGTGACCTATATGTAGTGCACATGTGTAATGGTGTCCCCGCACTCACAAAGTTCGGGGAATTTGCCCTGAACAATTTGCGGGAACCTTGGCTAGTGCCAGGGTGCCATCACACTAAGTAACTTGGCATCTAACCTTCACCAAGTGAGGGTTAGACATATAGGTGACTTATAAGTGTGAGAAAGTAGCCTCTTTCTAGCCTTGTTACCCCCACTTTTGGCCTGTTTGTGAGTATATGTCAGGGTGTTTTCACTGTCTCACTGGTATCCTACTAGCCAGGGCCCAGTGCTCATAGTGAAAACCCTATGTTTTCAGTATGTTTGTTATGTGTCACTGGGACCCTGCTAGTCAGGACCCCAGTGCTCATAAGTTTGTGGCCTATATGTATGTGTTCCCTGTGTGGTGCCTAACTGTCACACTGAGGCTCTGCTAACAAGAACCTCAGTGGTTATGCTCTCTCATTTCTTTCAAATTGTCACTAACAGGCTAGTGACCAATTTTACCAATTTACATTGGCTTACTGGAACACCCTTATAATTCCCTAGTATATGGTACTGAGGTACCCAGGGTATTGGGGTTACAGGAGATCCCTATGGGCTGCAGCATTTCTTTTGCCACCCATAGGGAGCTCTGACAATTCTTACACAGGCCTGGCACTGCAGCCTGAGTGAAATAACGTCCACGTTATTTCACAGCCATTTTACACTGCACTTAAGTAACTTATAAGTCACCTATATGTCTAACCTTTACCAGATAAAGGTTAGGTGCAAAGTTACTTAGTGTGAGGGCACCCTGGCACTAGCCAAGGTGCCCCCACATTGTTCAGGGCCAATTCCCTGGACTTTGTGAGTGCGGGGACACCATTACACGCGTGCACTACATATAGGTCACTACCTATATGTAGCTTCACAATGGTAACTCCGAATATGGCCATGTAACATGTCTATGATCATGGAATTGCCCCCTCTATACCATCCTGGCATAGTTGGCACAATCCCATGATCCCAGTGGTCTGTAGCACAGACCCTGGTACTGCCAAACTGCCTTTCCTGGGGTTTCACTGCAGCGGCTGATGCTGCCAACCCCTCAGACAGGCTTCTGCCCTCCTGGGGTCCAGCCAGGCCTGGCCCAGGATGGCAGAACAAAGGACTTTTCCCGAGAGAGAGGGTGTTACACCCTCTCCCTTTGGAAAATGGTGTGAAGGCAGGGGAGGAGTAGCCTCCCCCAGCCTCTGGAAATGCTTTCATGGGCACATTTGGTGCCCATTTCTGCATAAGCCAGTCTACACCGGTTCAGGGACCCCTTAGCCCTGCTCTGGCGCGAAACTGGACAAAGGAAAGGGGAGTGACCACTCCCCTGACCTGCACCTCCCCTGGGAGGTGCCCAGAGCTCCTCCAGTGTGCTCCAGACCTCTGCCATCTTGGAAACAGAGGTGCTGCTGGCACACTGGACTGCTCTGAGTGGCCAGTGCCACCAGGTGACGTCAGAGACTCCTTCTGATAGGCTCCTTCAGGTGTTGCTAGCCTATCCTCTCTCCTAGGTAGCCAAACCCTCTTTTCTGGCTATTTAGGGTCTCTGTCTCTGGGGAAACTTTAGATAACGAATGCAAGAGCTCATCCGAGTTCCTCTGCATCTCTCTCTTCACCTTCTGCCAAGGAATCGACTGCTGACCGCGCTGGAAGCCTGCAAAACTGCAACATAGTAGCAAAGACGACTACTGCAACTCTGTAATGCTGATCCTACCGCCTTCTCGACTGTTTTCCTGGTGGTGCATGCTGTGGGGGTAGTCTGCCTCCTCTCTGCACTAGAAGCTCCGAAGAAATCTCCTGTGGGTCGACGGAATCGTCCCCCTGCAACCGCAGGCACCAAAGAACTGCATCACCGGTCCCCTGGGTCTCCTCTCAGCACGACGAGCGAGGTCCCTTGAATCCAGCAACTTTGTCCAAGTGACTCCCACAGTCCAGTGACTCTTCAGTCCAAGTTTGGTGGAGGTAAGTCCTTGCCTCCCCACGCCAGACTGCATTGCTGGGAACCGCGACTTTTGCAGCTACTCCGGCCTCCGTGCACTTCCGGCAGAAATCCTTTGTGCACAGTCCAGCCTGGGTCCACGGCACTCTAACCTGCATTGCACGACCTCCTAAGTTCTTCTCCGGCGACGTGGGACTCCTTTGTGCGACTTCGGGTGAGCACCGTTTCAAGCATTCTCGTAGTGCCTGTTTCTGGCACTTCTCCAGGTGCTACCTGCTGCTGAGAGGGCTCCTTGTCTTGCTCGACGTCCCCTCTGTCTCCTGACGCAATTTGCGACATCCTGGTCCCTCCTGGGCCACAGCAGCGTCCAAAAACCCTTACCGCACGATTTGCAGCTAGCGAGGCTTGTTGGCAGTCTTTCGGCAGGAAAACACTTCTGCACGACTCTCCACGGCGTGAGGGATCCGTCCTCCAAAGGGGAAGTCTCTAGCCCTTGTCCTTCCTGCAGAAACCTAAGCTTCTACAGTCCAGTAGCAGCTTCTTTGCACCCGCAGCTGGCATTTCCTGGGCATCTCCCCATCTCCGACTTGCTTGTGATTTTTGGACTTGGTCCCCTTGTTCCACAGGTACCCTCGACTGGAAATCCATCGTTGTTGCATTGCTGGTTTGTGTCTTTCCTGCAGAATTCCCCTATCACGACTTCTATGTCCTTTGGGGAATTTTAGTGCACTTTGCACTCACTTTTCAGGGTCTTGGGGTGGGCTATTTTTCTAACCCTTACTATTTTCTAATAGTCCCAGCGACCCTCTACAAGGTCACATAGGTTTGGGGTCCATTCGTGGTTCGCATTCCACTTTTGGAGTATATGGTTTGTGTTGCCCCTATCCCTATGTGTCTCCATTGCATCCTATTGTAACTATACATTGTTTGCACTGTTTTCTAAGACTATTACTGGATATTTTGGTATTGTGTATATATATCTTGTGTATATTTGCTATCCTCATACTGAGGGTACACTCTGAGATACTTTGGCATATTGTCATAAAAATAAAGTACCTTTATTTTTAGTATAACTGTGTATTGTGTTTTCTTATGATATTGTGCATATGACACTAAGTGGTACTGTAGGAGCTTCACTCGTCTCCTAGTTCAGCCTAAGCTGCTCTGCTAAGCTACCATTATCTATCAGCCTATGCTGCTAGACACCCTATACACTAATAAGGGATAACTGGGCCTGGTGCAAGGTGCAAGTACCCCTAGGTACTCACTACAAGCCAGTCCAGCATCCTACATCGGTTGTGCAGCGGTGGGATAAGTGCTTTGAGACTACTTACCACTCTTGTCATTGTACTTTTCATAAGAGAAAAATATACAAAACAAGTTCAGTGTGTGTACACATAACTAAAAAGTTTTGCATTTCCTCTTTTCACTCTTTTCTAAAGTGCTGAAAAGTACTTCTAAACTTACAAAAAGTTCTAAAAAGTTTTTAAAGTTTTTTTTCTCTGTCTTTCTAAAAGCTCTGATAAACTTTTTTCTCTTTTTCTATCACTTTAACCCTCTCTAAAAATGTCTGGCACAGGCCACAATGTTGATCTGTCCAAAATTGCATATGATCACCTTAGCTGGAAAGGAGCAAGGAGTCTCTGCGTAGAGAGAGGTTTGAGTGTAGGGAAGAATCCTTCCTTGGAATTGTTACTTAACATGCTTAGAGAACAGGATAAGGCTAAAAGTGCCCCATCTGTTGAAAAAGTAGCTAATGGTTCCCAATCTGATCCAGGGACTCCCCCAGGAAAAGATTCAGGAAAGAAACTTCCTAGCCTGCTCATTACTAGACAGTCTAGTATAGTTGGTACTGAGGTTGAGTCACACCATACAGATAGTGTTGTCTCACATCATAGCAAGAACATTCATTCTCATCACAGTAGAAATGATGTTTCTGTTAGCCAAGCAGTTAGGGTGCCCTCTGTAAGGGACAGGTCTCCTTCTGTCCATTCTCATCATACTTCTGTATCTAGAAATGTCCCTCCCACCAACCCTGATGACAGAATGTTAGAAAGGGAACTCAATAAGTTGAGGGTGGAACAAACCAGACTGAAGCTTAAAAAGCAACAGCTGGATTTGGATAGACAGTCTTTAGAACTAGAGAAGGAAAGACAGAAGTTGGGTTTTGAAACCCATGGTGGCAGCAGCAGTATTCCCCATAGTCATCCTGCAAAAGAGCAAGATTCCAGGAATCTGCATAAGATAGTTCCCCCTTATAAGGAGGGGGATGACATTAACAAGTGGTTTGCTGCACTTGAGAGGGCCTGTGTTGTACAGGATGGATGTCCCTCAAAGGCAGTGGGCTGCTATCCTATGGCTATCATTTAGTGGAAAAGGTAGGGATAGGCTCCTTACTGTGAAAGAAAATGAAGCTAATGATTACAAAGTTCTTAAGAATGCACTCCTGGATGGTTATGGCTTAACCACTGAACAATACAGGATAAAGTTCAGAGAGACCAAAAAGGAGTCTTCACAAGACTGGGTTGATTTCATTGACCATTCAGTGAAGGCCTTGGAGGGGTGGTTATATGGCAGTAAAGTTACTGATTATGACAGCCTGTATAACTTGATCCTGAGAGAGCATATTCTTAATAATTGTGTGTCTGATTTGTTGCACCAGTACTTGGTGGACTCTGATCTGACCTCTCCCCAAGAATTGGGAAAGAAGGCAGACAAATGGGTCAGAACAAGGGTGAACAGAAAAGTTCATACAGGGGGTGACAAAGAGAACAATAAGAAGAAAGATGGTGAAAAATCTCAAGATAAGCATGGGGATAAGGGTAAAACCAAAGATTCCACTTCAAATCTTAAACACTCTTCAGGGGGTGGAGATAAAACAAATTCTTCCGCTTCTTCTCAACCTACACAATTTAAAAAGCCTTGGTGCTTTGTGTGTAAAAATAGAGCCATAGGCCAGGGGATAAGTCCTGTCCAGGGAAACCCCCTGAGCCTACCACCACTAATACATCAAGCTCTAGTGCCCCTAGCAGTAGTGGTACTAGTGGTGGGACTGCAGGCAACAGTCAAGTTAAGGGTGTAGTTGGGTTCACTTATGGGTCCATAGTAGAAACTGGGGTAGTCAGTCCCAAGACAGTTTCTGTCACACCTAGTGGCATTGGCCTTGCCACACTGGCTGCTTGTCCCCTTACAATGGATTAGTACAGGCAGACAGTTTCAACAAATGGTGTTGAGGCCTTGGCCTACAGGGACACAGGTGCCAGTATCACTTTGGTGACTGAAAACCTAGTGCACCCTGATCAACACATCATTGGACAACAGTATAAGATTATTGATGTCCATAACTCCACTAAGTTTCTTCCCTTAGCTATAATTCAGTTTAGTTGGGGTGGAGTTACTGGCCCTAAGCAGGTGGTGGTATCACCTAGCTTCCCTGTAGACTGTCTCTTAGGTAATGACCTAGAGGCCTCAGGTTGGGCTGATGTAGAGTTTTATGCTCATGCAGCCATGCTGGGCATCCCAGAGGAATTGTTCCCTCTCATTTCTACTGAAATGAAAAAGCAAAGGAGAGAAGGCCTGGAAACTCAGGATCCCTCTCCATCAACAGGTAAAAAGGGTATCACAGTATCCCCTAACCACCCTGCCATTCAGGATACCATTCCTGTGGTGGGAGAAACCTCTCCTGGGGTGGCACCTGTTCCAAGTGAATCATCAGCTGGCAAAGCTGTACTCCCTGAGGTAGAAGTACCTCTCTGCGGGATAACTAACATTGGTGACAAAAAGAGCACCATTTTAGTTAACATGGAGCATCCCTCCAACCCTCCCAGAGAAAGTTTAGTGCAGAAACTCTGCACTGCCTCACAACACTTAGGACAGCATCCCTGCCCTAGTGTGGAGCTCATAGGACAGCATCCCTGCCCTGCTCCAACCCAAGAGAAACAGCATCCCTGTTCTCTCTTCCAGCCATATGGACAAAGTTTTTGCCCAGCTATGGCTTTTCTGAGACAGCATCCCTGTCTGGCATTTCCATCACTACAAATAGGTTCAGTGGACAATTCCCACTGCTCTAAACTAAAACTTACTGATAGAAACTCTGAAAATACATCTTCACATTGTTGCTTAGCTAAACAACTTCAAACAGGGTGGTTTACATCCCCACAGGGAAGTAACCATATAGTGGATGATAAAGGGAGTAACCAGTCTATTGCAGAGCTACTCTCTACTTATCACCACTTAGACAATAAAGTCTCAACTGGCCAAGGTTAGCCTTATTGTCCTTCGTTTGGGGGGGATTGGGTGAGAAAGTAGCCTCTTTCTAGCCTTGTTACCCCACTTTTGGCCTGTTTGTGAGTGTATGTCAGGGTGCTTTCACTGTCTCACTGGTATCCTGCTAGCCAGGGCCCAGTGCTCATAGTGAAAACCCTATGTTTTCAGTATGTTTGTTATGTGTCACTGGGACCCTGCTAGTCAGGACCCCAGTGCTCATAAGTTTGTGGCCTATATGTATGTGTTCCCTGTGTGGTGCCTAACTGTCTCACTGAGGCTCTGCTAACCAGAACCTCAGTGGTTATGCTCTCTCATTTCTTTCAAATTGTCACTAACAGGCTAGTGACCAATTTTACCAATTTACATTGGCTTACTGGAACACCCTTATAATTCCCTAGTATATGGTACTGAGGTACCCAGGGTATTGGGGTTCCAGGAGATCCCTATGGGCTGCAGCATTTCTTTTGCCACCCATAGGGAGCTCTGACAAATCTTACACAGGCCTGCCACTGCAGCCTGAGTGAAATAACGTCCACGTTATTTCACAGCCATTTTACACTGCACTTAAGTAACTTATAAGTCACCTATATGTCTAACCTTTACCTGGTAAAGGTTAGGTGCAAAGTTACTTAGTGTGAGGGCACCCTGGCACTAGCCAAGGTGCCCCCACATTGTTCAGAGCCAATTCCCTGAACTTTGTGAGTGCGGGGACACCATTACACGCGTGCACTACATATAGGTCACTACCTATATGTAGCTTCACAATGGTAACTCCGAATATGGCCATGTAACATGTCTATGATCATGGAATTGCCCCCTCTATACCATCCTGGCATGGTTGGCACAATCCCATGATCCCAGTGGTCTGTAGCACAGACCCTGGTGCTGCCAAACTGCCCTTCCTGGGGTTTCACTGCATCTGCTGCTGCTGCCAGCCCCTCAGACAGGCATCTGCCCTCCTGGGGTCCAGCCAGGCCTGGCCCAGGATGGCAGAACAAAGGACTTCCTCTGAGAGAGGGTGTTACACCCTCTCCCTTTGGAAAATGGTGTGAAGGCAGGGGAGGAGTAGCCTCCCCCAGCCTCTGGAAATGCTTTGTTGGGCACAGATGTGCCCAATTCTGCATAAGCCAGTCTACACCGGTTCAGGGACCCCTTAGCCCTGCTCTGGCGCGAAACTGGACAAAGGAAAGGGGAGTGACCACTCCCCTGACCTGCACCTCCCCTGGGAGGTGTCCAGAGCTCCTCCAGTGTGCTCCAGACCTCTGCCATCTTGGAAACAGAGGTGCTGCTGGCACACTGGACTGCTCTGAGTGGCCAGTGCCACCAGGTGACGTCAGAGACTCCTTGTGATAGGCTCCTTCAGGTGTTGCTAGCCTATCCTCTCTCCTAGGTAGCCAAACCCTCTTTTCTGGCTATTTAGGGTCTCTGTCTCTTGGGATTCCTTAGATAACGAATGCAAGAGCTCATCCGAGTTCCTCTGCATCTCTCTCTTCACCTTCTGCCAAGGAATCGACTGCTGACCGCGCTGGAAGCCTGCAAACCTGCAAACCTGCAACATAGTAGCAAAGACGACTACTGCAACTCTGTAACGCTGATCCTGCCGCCTTCTCGACTGTTTTCCTGGTGGTGCATGCTGTGGGGGTAGTCTGCCTCCTCTCTGCACTAGAAGCTCCGAAGAAATCTCCCGTGGGTCGACGGAATCTTCCCCCTGCAACCGCAGGCACCAAAAAGCTGCATTACCGGTCCCTTGGGTCTCCTCTCAGCACGACGAGCGAGGTCCCTCGAATCCAGCAACTCTGTCCAAGTGACTCCCACAGTCCAGTGACTCTTCAGTCCAAGTTTGGTGGAGGTAAGTCCTTGCCTCACCTTGCTGGGCTGCATTGCTGGGAACCGCGACTTTTGCAGCTACTCCGTCCCCTGTGCACTTCCGGCGGAAATCCTTCGTGCACAGCCAAGCCTGGGTCCACGGCACTCTAACCTGCATTGCACGACTTTCTAAGTTGGTCTCCGGCGACGTGGGACTCCTTTGTGTAACTTCGGGTGAGCACCGTTTCATGCATCCTCGTAGTGCCTGTTTCTGGCACTTTTCCGGGTGCTACCTGCTGCTGAGAGGGCTCCTTGTCTTGCTCGACGTCTCCTTTCTCTCCTGGTCCAATTTGCGACCTCCTGGTCCCTCCTGGGCCACAGCAGCATCCAAAAACGCTAACTGCACGATTTGCAGCTAGCAAGGCTTGTTGGTGTTCTTTCGGCGGGAAAACTTCTGCACGACTCTACAAGGCGAGAGGGATCCGTCCTCCAAAGGGGAAGTCTCTAGCCCTTTGCGTTCCTGCAGGAACCACAGCTTCTTCAGTCCAGTCGAAGCTTCTTTGCACCCGCAGCTGGTATTTCCTGGGCATCTGCCCATCTCCGACTTGCTTGTGACTTTTGGACTTGGTCCCCTTGTTCCACAGGTACCCCAGATTGGAAATCCAGCGTTGTTGCATTGTTGGTTTGTGTCTTTCCTGCATTATTCCTCTAACACGACTTCTTTGTCTTTAGGGGAACTTTAGTGCACTTTGCACTCACTTTTCAGGGTCTTGGGGTGGGCTATTTTTCTAACCCTCACTATTTTCTAATAGTCCCAGCGACCCTCTACAAGGTCACATAGGTTTGGGGTCCATTCGTGGTTCACATTCCACTTTTGGAGTATATGGTTTGTGTTGCCCCTATCCCTATGTGTCCCCATTGCATCCTATTGTAACTATACATTGTTTGCACTGTTTTCTAAGACTATACTGCATATTTCTGGTATTGTGTATATATATCTTGTGTATATTTCCTATCCTCTCACTGAGGGTACACTCTGAGATACTTTGGCATATTGTCATAAAAATAAAGTACCTTTATTTTTAGTATAACTGTGTATTGTGTTTTCTTATGATATTGTGCATATGACACTAGGTGGTACTGTAGTAGCTTCACACATCTCCTAGTTCAGCCTAAGCTGCTCTGCTAAGCTACCATTATCTATCAGCCTAAGCTGCTAGACACCCTATACACTAATAAGGGATAACTGGGCCTGGTGCAAGGTGCAAGTACCCCTTGGTACTCACTACAAGCCAGTCCAGCCTCCTACATTGGTTGTGCAGCGGTGGGATAAGTGCTTTGAGACTGCTTACCACTCTTGTCATTGTACTTTTCATAAGAGAAAAATATACAAAACAAGGTCAGTGTATATACACATAGCCAAAAAGTTTTGCATTTCCTCTTTTCACTCTTTTCTAAGTGCTGAAAAGTACTTCTAACTTTCTAAAAAGTTTAAAAAGTTTTTTTTCTCAGTCTTTCTAAAAGCTCTGACAAAGTTTTTCTCTTTTTCTATCACTTTAACTGTCTCTAAAAATGTCTGGCACAGGCCAAAATGTTGATCTGTCCAAACTTGCATATGATCACCTTAGCTGGAAAGGAGCAAGGAGTCTCTGCATAGAGAGAGGTTTGAGTGTAGGGAAGAATCCTTCCTTGGAATTGTTACTTAACATGCTTAGAGAACAAGATAAGGCAAGAAGTGCCCCATCTGTTGAAAAGGTAGCTAATGGTTCCCAATCTGATCCAGGGACTCCCCCAGGAAAAGATTCAGGAAAGAAACTTCCTAGCCTGCCCATTACTAGACAGTCTAGCATAGTTGGTAATGATGATGGGTCACACCATACAAATAGTGTTGTCTCACATCATAGCAAAAGCATTTACTCACACCACAGTGGTACTGATGTTTCTGTTAGCCAAGCTGTTAGGGTGTCCTCTGTAAGGGACAGGTCTCCTTCTGTCCATTCTCACCATACTTCTGTTTCAAGGCATGTCCCTCCCACCCACCCTGATGACAGATTGTTAGAAAGGGAGCTCAATAGATTGAGAGTGGAACAAACCAGACTGAAGCTCAAGAAGCAACAGCTGGATTTGGATAGACAGACTTTAGAAGTAGAGAAGGAGAGACAGAAACTGGGTTTAGAAACCCATGGTGGCAGCAGCAGTATTCCCCATAGTCATCCTGCAAAAGAGCATGATTCCAGGAATCTGCACAAGATAGTTCCCCCTTATAAGGAGGGGGATGACATTAACAAGTGGTTTGCTGCACTTGAGAGGGCCTGTGCTGTACAGGATGTCCCTCAAAGGCAGTGGGCTGCTATCCTATGGCTATCATTTAGTGGAAAAGGTAGGGATAGGCTCCTTACTGTAAAAGAAAATGAAGCTTATGATTACAAAGTTCTTAAGAATGCACTCCTGGATGGTTATGGCTTAACCACTGAACAATACAGGATAAAGTTCAGAGAGACCAAAAAGGAGTCTTCACAAGACTGGGTTGATTTCATTGACCATTCAGTGAAGGCCTTGGAGGGGTGGTTACATGGCAGTAAAGTTACTGATTATGACAGCCTGTATAACTTGATCTTGAGAGAGCATATTCTTACTAATTGTGTGTCTGATTTGTTGCACCAGTACTTGGTGGACTCTGATCTGACCTCTCCCCAAGAATTGGGAAAGAAGGCAGACAAATGGGTCAGAACAAGGGTGAACAGAAAAGTTCATACAGGGGGTGACAAATATGGCAACAAGAAGAAGGATGGTAAGTCTTCAGACAAGGGTGGGGACAAATCTAAAAATGAGTCTTCATCAGGCCCACAAAAACACTCTGGTGGGGGTGGTGGGCCCAAATCCTCTTCTAATCAAAACAAGGAAAAGAAACCATGGTGCTATTTATGTAAAATAAAAGGCCATTGGACAACAGATCCCAGTTGTCCAAAGAAAAGCACCAAGCCTCCTACCACTACAACCCCTACTGCTACACCTAGTGTCCCTACTAATAGCAGTGGTGGTGGGAGCAAACCTACTAATAGCCAATCCAAGGGAGTAGCTGGGCTCACTATTGGTAACTTAGTTGGGGTTGGCCTTGTTAGGGAGGCCACAGAGGCTGTGTTAGTCTCTGAGGGGGCTATTGATTTAGCCACCTTAGTTGCTTGTCCCCTTAATATGGATAAGTACAAGCAGCTACCCCTAATAAATGGTGTTGAGGTTCAGGCCTACAGGGACACTGGAGCCAGTGTGACTATGGTCATAGAGAAACTGGTCCACCCTGAACAACACCTACTTGGTCACCAGTACCAAGTAACCGATGCTCACAACAACACACTTAGCCACCCCATGGCTGTTGTAAATCTCAACTGGGGGGGGGTTACTGGTCCAAAGAAAGTTGTGGTAGCTTCAGATTTACCTGTAGACTGTCTATTAGGGAATGGTTTGGAGACATCAGCTTGGTCAGATGTGGAGTTGGAGGCCCATGCAGCAATGCTGGGCATCCAAGGGCATATTTTTGCTTTGACAAGGGCTCAGGCCAAAAAGCAAAAAGGAGAGGGAAGCTTAGATCCTGGAACAATGGACCAAGTGCTCCCTAAAGCTAGGGCTAGTAGAAGCAAACCACTTCCTACTATCCCTCCCTCTACAGTGGATTCAACTTCTGAGGAAGAAGAATTCCCTCCCTGTGCAGAACCTACACCAGAGGAGCTTCAAGCAGACACTGCTGAACTTTTGGGTGAAGGGGGGCCTGCCAGGGAGGAGCTGAGTGTGGCACAGCAAACCTGTCCCACATTAGAGGGTCTCAGACAGCAAGCTGTCAAACAGGCTAATGGGGATGTCAGTGACGCTCACAGAGTTTACTGGGAGGACAACCTCTTGTACACTGAGCAAAGGGATCCTAAACCTGGAGCTGCCAGGAGACTAGTGATTCCTCAGGAGTACAGAAAGTTCCTCCTAACTCTTGCCCACGACATTCCCCTAGCTGGGCACCTGGGTCAAATGAAAACTTGGGACAGACTGGTTCCATTGTTTCATTGGCCTAGGATGTCTGAGGACACAAAAGATTTTTGTAAGTCCTGTGAAACCTGTCAAGCCAGTGGCAAAACAGGTGGCACCCCAAAGGCACCCCTTATTCCACTGCCTGTGGTTGGGGTTCCCTTTGAAAGGGTAGGGGTTGACATAGTTGGCCCCCTTGACCCTCCTACTGCTTCAGGCAATAGGTATATCTTGGTGGTAGTGGACCATGCCACAAGATATCCTGAAGCAATTCCTTTAAGGACCACTACAGCACCTGCAGTGGCAAAGGCCCTCCTGGGAATATTTTCTAGGGTGGGCTTCCCAAAGTAAGTAGTATCAGACAGAGGAAGCAATTTCATGTCTGCATACTTAAAGGCCATGTGGAAGGAGTGTGGTGTAACTTACAAGTTCACAACACCCTATCATCCACAAACAAATGGACTGGTGGAGAGATTTAATAAAACTCTCAAAGGCATGATTATGGGTCTCCCTGAAAAACTCCGCAGGAGATGGGATATCCTTCTACCATGCCTCCTTTTTGCCTACAGGGAGGTACCCCAGAAAGGAGTGGGCTTCAGCCCCTTTGAACTTCTTTTTGGACACCCTGTTAGGGGTCCACTCACACTTGTAAAGGAGGGTTGGGAACAACCTTTAAAAGCTCCTAAGCAGGACATTGTGGATTATGTACTTGGCCTCAGATCAAGGATGGCTGAGTACATGAAAAAGGCCAGCAAAAACCTTCAGGCCAGCCAAGAGCTCCAGAAGCAATGGCATGATCAGAAGGCTGTTTTGGTTCAGTACCAACCAGGGCAGAAAGTGTGGGTCTTGGAGCCTGTGGCCCCAAGAGCACTCCAAGATAAATGGAGTGGACCCCACACAATTGTTGAAAAGAAGGGAGAAGTCACCTATTTAGTTGACTTAGGCACTGCCAGGAGTCCCCTTAGGGTGCTCCATGTCAACCGCCTGAAACCCTACTATGACAGGGCTGATCTCACCCTGCTCATGGCAACTGATGAGGGACAGGAAGAAGATAGTGATCCTCTACCTGATCGCTTCTCTTCCACAGAACAAGATGCTCTTGTGGAAGGTGTAGTTTTGGCTGATTGTCTTACTGCTGAGCAGAAAGACCATTGGATAAATCTCCTAGATCAATTCTCTGAACTCTTCTCTACTGTGCCAGGTACCACTTCTTGGTGTGAGCACACGATAGATACTGGAGACAGTTTACCTGTCAAAAGTAAGATCTATAGGCAGCCTGACCATGTCAGGGACTGCATAAAGCAAGAGGTCCAGAAAATGTTAGAACTAGGAGTGGTTGAGCACTCTGAAAGTCCATGGGCTTCTCCTGTGGTACTTGTACCAAAACCCCATTCCAAAGATGGAAAGAAGGAAATGCGGGTTTGTGTAGACTATAGAGGTCTCAACTTGGTAACCAAAACTGATGCTCACCATATACCCAGGGCAGATGAGCTCATAGATACACAGGCTTGGCTGTGCACGAAGGATTTCCGCCGGAAGTGCACAGGGGCCGGAGTAGCTGCAAAAGTCGCGGTTCCCAGCAATCCAGCCCAGCGAGGTGAGGCAAGGACTTACCTCCACCAAACTTGGACTGAAGAGTCACTGGACTGTGGGAGTCACTTGGACAGAGTTGCTGGATTCGAGGGACCTCGCTCGTCGTGCTGAGAGGAGACCCAAGGGACCGGTAATGCAGCTTTTTGGTGCCTGCGGTTGCAGGGGGAAGATTCCGTCGACCCACGGGAGATTTCTTTGGAGCTTCTAGTGCAGAGAGGAGGCATACTACCCCCACAGCATGCACCACCAGGAAAACAGTCGAGAAGGCGGCAGGATCAGTGTTACAGAGTTGCAGTAGTCGTCTTTGCTACTATGTTGCAGGTTTGCAGGCTTCCAGCGCGGTCAGCAGTCGATTCCTTGGCAGAAGGTGAAGAGAGAGATGCAGAGGAACTCGGATGAGCTCTTGCATTCGTTATCTAAGGAATCCCAAGAGACAGAGACCCTAAATAGCCAGAAAAGAGGGTTTGGCTACTTAGGAGAGAGGATAGGCTAGCAACACCTGAAGGAGCCTATCAGAAGGAGTCTCTGACGTCACCTGGTGGCACTGGCCACTCAGAGCAGTCCAGTGTGCCAGCAGCACCTCTGTTTCCAAGATGGCAGAGGTCTGGAGCATACTGGAGGAGCTCTGGACACCTCCCAGGGGAGGTGCAGGTCAGGGGAGTGGTCACTTCCCTTTCCTTTGTCCAGTTTCGTGCCAGAGCAGGGCTAAGGGGTCCCCTGAACCGGTGTAGACTGGCTTATGCAGAATTGGGCACATCTGTGCCCATGAAAGCATTTCCAGAGGCTGGGGGAGGCTACTCCTCCCCTGCCTTCACACCATTTTCCAAAGGGAGAGGGTGTCACACCCTCTCTCAGAGGAAGTCCTTTGTTCTGCCATCCTGGGCCAGTCCTGGCTGGACCCCAGGAGGGCAGATGCCTGTCTGAGGGGTTGGCAGCAGCAGTAGCTGCAGTGAAACCCCAGGAAGGGCAGTTTGGCAGTACCAGGGTCTGTGCTACAGACCACTGGGATCATGGGATTGTGCCAACTATGCCAGGATGGCATAGAGGGGGCAATTCCATGATCATAGACATGTTACATGGCCATATTCGGAGTTACCATTGTGAAGCTACATATAGGTAGTGACCTATATGTAGTGCACGCGTGTAATGGTGTCCCCGCACTCACAAAGTCCGGGGAATTGGCCCTGAACAATGTGGGGGCACCTTGGCTAGTGCCAGGGTGCCCTCACACTAAGTAACTTTGCACCTAACCTTTACCAGGTAAAGGTTAGACATATAGGTGACTTATAAGTTACTTAAGTGCAGTGTAAAATGGCTGTGAAATAACGTGGATGTTATTTCACTCAGGCTGCAGTAGCAAGCCTGTGTAAGAATTGTCAGAGCTCCCTATGGGTGGCAAAAGAAATGCTGCAGCCCATAGGGATCTCCTGGAACCCCAATACCCTGGGTACCTCCGTACCATATACTAGGGAATTATAAGGGTGTTCCAGTAAGCCAATGTAAATTGGTAAAATTGGTCACTAGCCTGTTAGTGACAATTTAGAAAGAAATGAGAGAGCATAACCACTGAGGTTCTGATTAGCAGAGCCTCAGTGAGACAGTTAGTCACTACACAGGTAACACATTCAGGCACACTTATGAGCACTGGGGCCCTGGTGAACAGGGTCCCAGTGACACATACAACTAAAACAACATATATACAGTGAAAAATGGGGTTAACATGCCAGGCAAGATGGTACTTTCCTACACAACCCCCCCCAAAACGAAGGACAATAAGACTAGCCATGACCTGATGAGTCTTCATTGTCTAAGTGGAAATATCTGGAGAGTCCATCTGCATTGGAGTGGCTACTCCCAGGTCTATGTTCCACTGTATAGTCCATTCCCTGTAGGGATATGGACCACCTCAATAATTTAGGATTTTCACCTTTCATTTGTTTTAGCCAAAGTAGAGGTTTGTGGTCTGTCTGAACAATGAAGTGAGTGCCAAACAGGTATGGCCTCAACTTCTTCAGAGCCCAGACCACAGCAAAGGCCTCCCTCTCTATGGCAGACCAACGCTTTTCTCTAGGGGTCAACCTCCTACTAATAAAAGCAACAGGTTGATCCTGGCCCTCAGAATTAAGTTGTGATAGGACTGCCCCTACTCCTAATTCAGATGCATCAGTTTGGACATAGAATTTTTTAGAGTAACAAGGGCTTTTCAGGACAGGTCCCAGACATTTTTAGAGAGAGTTAAAATGATAGAAAAAGAGAAAAAAGTTTGTCAGAGCTTTTAGAAAGACAGAGAAAAAAACTTTTTAAACTTTTTAGAACTTTTTAGAAAGTTTAGAAGTACTTTTCAGCACTTAGAAAAGAGTGAAAAGAGGAAATGCAAAACTTTTTGGCTATGTGTATATACACTGACCTTGTTTTGTATATTTTTCTCTTATGAAAAGTACAATGATAAGAGTGGTAAGTAGTCTCAAAGCACTTATCCCACCGCTGCCACCAATGTAGGAGGCTGGACTGGCTTGTAGTGAGTACCAAGGGGTACTGGCACCTTGCACCAGGCCCAGTTATCCCTTATTAGTGTATAGGGTGTCTAGCAGCTTAGGCTGATAGATAATGGTAGCTTAGCAGAGCAGCTTAGGCTGAACTAGGAGACGTGTGAAGCTACTACAGTACCACAAGTGTCACTTGCACAATATCATAAGAAAACACAATACACAGTTATACTAAAAATAAAGGTACTTTATTTTTATGACAATATGCCAAAGTATCTTAGAGTGTACCCTCAGTGAGAGGATAGGAAATATACACAAGATATATATACACAATAGCAAAAATATGCAGTATAGTCTTAGAAAACAGTGCAAACAATGTATAGTTACAATAGGATGCAATGGGAACACATAGGGATAGGGGCAACACAAACCATATACTCCAAAAGTGGAATGCGAACCACAAATGGACCCCAAACCTATGTGACCTTGTAGAGCGTCGCTGGGACTATTAGAAAATAGTGAGAGTTAGAAAAATAACCCTCCCCAAGACCCTGAAAAGTGAGTGCAAAGTGCACTAAAGTTCCCCTAAGGATAAAGAAGTCGTGTTAGAGGAATAATGCAGGAAAGACACAAACCAACAATGCAACAACGATGGATTTCCAATCTAGGGTACCTGTGGAACAAGGGGACCAAGTCCAAAAGTCACAAGCAAGTCGGAGATGGGCATATGCCCAGGAAATGCCAGCTGTGGGTGCAAAGAAGCTTCTACTGGACAGAAGAAGCTGAGGTTTCTGCAGGAACGAAAAGGGCTAGAGACTTCCCCTTTGGTGGACGGATCCCTCTCGCCGTGGAGAGTCATTGTAGGAGGCTGGACTGGCTTGTAGTGAGTACCAAGGGGTACTTGCACCTTGCACCAGGCCCAATTATCCCTTATTAGTGTATAGGGTGTCTAGCAGCTTAGGCTGATAGATAATGGTAGCTTAGCAGAGCAGCTTAGGCTGAACTAGGAGACGTGTGAAGCTACTACAGTACCACTTAGTGTCATATGCACAATATCATAAGAAAACACAATACACAGTTATACTAAAAATAAAGGTACTTTATTTTTATGACAATATGCCAAAGTATCTTAGAGTGTACCCTCAGTGAGAGGATAGGAAATATACACAAGATATATATACACAATAGCAAAAATATGCAGTATAGTCTTAGAAAACAGTGCAAACAATGTATAGTTACAATAGGATGCAATGGGGAAACATAGGGATAGGGGCAACACAAACCATATACTCCAAAAGTGGAATGCGAACCACGAATGGACCCCAAACCTATGTGACCTTGTAGAGGGTCGCTGGGACTATTAGAAAATAGTGAGAGTTAGCAAAATAACCCTCCCCAAGACCCTGAAAAGTGAGTGCAAAGTGCACTAAAGTTCCCCTAAGGACAAAGAAGTCGTGTTAGAGGAATAATGCAGGAAAGACACAAACCAACAATGCAACAACTGTGGATTTCCAATCTAGGGTACCTGTGGAACAAGGGGACCAAGTCCAAAAGTCACAAGCAAGTCGGAGATGGGCAGATGCCCAGGAAATGCCAGCTGCGGGTGCAAAGAAGCTTCTACTGGACAGAAGAAGCTGAGGTTTCTGCAGGAACGAAAAGGGCTAGAGACTTCCCCTTTGGTGGACGGATCCCTCTCGCCGTGGAGAGTCGTGCAGAAGTGTTTTCCCGCCGAAAGAACGCCAACAAGCCTTGCTAGCTGCAAATCGTGCGGTTAGCGTTTTTGGACGCTGCTGAGGCCCAGGAGGGACCAGGAGGTCGCAAATTGGAACAGCAGAGAGAGGGGATGTCGAGCAAGACAAGGAGCCCTCTCTGAAGCCGGTAGCACCCGGAGAAGTGCCACAAACAGGCACTACGAGGATGCGTGAAACGGTGCTCGCCGAAGTTGCACAAAGGAGTCCCACGTCGCCGGAGACCAACTTAGAAAGTCGTGCAATGCAGGTTAGAGTGCCGTGGACCCAGGCTTGGCTGTGCACAAAGGATTTCCGCCGGAAGTGCACAGGAGCCGGAGTAGCTGCAAAAGTCGCGGTTCCCAGCAATGCAGCCCAGCGAGGTGAGGCAAGGACTTACCTCCACCAAACTTGGACTGAAGAGTCACTGGACTGTGGGGTCACTTGGACAGAGTCGCTGGATTCGAGGGACCTCGCTCGTCGTGCTGAGAGGAGACCCAAGGGACCGGTAATGCAGCTTTTTGGTGCCTGCGGTTGCAGGGGGAAGATTCCGTCGACCCACAGGAGATTTCTTCGGAGCTTCTGGTGCAGAGAGGAGGCAGACTACCCCCACAGCATGCACAAGCAGGAAAACAGTCGAGAAGGCGGCAGGATCAGCGTTACAGAGTTGCAGTAGTCGTCTTTGCTACTATGTTGCAGGTTTGCAGGCTTCCAGCGCGGTCAGCAGTCGATTCCTTATCAGAAGGTGAAGAGAGAGATGCAGAGGAACTCGGCTGAGCTCATGCATTCGTTATCTAAAGTTTCCCCAGAGACAGAGACCCTAAATAGCAAGAAAAGAGGGTTTGGCTACCTAGGAGAGAGGATAGGCTAGCAACACCTGAAGGAGCCTATCACAAGGAGTCTCTGACGTCACCTGGTGGCACTGGCCACTCAGAGCAGTCCAGTGTGCCAGCAGCACCTCTGTTTCCAAGATGGCAGAGGTCTGGAGCACACTGGAGGAGCTCTGGACACCTCCCAGGGGAGGTGCAGGTCAGGGGAGTGGTCACTCCCCTTTCCTTTGTCCAGTTTCGCGCCAGAGCAGGGCTAAGGGGTCCCTGAACCGGTGTAGACTGGCTTATGCAGAATTGGGCACATCTGTGCCCAACAAAGCATTTCCAGAGGCTGGGGGAGGCTACTCCTCCCCTGCCTTCACACCATTTTCCAAAGGGAGAGGGTGTCACACCCTCTCTCAGAGGAAGTTCTTTGTTCTGCCATCCTGGGCCAGGCCTGGCTGGACCCCAGGAGGGCAGATGCCTGTCTGAGGGGTTGGCAGCAGCAGCAGCTGCAGTGAAACCCCAGGAAGGGCAGTTTGGCAGTACCAGGGTCTGTGCTACAGACCACTGGGATCATGGGATTGTGCCAACTATGCCAGGATGGCATAGAGGGGGCAATTCCATGATCATAGACATGTTACATGGCCATATTCGGAGTTACCATTGTGAAGCTACATATAGGTAGTGACCTATATGTAGTGCACGCGTGTAATGGTGTCCCCGCACTCACAAAGTTCAGGGAATTGGCTCTGAACAATGTGGGGGCACCTTGGCTAGTGCCAGGGTGCCCTCACACTAAGTAACTTTGCACCTAACCTTTACCAGGTAAAGGTTAGACATATAGGTGACTTATAAGTTACTTAAGTGCAGTGTAAAATGGCTGTGAAATAACGTGGACGTTATTTCACTCAGGCTGCAGTGGCAGGCCTGTGTAAGAATTGTCAGAGCTCCCTATGGGTGGCAAAAGAAATGCTGCAGCCCATAGGGATCTCCTGGAACCCCAATACCCTGGGTACCTCAGTACCATATACTAGGGAATTATAAGGGTGTTCCAGTAAGCCAATGTAAATTGGTAAAAATGGTCACTAGCCTGTTAGTGACAATTTTGAAAGAAATGAGAGAGCATAACCACTGAGGTTCTGATTAGCAGAGCCTCAGTGAGACAGTTAGTCACTACACAGGTAACACATTCAGGCACACTTATGAGCACTGGGGCCCTGGGTTACCAGGGTCCCAGTGACACATACAACTAAAACAACATATATACAGTGAAAAATGGGGGTAACATGCCAGGCAAGATGGTACTTTCCTACACAACCCCCCCCCAAACGAAGGACAATAAGACTAGCCATGACCTGATGAGTCTTCATTGTCTAAGTGGAAATATCTGGAGAGTCCATCTGCATTGGAGTGGCTACTCCCAGGTCTATGTTCCACTGTATAGTCCATTCCCTGTAGGGATATGGACCACCTCAACAATTTAGGATTTTCACCTTTCATTTGTTTTAGCCAAAGTAGAGGTTTGTGGTCTGTCTGAACAATGAAGTGAGTGCCAAACAGGTATGGCCTCAACTTCTTCAGAGCCCAGACCACAGCAAAGGCCTCCCTCTCAATGGCAGACCAACGCTTTTCTCTAGGGGTCAACCTCCTACTAATAAAAGCAACAGGTTGATCCTGGCCCTCAGAATTAAGTTGTGATAGGACTGCCCCTACTCCTAATTCGGATGCATCAGTTTGGACATAGAATTTTTTAGAGTAACAAGGGCTTTTCAGGACAGGTGCAGAGCACATGGCCTGCTTCAGCTCCTCAAAAGCTTTCTGACAGTTTGCTGTCCATAATACCTTTTTAGGCATTTTCTTGGATGTGAGGTCATTAAGAGGGGCTGCAATGGAGCCATAGTTCTTAATGAACCTCCTGTAATACCCAGTGAGGCCTAGGAAGGCTCTCACCTGAGTCTGTGTGGTAGGGGGAACCCAATCAATAATTGTTTGGATTTTCCCCTGAAGTGGTGCAATCTGTTCCCCACCAACAAGGTGTCCCAGATAAACCACCTTACCCTGCCCTATCTGGCACTTTGAAGCCTTGATAGTGAGGCCTGCCTTTTGCAGGGCCTCCAAAACTTTCCATAGGTGGACCAGGTGATCATCCCAGCTGGAGCTAAAGACAGCTATATCGTCCAAATATGCTGCACTGAAAGCTTCCAGCCCTTGCAGGACTGTGTTCACCAACCTCTGAAAAGTGGCAGGTGCATTTTGCAAACCAAAAGGCATTACAGTAAACTGGTAATGTCCTCCAATGGTTGAAAATGCAGTCTTAGGTTTAGCATCTTCTGACAATTTGATCTGCCAATACCCTGCAGTCAAGTCAAAAGTGCTTAGATACTTGGCAGATGCCAGTGTATCTATGAGCTCATCTGCCCTGGGTATAGGGTGAGCATCAGTTTTGGTTACCAAGTTGAGACCTCTATAGTCTACACAAAACCGCATTTCCTTCTTTCCATCTTTGGAATGGGGTTTTGGTACCAGTACCACAGGAGAAGCCCATGGACTGTCAGAGTGCTCAACCACTCCTAGTTCTAACATTTTCTGGACCTCTTGCTTTATGCAGTCCCTGACATGGTCAGGCTGCCTATAGATCTTACTTTTGACAGGTAAACTGTCTCCAGTATCTATAGTGTGCTCACACCAAGAAGTGGTACCTGGCACAGTAGAGAAGAGTTCAGAGAATTGATCTAGGAGGTTTATGCAATTGTCTTTCTGCTCAGCAGTAAGACAATCAGCCAAAACTACACCTTTCACAAGAGCATCCTGTTCTGTGGAAGAGAAGAGATCAGGTAGAGGATCACTGTCTTCTTCCTGTCCCTCATCAGTTGCCATGAGCAGGGTGAGATCAGCCCTGTCATAGTAGGGTTTCAGGCGGTTGACATGGAGCACCCTAAGGGGACTCCTGGCAGTGCCTAAGTCAACTAAATAGGTGACTTCTCCCTTCTTTTCAACAATTGTGTGGGGACCACTCCATTTATCTTGGAGTGCTCTTGGGGCCACAGGCTCCAAGACCCACATTTTCTGCCCTGGTTGGTACTGAACCAAAACAGCCTTCTGATCATGCCATTGCTTCTGGAGCTCTTGGCTGGCCTGAAGTTTTTTACTGGCCTTTTTCATGTACTCAGCCATCCTTGATCTGAGGCCAAGTACATAATCCACAATATCCTGCTTAGGAGCTTTTAAAGGTTGTTCCCAACCCTCCTTTACAAGTGTGAGTGGACCCCTAACAGGGTGTCCAAAAAGAAGTTCAAAGGGGCTGAAGCCCACTCCTTTCTGGGGTACCTCCCTGTAGGCAAAAAGGAGGCATGGTAGAAGGATATCCCATCTCCTGCGGAGTTTTTCAGGGAGACCCATAATCATGCCTTTGAGAGTTTTATTAAATCTCTCCACCAGTCCATTTGTTTGTGGATGATAGGGTGTTGTGAACTTGTACGTTACACCACACTCCTTCCACATGGCCTTTAAGTATGCAGACATGAAATTGCTTCCCCTGTCTGATACTACTTCCTTTGGGAAGCCCACCCTGGAAAATATTCCCAGGAGGGCCTTTGCCACTGCAGGTGCTGTAGTGGTCCTTAAAGGAATAGCTTCAGGATATCTTGTGGCATGGTCGACTACCACCAAGATAAATCTATTGCCTGAAGCGGTAGGAGGGTCAAGGGGGCCAACTATGTCAACCCCTACCCTTTCAAAGGGAACCCCAACCACAGGCAGTGGAATAAGGGGTGCCTTTGGGGTGCCACCTGTCTTGCCACTGGCTTGACAGGTTTCACAGGACTTACAAAATTCCTTTGTGTCCTCAGACATCCTAGGCCAATGAAACAATGGAACCAATCTGTCCCAAGTTTTCATTTGACCCAGGTGTCCAGCTAGGGGAATGTCATGTGCCAGGGTTAGGAGGAACTTTCTGTACTCCTGAGGAATCACTAATCTCCTGGCAGCTCCAGGTTTAGGATCCCTATGCTCAGTGTACAAGAGGTTGTCCTCCCAGTAAACTCTGTGAGAGTCACTGACATCCCCATTAGCCTGTTTGACAGCTTGCTGTCTGAGACCCTCTAATGTGGGACAGGTTTGCTGTGCCACACTCAGCTCCTCTCTGGCAGGCCCCCCTTCACCCAAAAGCTCAGCAGTGTCTGCTTCCAGCTCCTCTTGTGTAGGTTCTGCACAGGGAGGGAATTCTTCTTCCTCAGAAGTTGAATCCACTGTAGAGGGAGGGATAGTAAGAAGTGGTTTGCTTCTACTAGCCCTAGCTTTAGGGAGCACTTGGTCCATTGTTCCAGGATCCAAGCTTCCCTGTCCTTTTTGCTTTTTGGCCTGAGCCCTTGTCAAAGCACAAATATGCCCTGGGATGCCCAGCATTGCTGCATGGGCCTCCAACTCCACATCTGACCAAGCTGATGTCTCCAAATCATTCCCTAATAGACAGTCTACAGGTAAATCTGAAGCTACCACATCTTTCTTTGGACCAGTAACCCCCCCCCAGTTGAGATTTACAACAGCCATGGGGTGGCTAAGTGTGTTGTTGTGAGCATCGGTTACTTGGTACTGGTGACCAAGTAGGTGTTGTTCAGGGTGGACCAGTTTCTCTATGACCATAGTCACACTGGCTCCAGTGTCCCTGTAGGCCTGAACCTCAACACCATTTATTAGGGGTAGCTGCTTGTACTTATCCATATTAAGGGGACAAGCAACTAAGGTGGCTAAATCAATAGCCCCCTCAGAGACTAACACAGCCTCTGTGGCCTCCCTAATAAGGCCAACCCCAACTAAGTTACCAATAGTGAGCCCAGCTACTCCCTTGGATTGGCTATTAGTAGGTTTGCTCCCACCACCACTGCTATTAGTAGGGACACTAGGTGTAGCAGTAGGGGTTGTAGTGGTAGGAGGCTTGGTGCCTTTCTTTGGACAACTGGGATCTGTTGTCCAATGGCCTTTTATTTTACATAAATAGCACCATGGTTTCTTTTCCTTGTTCTGTTTAAAAGAGGATTTGGGCCCAGCACCCCCACCAGAGTGTTTTTGTGGGCCTGATGAAGACTCATTTTTAGATTTGTCCCCACCCTTGTCAGAAGACTTACCATCCTTTTTTTTGTTGCCATCTTTGTCACCCCCTGTATGAACTTTTCTGTTCACCCTTGTTCTGACCCATTTGTCTGCCTTCTTTCCCAATTCTTGGGGAGAGGTCAGACCAGAGTCCACCAAGTACTGGTGCAACAAATCAGACACACAATTATTAAGAATATGCTCTCTCAGGATCAAGTTATACAGGCTGTCATAATCAGCAACTTTACTGCCATGTAACCACCCCTCCAAGGCCTTCACTGAATGGTCAATGAAATCAACCCAGTCTTGTGAAGACTCCTTTTTGGTCTCTCTGAACTTTATCCTGTACTATTCAGTGGTTAAGCCATAACCATCCAGGAGTGCATTCTTAAGAACTTGGAAATTATTAGCATCATTTTCTTTCACAGTAAGGAGCCTATCCCTACCTTTTCCACTAAATGATAGCCATAGGATAGCAGCCCACTGCCTTTGAGGGACATCCTGTACAACACAGGCCCTCTCAAGTGCAGCAAACCACTTGTTAATGTCATCCCCCTCCTTGTAAGGGAGAACTATCTTGTGCAGATTCCTGGAATCATGCTCTTTTACAGGATGACTATGGGGAATACTGCTGCTGCCACCATGGGTTTCTAAACCCAGTTTCTGTCTATCCTTCTCTACTTCTAAAGTCTGTCTATCCAAATCCAGCTGTTGCTTCTTGAGCTTCAGTCTGGTTTGTTCCACTCTCAATCTATTGAGCTCCCTTTCTAACAATCTGTCCTCAGGGTGGGTGGGAGGGTCATGCCTTGAAACAGAAGTATGGTGAGAATGGACAGAAGGAGACCTGTCCCTTACAGAAGCCACCCTAACAGCTTGGCTAACAGAAACATCACTACCAGTATGGTGAGAATAAATGCTTTTGCTATGATGTGAGACAACACTATTTATATGGTGTGGCTCATCATCATTACCAACTATGCTAGACTGTCTAGTAATGGGCAGGCTAGGAAGTTTCTTTCCTGAATCTTTTCCTGGGGGAGTCCCTGGATCAGATTGAGAACCATTAGCTACTTTTTCAACAGATGGGGCACTTATGGCCTTATCCTGTACTCTAAGCATGTTAATCAACAGTTCTAAGGAAGGATTCTTCCCTACACTCAAACCTCTCTCTATGCAGAGATTCCTTGCTCCTTTCCAGCTAAGGTGATCATATGCAAGTTTGGACAGATCAACATTTTGGCCTGTGCCAGACATTTTTTAGAGAGAGTTAAAGTGATAGTAAAAGATAAAAAGTTTGTCAGAGCTTTTAGAAAGACAGAGAAAAAAAACTTTTTTAACTTTTTAGAACTTTTTAGAAAGTTAGAAGTACTTTTCAGCACTTAGAAAAGAGTGAAAAGAGGAAATGCAAAACTTTTTGGCTATGTGTATATAAAGTGAACTTGTTTTGTATATTTTTCTCTTATGAAAAGTACAATGACAAGAGTGGTAAGTAGTCTCAAAGCACTTATCCCATCGCTGCACAACCAATGTAGGAGGCTGGACTGGCTTGTAGTGAGTACCAAGGGGTACTTGCACCTTGCACCAGGCCCAGTTATCCCTTATTAGTGTATAGGGTGTCTAGCAGCTTAGGCTGATAGATAATGGTAGCTTAGCAGAGCAGCTTAGGCTGAACTAGGAGACGTGTGAAGCTACTACAGTACCACTTAGTGTCATATGCACAATATCATAAGAAAACACAATACACAGTTATACTAAAAATAAAGGTACTTTAGTTTTATGACAATATGCCAAAGTATCTTAGAGTGTACCCTCAGTGAGAGGATAGGAAATATACACAAGATATATATACACAATAGCAAAAATATGCAGTATAGTCTTAGAAAACAGTGCAAACAATGTATAGTTACAATAGGATGCAATGGGGAAACATAGGGATAGGGGCAACAGAAACCCTATACTCCAAAAGTGGAATGCGAACCACGAATGGACCCCAAACCTATGTGACCTTGTAGAGGGTCGCTGGGACTATTAGAAAATAGTGAGAGTTAGCAAAATAACCCTCCCCAAGACCCTGAAAAGTGAGTGCAAAGTGCACTAAAGTCCCCCTAAGGACAAAGAAGTCGTGTTAGAGGAATAATGCAGGAAAGACACAAACCAACAATGCAACAACTGTGGATTTCCAATCTAGGGTACCTGTGGAACAAGGGGACCAAGTCCAAAAGTCACAAGCAAGTCGGAGATGGGCAGATGCCCAGGAAATGGCAGCTGCGGGTGCAAAGAAGCTTCTACTGGACAGAAGAAGCTGAGGTTTCTGCAGGAACGAAAGGGCTAGAGACTTCCGCTTTGGTGGACGGATCCCTCTCGCCGTGGAGAGTCGTGCAGAAGTGTTTTCCCGCCGAAAGAACGCCAACAAGCCTTGCTAGCTGCAAATCGTTCGGTTAGCGTTTTTGGACGCTGCTGAGGCCCAGGAGGGACCAGGAGGTCGCAAATTGGACCAGCAGAGAGAGGGGACGTCGAGCAAGACAAGGAGCCCTCTCTGAAGCCGGTAGCTCCCGGAGAAGTGCCAGAAACAGGCACTACGAGGATGCGTGAAACGGTGCTCGCCGAAGTTGCACAAAGGAGTCCCACGTCGCCGGAGACCAACTTAGAAAGTCGTGCAATGCAGGTTAGAGTGCCGTGGACCCAGGCTTGGCTGTGCACAAAGGATTTCCGCCGGAAGTGCACAGGGGCCGGAGTAGCTGCAAAAGTCGCGGTTCCCAGCAATGCAGCCCAGCGAGGTGAGGCAAGGACTTACCTCCACCAAACTTGGACTGAAGAGTCACTGGACTGTGGGGGTCACTTGGACAGAGTCGCTGGATTCGAGGGACCTCGCTCGTCGTGCTGAGAGGAGACCCAAGGGACCGGTAATGCAGCTTTTTGGTGCCTGCGGTTGCAGGGGGAAGATTCCGTCGACCCACGGGAGATTTCTTCGGAGCTTCTGGTGCAGAGAGGAGGCAGACTACCCCCACAGCATGCACAAGCAGGAAAACAGTCGAGAAGGCGGCAGGATCAGCGTTACAGAGTTGCAGTAGTCGTCTTTGCTACTATGTTGCAGGTTTGCAGGCTTCCAGCGCGGTCAGCAGTCGATACCTTATCAGAAGGTGAAGAGAGAGATGCAGAGGAATTCGGCTGAGCTCATGCATTCGTTATCTAAAGTTTCCCCAGAGACAGAGACCCTAAATAGCCAGAAAAGAGGGTTTGGCTACCTAGGAGAGAGGATAGGCTAGCAACACCTGAAGGAGCCTATCACAAGGAGTCTCTGACGTCACCTGGTGGCACTGGCCACTCAGAGCAGTCCAGTGTGCCAGCAGCACCTCTGTTTCCAAGATGGCAGAGGTCTGGAGCACACTGGAGGAGCTCTGGACACCTCCCAGGGGAGGTGCAGGTCAGGGGAGTGGTCACTCCCCTTTCCTTTGTCCAGTTTCGCGCCAGAGCAGGGCTAAGGGGTCCCTGAACCGGTGTAGACTGGCTTATGCAGAATTGGGCACATCTGTGCCCAACAAAGCATTTCCAGAGGCTGGGGGAGGCTACTCCTCCCCTGCCTTCACACCATTTTCCAAAGGGAGAGGGTGTCACACCCTCTCTCAGAGGAAGTTCTTTGTTCTGCCATCCTGGGCCAGGCCTGGCTGGACCCCAGGAGGGCAGATGCCTGTCTGAGGGGTTGGCAGCAGCAGCAGCTGCAGTGAAACCCCAGGAAGGGCAGTTTGGCAGTACCAGGGTCTGTGCTACAGACCACTGGGATCATGGGATTGTGCCAACTATGCCAGGATGGCATAGAGGGGGCAATTCCATGATCATAGACATGTTACATGGCCATATTCGGAGTTACCATTGTGAAGCTACATATAGGTAGTGACCTATATGTAGTGCACGCGTGTAATGGTGTCCCCGCACTCACAAAGTTCAGGGAATTGGCTCTGAACAATGTGGGGGCACCTTGGCTAGTGCCAGGGTGCCCTCACACTAAGTAACTTTGCACCTAACCTTTACCAGGTAAAGGTTAGACATATAGGTGACTTATAAGTTACTTAAGTGCAGTGTAAAATGGCTGTGAAATAACGTGGACGTTATTTCACTCAGGCTGCAGTGGCAGGCCTGTGTAAGAATTGTCAGAGCTCCCTATGGGTGGCAAAAGAAATGCTGCAGCCCATAGGGATCTCCTGGAACCCCAATACCCTGGGTACCTCAGTACCATATACTAGGGAATTATAAGGGTGTTCCAGTAAGCCAATGTAAATTGGTAAAAATGGTCACTAGCCTGTTAGTGACAATTTTGAAAGAAATGAGAGAGCATAACCACTGAGGTTCTGATTAGCAGAGCCTCAGTGAGACAGTTAGTCACTACACAGGTAACACATTCAGGCACACTTATGAGCACTGGGGCCCTGGGTTACCAGGGTCCCAGTGACACATACAACTAAAACAACATATATACAGTGAAAAATGGGGGTAACATGCCAGGCAAGATGGTACTTTCCTACAGTCGTGCAGAAGTGTTTTCCCGCCGAAAGAACGCCAACAAGCCTTGCTAGCTGCAAATCATGCGGTTAGCGTTTTTGGACGCTGCTGTTGCCCAGGAGGGACCAGGAGGTCGCAAATTGGACCAGGAGAGAGAGGGGACGTCGAGCAAGACAAGGAGCCCTCTCAGCAGCAGGTAGCACCCGGAGAAGTGCCAGAAACAGGCACTACGAGGATGCGTGAAACAGTGCTCAACCGAAGTTACACAAAGGAGCCCCACGTCGCCGGAGACCAACTTAGAAAGTCGTGCAATGCAGGTTAGAGTGCCGTGGACCCAGGCTTGGCTGTGCACAAAGGATTTCCGCGGGAAGTGCACAGGGGCCGGAGTAGCTGCAAAAGTCGCGGTGCCCAGCAATGCAGTCTAGCGAGGTGAGGGAAGGACTTACCTCCACCAAACTTGGACTGAAGAGTCACTGGACTGTGGGAGTCACTTGGACAGAGTTGCTGGATTCGAGGGACCTCGCTCGTCGTGCTGAGAGGAGACCCAAGGGACCGGTAATGCAGCTTTTTGGTGCCTGCGGTTGCAGGGGGAAGATTCCGTCGACCCACGGGAGATTTCTTCGGAGCTTCTAGTGCAGAGAGGAGGCAGACTACCCCCACAGCATGCACCACCAGGAAAACAGTTGAGAAGGCGGCAGGATCAGTGTTACAGAGTTGCAGTAGTCATCTTAGCTACTTTGTTGCAGGTTTGCAGGCTTCCAGCGCGGTCAGCAGTCGATTCCTTGGCAGAAGGTGAAGAGAGAGATGCAGAGGAACTCGGATGAGCTCTTGCATTCGTTATCTAAAGTTTCCCCAGAGACAGAGACCCTAAATAGCCAGAAAATAGGGTTTGGCTACCTAGGAGAGAGGATAGGCAAGCAACACCTGAAGGAGCCTATCACAAGGAGTCTCTGACGTCACCTGGTGGCACTGGCCACTCAGAGCAGTCCAGTGTGCCAGCAGCACCTCTGTTTCCAAGATGGCAGAGGTCTGGAGCACACTGGAGGAGCTCTGGACACCTCCCAGGGGAGGTGCAGGTCAGGGGAGTGGTCACTCCCCTTTCCTTTGTCCAGTTTCGCGCCAGAGCAGGGCTAAGGGGTCCCCTGAACCGGTGTAGACTGGCTTATGCAGAATTGGGCACATCTGTGCCCAAGAAAGCATTTCCAGAGGCTAGGGGAGGCTACTCCTCCCCTGCCTTCACACCATTTTCCAAAGGGAGAGGGTGTAACACCCTCTCTCAGAGGAAGTCCTTTGTTCTGCCATCCTGGGACAAGCCTGGCTTGACCCCAGGAGGGCAGAAACCTGTCTGAGGGGTTGGCAGCAGCAGCAGCTGCAGTGAAACCCCCGGAAAGGCAGTTTGGCAGCACCAGGGTCTGTGCTACAGACCACTGGGATCATGGGATTGTGCCAACTATGCCAGGATGGCATAGAGGGGGCAATTCCATGATCATAGACATGTTACATGGCCATATTCGGAGTTACCATTGTGAAGCTACATATAGGTAGTGACCTATATGTAGCTCACGCTTGTACTGGTGTCCCCGCACTCACAAAGTTCAGGGAATTGGCTCTGAACAATGTGGGGGCACCTTGGCTAGTGCTAGGGTGCCCTCACACTAAGTAACTTTGCACCTAACCTTTACCAGGTAAAGGTTAGACATATAGGTGACTTATAAGTTACTTAAGTGCAGTGTAAAATGGCTGTGAAATAACGTGGACGTTATTTCACTCAGGCTGCAGTGGCAGGCCTGTGTAAGAATTGTCAGAGCTCCCTATGGGTGGCAAAAGAAATGCTGCAGCCCATAGGGATCTCCTGGAACCCCAATACCCTGGGTACCTCAGTACCATATACTAGGGAATTATAAGGGTGTTCCAGTAAGCCAATGTAAATTGGTAAAATTGGTCACTAGCCTGTTAGTGACAAATTTTGAAAGAAATGAGAGAGCATAACCACTGAGGTTCTGGTTAGCAGAGCCTCAGTGAGACAGTTAGGCACTACACAGGGAACACATACATATAGGCCACAAACTTATGAGCACTGGGGTCCTGACTAGCAGGGTCCCAGTGACACATAACAAACATACTGAAAACATAGGGTTTTCACTATGAGCACTGGGCCCTGGCTAGCAGGATCCCAGTGAGACAGTGAAAACACCCTGACATACACTCACAAACAGGCCAAAAGTGGGGGTAACAAGGCTAGAAAGAGGCTACTTTCTCACACCCTGCCAGTGTGCCAAGTTTGGTGGTAATGCACCCTTCATCGGCTGAACCGTACAAATTCCCTGGGTATTGGTCACCTGACTTCGGACACCAAGAAAGACAGCCCACCCGGGACTGTAAAAGGACAAGGAGGAAGCCCCAGTCGAGGGACTTCAGAAACAACTTGGAACTCCTGCCAGAGTGCCCCTATTGTCCTGCAATCGACCCTTGTACAGACCTAACTCCTACTTCTGAGGGCATCCGTGCGAACAGCTCCTGGCTCACCGATTTGTTCTGCATCCGGCAACCCTGTGCCCTACACGGAAGAACCAGCTGTGCTCTAAGGGTCCTCCACTCCTTGCCACCTCGACCCTCCAAGGGGGTCCCCAGGATGTACCTTTAAACTTACCTGTGCAGTGCTTTTCTGAGTGGTCCCCTGCAGTTGCCCTGCATCAGCTTCAGAGACCCTTTCATGTTGCTCCCGTCGGAACCAGGAGATGCCCAAACTTCTCCAGTTGGCACAGTGTGTCCACCAACCACATCAACCAACCTGCAAAAGAAGAACTTGGTAAACCTACTGTGTGATTTTATATGTATTTTCAAGTGTGTTCCTCCATTGATAGCTATGGTGCGCAATTACGCACAAAAATACTATTTTAATATAAACTTCAAAAATTCATATCTCTAAAAGTACTTAACCAATTTTGATGATTTTGGTCATAAAAGTTTTTATAAAAATGTGAGATATGTTCATAAATTGGTCCTGAGTTATTCCTTTGAGTGTGTGAGTTGCAAGATTGATGCTGTGAGTACAACAAATGCTTTCCACTTCTCCAAGATTGGCCTAACTGCTCCACCAAGCTTCCATAAAATTTAGAGCATTAGGTGGTCTAGTTTTTCCCCCTGTAAACCAACGTGTGGTTGCTTGGAATCTATGCACAGTGTGCCTAGTTTTGCACACTACATACATATAGCCTCCTACAGTAGCCGACTGGATGAGAAACAGCTACCTCAAAATAAACTCAGACAAAACCGAGCTACTGATCTTTGGAAAGAACACCTCCGCGTGGGACCACAACTGGTGGCTGGAAGAACTCGGACCCACTCCTGCACCGACTGACCAAGCTAAAAGAGCAAGTTACTTACCTTTGGTAACGCTTTTTCTGGTGGATACACTAGCTACCTGTGGATTCCTCACCTAATGAATTCTCCCTCTACGTAGCATTCGACTGAAACTTCTCTCTAGCTCTGCACGTTGGTGAGGACGTCACAATTGCCCGACTCCACGCGGCTCGGCCTGAAGTCATCATGGCAATAAGAGGCCCTCGCCGGTGTGCTAACATCGGTTTACGCTATTTCTGACGTGCCTTTGAGATGAATAGATAAACATTGATAATCCAAACACTTCATGATCATACTCAATAAACCTTTATAGAAAAAGCAAACACCAATAACAGAAACAATACCTATGCTCCTTCCTCAAAGTTCTACACCATTATGAACAAATTTAAGAACTTACAAATAAACAGAAATGCAACTATATATGTATATACAAATATACAAAATTAAAACATACAAATGTACACCTAAGGAGATCTCGGTATGACCAGACAGACAACGGGGAGGCGGGAGGGACCGTGAGGAATCCACAGGTAGCTAGTGTATCCACCAGAAAAAGCCTTACCGAAGGTAAGTAACTTGCTCTTCTGATGGATACAACTACCTGTGGATTCCTCACCTAATGAATAGAGTCCCAAAGCAGTACCACCTCGTAGGAGGGTGTCTGTCCGGTCACACCAAGAACTCCTGCAGCACAGACCGCGCAAAATGGCCATCCCTCCGCACCTTCAAATCCAGGCAATAATGCTTTACAAAGGTGTGGAGGGAAGACCAAGTCACGGCCTTACAAATGTCTGCCACTGGAACACCTCTGGCCAGGGCCGATGAGGTCGACTTGGCCCTGGTAGAATGGGCCCTGATCCCCTCAGGAGGATCCTTCTTCGCCAATGAATAACATATGTTAATACAAAGAACGACCCACCTGGATAGCGTTCGTTTGTGGACGGCCTTCACCTTCCCCACGTATCCAATAAAGAGTTGGTCATCCAAGCGGAACTCTCTCGTCCTGTCAATGTAAAAACTGAGAGCCCTCCTGGGGTCCAGATGATGGAGTCTTTCCTCCTCCTTAGATGGATGCGGAGGAGGGTAGAATGTCGAGAGAGTGATGGATTGTCCCAAGTGAAACGGAGACACTACCTTGGGGAGGAAGGCCGCCCTGGTCCTCAAAACCACTTTGTCTTTATGAAAGGTTGTAAAAGGTGGATGAACAGAAAGCGCCTGAAGCTCACTCAAACGTCTAGCCGACGTGATGGCTGTTAGAAACACAGTCTTTAAAAACAAATACCTTAAAGGGCAAGAATGAAGTGGCTCAAAGGGAGAACCCATCCAAAAAGTTAACACCAGATTTAAGTCCCACTGGGGCATGATAAACGGAGTGGGAGGAAACCTATTGGTAAGCCCCTTCAAAAACCTTAATACTAAAGGGGATTTGAACAGAGAGGGTTGATCAGGAAGACATAAGAAGGCCGACAGGGCCGAAAGATAGCCTTTGACAGTGGCCACAGCGCAACCTCGCCGCGCCAACGACAAACCAAACAGCAATATATCTGATAGATGGGCACTTACGGGATTAATTTGTTGCTCTCCACACCAATGAATGAAGTTAGCCCACCTGCTCGCATAGACCGATTTGGTGGAGTGTCGCCTGGCCGATAAAAGAACGTCCACCACCTCTGGCGGGAGAGAAAAAGCACGCAGGTTGTCCCGTTCACTCTCCAGGCATGAAGGTGCAGGCTCTGGAGGTCGGGGTGTAGAACCCGCCCCTGCGACTGCGAGAGGGGGTCTGCCCTTAGAGGGAAAGGAGCGGAGGGCACAGCCAGAGTTGGGGTAGGTCTGCGTACCACACCCTTCGTGGCCAATCCAGAGATATTAGAATGACTTGGGCCCGGTCTTGGCGAATCTTCCTCAGAACCCGAGAAATCAAGGGTATGGGGGGAAACGCGTAAAGCTACTGGCCGCACTAGAACATCTGAAACGCGTCCCCCAACGCTCCTTGCATCGGATACTGAAGGCTGCAGAACGACGGGCAGTGCGCGTTCTTCCGATTGGCAAAAAGGTCTATCCGGGGAAAACACCACATCCAAAAGATGTAAAGAACCAGATCTGGATGAAGACACCACTTGTGATTGTCTGAGAAGAGCAGACTGAGACTGTCCGCTCACACGTTTTGAACCCCGGCCAGATGGTTTGCTATTACGCAAAGCCGATGGTCCCAAACCCAGGACCAAAGTCGAAGAGCCTCTCTGCGGAGAAGGTACGACCCTACACCTCTCTGCTTGTTGATATACCACATCGCGGTCATGTTGTCCGTTAGAACTTGAACCGACTGACCGCAAAGGGAGGGAGGAAGGCCTTGAGGGCCAAACGAATCGCCCGCAGTTCCAGCAGATTGATATGAAACATCTGCTCCACTGGAGACCAACAACCCTTGATCTCCAGGTTCCCCAGATGCACTCCCACCCCAAAGTGGAGGCATCTGTTATCACTGTGGTCACCAGAGGAGGCAGTGAAAACGACTTTCCTTGAGACAGGTTGCCGTCCGCAGCCCACCATCGGAGATCCGCCGCAGTGTCTCTGGAGATCTTTATCGACTCCTCGAGATCCCCTATGTGTTGAAACCACTGCCTGCGGAGGCACCACTGAAGAGCCCTCATGTGCCAGCGTGCATGAGTGACCAACAGAATGCAAGAAGCAAACAAACCGAGTAAACAAAGGACCTTGAGGACTGGAACAACCGCTCCTTCTTGAAACATTGGAATCAACACCTGAATGTCCTGGATCCGCTGTGGCAGAGGAAAGGCCATATTCAATGTAGTGTCCAGCACTGCCCCTATGAACAGGAGGCGTTGACAGGGCTCTAGGTGAGACTTGGGCACATTTATTGAAAAGCCCAGACTGAACAACAACTGGGTTGCCAGCTGAAGATGATGCAACACAAGCCCCAGAGACTCGGCTTTGATCAACCAATCGTCCAGGTAAGGGAATACCGCTATCCCTTTCCTTCTGAGGTCTGCTGCAACAACCGACATCACCTTCGTGAAGACCTGAGGTGCGGAAGTAAGACCAAAAGGAAGGACCGTAAACTGGTAGTGTTGCGATCCCACCACAAACCGGAGATACTTCCTGTGTGACTTGAGAATGGGAATATGGAAATAAGCATCCTGCAAGTCGACCAACACCATCCAATCCTCCTTGTTCAACGCCAACAGTACCTGTGCTAGGGTCAGCATTTTGAATTTCTCCTGCTTGAGGAACCAATTCAAAATCCTCAGGTGCAAGATAGGCTGCAGACGACCATCCTTTTTGGGGATCAGAAATTACCTTGAATAACATCCCTGACCCCTCTCCTCCTCGAGAACCAACTCCACTGCACCTTTCAAGAATAGGGACAGAACCTCCTGTTCTAGCAACAGAAGATGATCTTCTGAAGAAAAGGAAGGATGGGGAGGGAAGGGAGGGGGAATCTCCAGAAAGGGAAGGGCATAGCCTTTTACCACCACGCTGATGACCCAGGAATCGGATGTTATGGGCTCCCACATGGGAAGAAAAAGAAATAGCCTCCCCCCTACCGGTGAGGCATGGGACGCGATGGTGAGAGGACTAGGGCTGCTTTCCTTGATGCATCCCTGTAGGAGGCTGGACTGGCTTGTAGTGAGTACCAAGGGGTACTTACACCTTGCACCAGGCCCAGGTATCCCTTATTAGTGTATAGGGTGTCTAGCAGCTTAGGCTGATAGATAATGGTAGCTTAGCAGAGCAGCTTAGGCTGAACTAGGAGACGAGTGAAGCTCCTACAGTACCACTAGTGTCACTTGCACAATATCATAAGAAAACACAATACACAGATATACTAAAAATAAAGGTACTTTATTTTTATGACAATATGCCAAAGTATCTCAGAGTGTACCCTCAGTATGAGGATAGCAAATATACACAAGATATATGTACACAATGCCAAAAATATGCAGTATAGTCTTAGAAAACAGTGCAAACAATGTATAGTTACAATAGGATGCAATGGGGACACATAGGGATGGGGGCAACACAAACCATATACTCCAGAAGTGGAATGCGAACCACGAATGGACCTCAAACCTATGTGACCTTGTAGAGGGACGCTGGGACTATTAGAAAATAGTGAGGGTTAGAAAAATAGCCCACCCCAAGACCCTGAAAAGTGAGTGCAAAGAGCACTAAAGTTCCCCAAAGGACATAGAAGTCGTGATAGGGGAATTCTGCAGGAAAGACACAAACCAGCAATGCAACAACGATGGATTTCCAGTCGAGGGTACCTGTGGAACAAGGGGACCAAGTCCAAAAGTCACAAGCAAGTCAGAGATGGGCAGATGTCCAGGAAATGCCAGCTGTGGGTGCAAAGAAGCTGCTACTGGACAGTAGAAGCTGAGGATTCTGCAAGAACGACAAAGGCTAGAGACTTCCCCTTTAGAGGATGGATCCCCCACGCCGTGGAGAGTCGTGCAGAAGTGATTTCCCGCCGAAAGACCGCCAACAAGCCTTGCTAGCTGCAAATCGTGCGGTTAGGGTTTTTGGCTGCTGCTGTGGCCCAGGATGTCGCCAATTGTGTCTCGTGACAGAGGGGGCGTTGAGCAAGACAAGGAGCCCTCTCAAAAGCAGGCAGCACCCGCACAAGTGCCGGAACAGGCACTACGAAGAAGAGTGAAACGGTGCTCACCCGAAGTTGCACAAAGGAGTCCCACGCCGCCGGAGGACAACTTAGAAAGTCGTGCAATGCAGGTTGGAGTGGCGTGGACCCAGGCTTGGCTGTGCACAAAGGATTTCCGCCGGAAGTGCACAGGGGCCGAAGTAGCTGCAAAAGTCACGGATCCCAGCAATGCAGTCTGGCGTGGGGAGGCAAGGACTTACCTCCACCAAACTTGGACTGAAGAGTCACTGGACTGTGGGAGTCACTTGGGCACAGTTGCTGGATTCAAGGGACCTCGCTCGTCGTGCTGAGAGAAGACCCAGGGGACCGGTGATGCAGTTCTTTGGTGCCTGTGGTTGCAGGGGGAAGATTCCGTCGACCCACGGGAGATTTCTTCGGAGCTTCTAGTGCAGAGAGGAGGCAGACTACCCCCACAGCATGCACCACCAGGAAAACAGTGGAGAAGGCGGCAGGATCAGCGTTACAGAGTTGCAATAGTCGTCTTTGCTACTTTGTTGCAGTTTTGCAGGCTTCCAGCGCGGTCAGCAGTCGATTCCTTGGCAGAAGGTGAAGAGAGAGATGCAGAGGAACTCTGATGAGCTCTTGCATTCGTTATCTAAGGAAATCCCCAAAGCAGAGACCCTAAATAGCCAGAAAAGAGGGTTTGGCTACTTAGGAGAGAGGATAGGCTAGCAACACCTGAAGGAGCCTATCAGAAGGAGTCTCTGACGTCACCTGTTGGCCCTGGCCACTCAGAGCAGTCCAGTGTGCCAGCAGCACCTCTGTTTCCAAGATGGCAGAGGTCTGGAGCACACTGGAGGAGCTCTGGGCACCTCCCAGGGGAGGTGCAGGTCAGGGGAGTAGTCACTCCCCTTTCCTTTGTCCAGTTTCGCGCCTGAGCAGGGCTGAGGGGTCCCTGAACCGGTGTAGACTGGCTTATGCAGAAATGGGCACCATCTGTGCCCATGAAAGCATTTCCAGAGGCTGGGGGAGGCTACTCCTCCCCTGCCTTCACACCATTTTCCAAAGGGAGAGGGTGTAACACCCTCTCTCTGAGGAAGTCCTTTGTTCTTCCATCCTGGGCCAGGCCTGGCTGAACCCCAGGAGGGCAGAAACCTGTCTGAGGGGTTGGCAGCAGCAGCAGCTGCAGTGAAACCCCTGAAAAGGCAGTTTGGCAGTACCAGGGTCTGGGCTACAGACCACTGGGATCATGGGATTGTGCCAACTATGCCAGGATGGCATAGAGAGGGCAATTCCATGATCAAAGACATGTTACATGGCCATATTCGGAGTTACCATTGTGAAGCCACACATAGGTAGTGACCTATGTGTAGTGCACGTGTGTAATGGTGTCCCCGCACTCACAAAGTCCGGGGAATTTGCCCTGCACAATGTGGGGGCACCTTGGCTAGTGCCAGGTTGCCCTCACACTAAGTAACTTTGCACCTAACCTTTACCAGGTAAAGGTTAGACATATAGGTGACTTATAAGTTACTTAAGTGCAGTGGTAAATAGCTGTGAAATAACGTGGACGTTATTTCACTCAGGCTGCAGTGGCAGGCCTGTGTAGCATTTGTCAGAGCTCCCTATGGGTGGCAAAAGAAATGCTGCAGCCCATAGGGATCTCCTGGAACCCCAATACCCTGGGTACCTTAGTACCATATACTAGGGAATTATAAGGGTGTTCCAGTATGCCAATGGGAATTGGTGAAATTGGTCACTAGCCTGTTAGTGACAATTTGGAAAGAAATGAGAGAGCATAACCACTGAGGTTCTGGATAGCAGAGCCTCAGTGAGACAGTTAGTCATAACACGGGTAACACTTTCAGTCACACTTATGAGCACTGGGGCCCTGGCTGGCAGGGTCCCAGTGACACATACAACTAAAACAACATATATACAGTGAAAAATGGGGGTAACATGCCAGGCAAGATGGTACTTTCCTACACAACCCCCCCCCCAAACGAAGGACAATAAGACTAGTCATTCCCTGATGGGTCTTCATTGTCTAAGTGGAAATATCTGGAGAGTCCATCTGCATTGGAGTGGGTACTCCCAGGTCTATGTTCCACTGTATAGTCCATTCCCTGTAGGGATATGGACCACCTTAACAATTTAGGATTTTCACCTTTCATTTGTTTTAGCCAAAGTAGAGGTTTGTGGTCTGTCTGAACAAGGAAGTGAGTGCCAAACAGGTATGGCCTCAACTTCTTCAGTGCCCAGACCACAGCAAAGGCCTCCCTCTCAATGGCAGACCAACGCTTTTCTCTAGGGGTCAACCTCCTACTAATAAAAGCAACAGGTTGATCCTGGCCCTCAGAATTAAGTTGTGATAGGACTGCCCCTACTCCTAATTCAGATGCATCAGTTTGGACATAGAATTTTTTTGAGTAACAAGGGTTTTTCAGGACAGGTGCAGAGCACATGGCCTGCTTCAGCTCCTCAAAAGCTTTCTGACAGTTTGCTGTCCATAATACCTTTTTAGGCATTTTCTTGGATGTGAGGTCATTAAGAGGGACTGCAATGGAGCCATAGTTCTTAATGAACCTCCTGTAGTACCCAGTGAGGCCTAAGAAGGCTCTCACTTGAGTTTGAGTAGTAGGGGGAACCCAATCAATAATTGTTTGGATTTCCCCCTGAAGTGGTGCAATCTGTTCCCCACCAACCAGGTGTCCCAGATAAACCACCTTTCCCTGCCCTATCTGGCACTTTGAAGTCTTGATAGTGAGGCCTGCCTTTTGCAGGGCCTCCCAAACTTTCCATAGGTGGACCAGGTGATCATCCCAGCTGGAGCTAAAGACAGCTATATCGTCCAGATATGCTGCACTGAAAGCTTCCAGCCCTTGCAGGACTGTGTTCACCAACCTCTGAAAAGTGGCAGGTGCATTTTTCAATCCAAAAGGCATTACTGTGAATTGGTAATGTCCTCCAATGGTTGAAAATGCAGTTTTAGCTTTAGCATCTTCTGATAATTTGATCTGCCAATACCCTGCAGTCAAATCAAAAGTGCTTAGATACTTGGCAGATGCCAGTGTATCTATGAGTTCATCTGCCCTGGGTATAGGGTGAGCGTCAGTTTTTGTTACCTGGTTGAGACCTCTGTAGTCTACACAAAACCGCATTTCCTTCTTTCCATCTTTGGAATGAGGTTTTGGTACAAGTACCACAGTAGAAGCCCATGGACTTTCAGAGTGCTCAACCACTCCCAGTTCTAACATATTCTGCACCTCTTGCTTTCTGCAGTCTCTGACATGGTCAGGCTGCCTATAGATTTTACTTTTGACACGCAAGCTGTCTCCAGTATCTATAGTGTGCTCACACCAAGAAGTGGTACCTGGCACAGTAGAGAAGAGTTCAGAAAACTGACCCAGGAGATTTATGCAGTGGTCTTTCTGCTCAGCAGTAAGACAATCTGCCAGTACAACACCTTCCACTAGAGCATCTTGTTCTGTGGAAGAGAAGAGATCAGGTAGAGGATCACTGTCTTCTTCCTGTCCCTCATCAGTTTCCATGAGCAGGGTGAGATCAGCCCTGTCATAGTAGGGTTTTAGGCGATTGACATGGAGCACCCTAAGGGGACTCCTGGCAGTGCCTAAGTCAACTAAGTAGGTGACTTCACCCTTTTTCTCAACAATTGTGTGGGGTCCACTCCATTTATCTTGGAGTGCTCTTGGGGCCACAGGCTCCAAGACCCACACTTTCTGCCCTGGTTGGTACTGAACCAAAACAGCCTTCTGATCATGCCATTGTTTTGGAGCTCTTGGCTGGCCTGAAGGTTTTTCCTGGCCTTTTTCATGTACTCAGCCATCCTTGATCTGAAGTCAAGTACATAATCCACAATATCTTGTTTTGGAGCTTTTAAAGGTTGTTCCCAACCCTCCTTGACAAGTGTTAGTGGACCCCTAACAGGGTGTCCAAAGAGGAGTTCAAAGGGGCTGAAGCCCACTCCTTTCTGGGCTACCTCCCCGTAGGCAAAAAGAAGGCATGGTAACAGGATATCCCATCTCCTGCAGAGTTTTTCAGGGAGACCCATAATCATGCCTTTGAGAGTTTTGTTAAATCTCTCCACCAGTCCATTTGTTTGTGGATGATAGGGTGTGGTGAACTTGTATGTCACCCCACACTCTTTCCACATGGCCTTCAAGTAAGCAGACATGAAATTGCTTCCTCTGTCTGAAACTACCTCTTTTGGGAAGCCCTCCCTGGAAAAGATTCCCAGGAGGGCCTTTGCCACTGCAGGAGCTGTAGTGGTCCTTAGAGGAATTGCTTCAGGATATCTGGTGGCATGGTCAAATACCACCAAGATAAACCTATTGCCTGAAGCAGTAGGAGGGTCAAGGGGGCCAACTATGTCAACCCCTACCCTTTCAAAGGGAACCCCAACCACAGGCAGTGGAATAAGGGGTGCCTTTGGAGTGCCACCTGTCTTGCCACTGGCTTGACAGGTTTCACAGGACTTACAAAAATCTTTTGTGTCCTCTGACATTCTAGGCCAAAGAAACAAGGGAACAAGTCTGTCCCAAGTTTTCATTTGCCCCAAATGTCCAGCAAGGGGAATGTCGTGAGCAAGAGTTAGGAGGAACTTTCTGTACTCCTGAGGAATCACCAATCTCCTGGCAGCTCCAGGTTTTGGATCCCTTGCTTCAGTGTACAAGAGGTTGTCCTCCCAATAAACTCTGTGAGAGTCACTGACATCCCCATTTGCTTGTTTGACAGCTTGCTGTCTTAGACCCTCTAGCGTGGGACAGGTCTGCTGTGCCACACTCAGCTCCTCCCTGGCAGGCCCCCCTTCACCCAAAAGCTCAGCAGTGTCTGCTTCCAGCTCTTCTGGTGTAGGTTCTGCATAGGGTGGAAATTCTTCTTCCTCAGAACAAGAATCCACTGTAATGGGAGGGATAGTAGGTAGTGCTTTACTTCTACTAGCCCTAGCTTTAGGGAGCACTTGGTCCATTGTTCCAGGATCCATGTTTCCCTGTCCTTTTTGCTTTTTGGCCTGAGCCCTGGTTAAAGCAAAAATATGCCCTGGGATGCCCAGCATTGCTGCATGGGCCTCCAACTCCACTTCTGCCCAAGCTGATGTCTCTAAATCATTCCCTAATAGACAGTCTACAGGTAAATCTGAGGCAACCACAACTTTCTTTGGGCCGGTAACCCCCCCCCCAGTTGAGATTTACAACAGCCATGGGGTGGCTAAGGGTGTTGTTGTGAGCATCGGTTACTTGGTACTGGTGACCAAGTAGGTGTTGTTCAGGGTGGACCAGTTTCTCTATCACCATTGTGACACTGGCACCTGTGTCCCTGTAGGCCTGAACCTCAACACCATTTATTAGGGGTAGTTGCTTGTACTTATCCATGTTAAGGGGACAAGCAACCAAGGTGGCTAAATCAATAGCCCCCTCAGAGACTAACACAGCCTCTGTGGTCTCCCTAATCAGACCAACCCCAACTAAGTTACCAATAGTGAGCCCAGCTACTCCCTTGGATTGGCTATTATAGGTTTGCTCCCACCACCACTGCTATTAGTAGGGACACTAGGGCCCATATTCATACTTTTTGACGCAAAACTGCGCTAACGCAGTTTTGCGTCAAAAAAATTAGCGCCGGCTAACGCCATTCTGAAGCACCATGCGGGCGCCGTATTTAATCAATGACGTTAGCCGGCGTTAGCCGCCGGCGCTGCCTGGTGTGCGTGGAAAAAAACGACGTACACCAGGCAGCGCCGGCGTAGGGGGATATGGAGCTTGGGCGCCAAAAAAGGGGGCAAGTCAGGCTGCGGCAAATTTTTGGCCTCAACCCGATTTGCGCCATTTTTTTCGACTCCCAACCCCCCTAGAAATGACTCCTGTCTTAGCAAAGACAGGAGTCATGCCCCCTTGCCCAATGGCCATGCCCAGGGGACTTCTGTCCCCTGGGCATGGTCATTGGGCATAGTGGCATGTAGGGGGCACAAATCAGGCCCCCCTATGCCACAAAAAAAAAAAAGAAAAAATACTTACCGGAACTTACCTTAATGTCCCTGGGATGGGTCCCTCCAGCCTTGGGTGTGCTCCTGGGGTGGGCAAGGGTGACAGGGGGTGTCCCTGGGGGCATGGGAGGGCACCTCTGGGCTCCTTCCGAGCCCACAGGTCCCTTAACGCCTGCCTTTTCCAGGCGCTTAAAAACAGCGCAAAAGCGGCCGTACGTCATTTTTTTTGACCCGCCCACTCCCGGGCATGAATTTTGCCCAGGAGTGTAAATACGGCGCACATGCCTCGGAGTCAATTTTTTAGACGGGAACGCCTACCTTGCATATAATTAACGCAAAGTTGGTATCCACGCTAAAAAATGACGCATACTCCATGGACTTTGGCGCTAGACGCGTCTAACGCCAAAGTATAAATATGGAGTTAGTTTTGCGTCGGAATTGCGTAAAAAAAAACAACGCAATTCCGGCGCAAACAGAGTATAAATATGCCCCTAGGTGTAGCAGTAGGGGTTGTAGTGGTAGGAGGCTTTGTGCTTTTCTTTGGACAACTGGGATCTGTTGTCCAATGGCCTTTTATTTTACATAAATAGCACCATGGTTTCTTTTCTTTGTTTTGATTGGAAGAGGATTTGGACCCACCACCCCCACCAGAGTGTTTTTGTGGGCCTGATGAAGACTCATTTTTAGATTTGTCCCCACCCTTGTCAGAAGACTTACCATCCTTCTTCTTATTGCCATCTTTGTCACCCCCTGTATGAACTTTTCTGTTCACCCTTGTTCTGACCCATTTGTCTGCCTTCTTTCCCAATTCTTGGGGAGAGGTCAGATCAGAGTCCACCAAGTACTGGTGCAACAAATCAGACACACAATTATTAAGAATATGCTCTCTCAGGATCAAGTTATACAGGCTTTCATAATCAGTAACTTTACTGCCATGTAACCACCCCTCCAAGGCCTTCACTGAATGGTCAATAAAATCAACCCAGTCTTGTGAAGACTCCTTTTTGGTCTCTCTGAACTTCATCCTGTACTGTTCAGTGGTTAAGCCATAACCATCCAGGAGTGCATTCTTAAGAACTGTGCAATTATTGGCATCACTTTCTTTCACAGTAAGGAGCCTATCCCTACCCTTTCCACTAAATGATAGCCATAGGATAGCAGCCCACTGCCTTTGAGGGACATCCTGTACAACACAGGCCCTCTCAAGTGCAGCAAACCACTTGTTAATGTCATCCCCCTCCTTATAAGGGGGAACTATCTTGTGCAGATTCCTAGAATCATGCTCTTTTGCAGGATGACTATTGGGAATACTGCTGCTGCCACCATGGGTTTCTAAACCCAGTTTCTGTCTTTCCTTCTCTACTTCTAGAGACTGTCTATCCAAATCCAGCTGTTGCTTCTTGAGCTTCAGTCTGGTTTGTTCCACTCTCAATCTATTGAGCTCCCTTTCTAACAATCTGTCATCAGGGTGGGTGGGAGGGACATGTCTAGAAACAGAAGTATGATGAGAAAGGATAGAAGGAGACCTGTCCCTAACAGATGGCACCCTAACAGCTTGGCTCACAGAAACAGCACTTCTACTATGATGTGAAGTAATACTCTTACTGTGAAGTGAGACCACACTATCTGTATGATGTGACTCAACATCAGTTCCAACTATGCTAGGTTGTCTACTAGGGGGGAGGCTTGGAAGTTTCCCTCCCACTTCTTTAGCTAGGGGTGCCCCAGAGTCAGAGTGGGAACCATCAGCTAACTTTTCAACAGGAGTGCCAGCTGTGGCCTTATCCTGTTCAACAAGCATATTCACTATCAGTTCTCTAGAAGGATTCTTCCTTACACTTAAACCTCTATCTATGCAGAGACTCCTTGCTTCTTTCCAGCTAAGTTTATCATAAGCAAGTTTGGACAGATCAACAGTTTGGCCTGTGCCAGACATTTTAGAAAGAGTTTAAGTGATAGAAAAAGTGAAGAAAACGTTTTTCAGAACTTTTGGAAAGACAGAAAAAAAAACTTTTAAAACTTTTTAAGAACTTTTAGAAAGTTTAGAGGTACTTTTCAGCACTTAGAAAAGAGTGAAAAGAGGAAATGCAAAACTTTTTGGCTAGGTGTACATACACTGAACTTGTTTTGTATATTTTTCTCTTATGAAAAGTACAATGACAAGAGTGGTAAGTAGTCTCAAAGCACTTATCCCACCGCTGCACAACCAATGTAGGAGGCTGGACTGGCTTGTAGTGAGTACCAAGGGGTACTTACACCTTGCACCAGGCCCAGGTATCCCTTATTAGTGTATAGGGTGTCTAGCAGCTTAGGCTGATAGATAATGGTATCTTAGCAGAGCAGCTTAGGCTGAACTAGGAGACGAGTGAAGCTCCTACAGTACCACTAGTGTCACTTGCACAATATCATAAGAAAACACAATACACAGATATACTAAAAATAAAGGTACTTTATTTTTATGACAATATGCCAAAGTATCTCAGAGTGTACCCTCAGTATGAGGATAGCAAATATACACAAGATATATGTACACAATACAAAAATATGCAGTATAGTCTTAGAAAACAGTGCAAACAATGTATAGTTACAATAGGATGCAATGGGGACACATAGGGATAGGGGCAACACAAACCATATACTCCAAAAGTGGAATGCGAACCACGAATGGACCCCAAACCTATGTGACCTTGTAGAGGGTCGCTGGGACTATTAGAAAATAGTGAGGGTTAGAAAAATAGCCCACCACAAGACCCTGAAAAGTGAGTGCAAAGTGCACTAAAGTTACCCAAAGGACATAGAAGTCGTGATAGGGGAATTCTGCAGGAAAGACACAAACCAGCAATGCAACAACAATGGATTTCCAGTCGAGGGTACCTGTGGAACAAGGGGACCAAGTCCAAAAGTCACAAGCAAGTCGGAGATGGGCAGATGCCCAGGAAATGCCAGCTGTGGGTGCAAAGAAGCTGCTACTGGACAGTAGAAGCTGAGGATTCTGCAGGAACGACAAGGGCTAGAGACTTCCCCTTTGGAGGATGGATCCCCCACGCCGTGGAGAGTCGTGCAGAAGTGTTTTCCTGCCAAAAGACCACCAACAAGCCTTGCTAGCTGCAAATTGTGCGGTTAAGGTTTTTGGATGCTGTTGTGGCCCAGGAGGGACCAGGATGTCGCCAATTGCGTCTGGGGACAGAGGGGGTGTCGAGCAAGACAAGGAGCCCTCTCAGAAGCAGGCAGCACCCGCAGAAGTGCCGGAACAGGCACTACGAAGAAGAGTGAATTGGTGCTCACCCGAAGTTGCACAAAGGAGTCCCACGCCGCCGGAGGACAACTTAGAAAGTCGTGCAATGCAGGTTAGAGTGCCGGGGACCCAGGCTTGGCTGTGTACAAAGGATTTCCACTGGAAGTGCACAGAGGCCGGAGTAGCTGCAAAAGTCGCGGTTCCCAGCAATGCAGTCTGGCGTGGGGAGGCAAGGACTTACCTCCACCAAATTTGGACTGAAGAGTCACTGGACTGTGGGAGTCACTTGGACATAGTTGCTGGATTTAAGGGACCTCGCTCGTCGTGCTGAGAGGAGACCCAGGGGACCGGTGATGCAGTTCTTTGGTGCCTGCGGTTGCAGGGGAACGATTCCGTCGACCCACTGGAGATTTCTTCGGAGCTTCTAGTGCACAGAGAAGGCAGACTACCCCCACAGCATGCACCACCAGGAAAACAGTTGAGAAGGTGGCAGGATCAGCGTTACAGAGTTGCAGTAGTCGTCATTGCTACTTTGTTGCAGTTTTGCAGGCTTCCAGCGCGGTCAGCAGTCGATTCCTTGGCAGAAGGTGAAGAGAGAGATGCAGAGGAACTCTGATGAGCTCTTGCATTCGTTATCTAAGGAAATCCCCAAAGCAGAGACCCTAAATAGCCAGAAAAGAGGGTTTGGCTACTTAGGAGAGAGGATAGGCTAGCAACACCTGAAGGAGCCTATCAGAAGGAGTCTCTGACGTCACCTGCTGGCCCTGGCCACTCAGAGCAGTCCAGTTTGCCAGCAGCACCTCTGTTTCCAAGATGGCAGAGGTCTGGAGCACACTGGAGGAGCTCTGGGCACCTCCCAGGGGAGGTGCAGGTCAGGGGAGTGGTCACTCCCCTTTCCTTTGTCCAGTTTCACGCCAGAGCAGGTCTGAGGGGTCCCTGAACCGGTGTAGACTGGCTTATGCAGAAATGGGCACCATCTGTGCCCATGAAAGCATTTCCAGAGGCTGGGGGAGGCTACTCCTCCCCTGCCTTCACACCATTTTCCAAAGGGAGAGGGTGTAACACCCTCTCTCTGAGGAAGTCCTTTGTTCTGCCATCCTGGGCCAGGCCTGGCTGGACCCCAGGAGGGCAGAAACCTGTCTGAGGGGTTGGCAGCAGCAGCAGCTGCAGTGAAACCCCTGAAAAGGCAGTTTGGCAGTACCAGGGTCTGGGCTACAGACCACTGGGATCATGGGATTGTGCCAACTATGCCAGGATGGCATAGAGGGGGCAATTCCATGATCATAGACATGTTACATGGCCATATTCGGAGTTACCATTGTGAAGCCACACATAGGTAGTGACCTATGTGTAGTGCACGCGTGTAATGGTGTCCCCACACTCACAAAGTCCGGGGAATTTGCCCTGAACAATGTGGGGGCACCTTGGCTAGTGCCAGGGTGCCCTCACACTAAGTAACTTTGCACCTAACCTTTACCAGGTAAAGGTTAGACATATAGGTGACTTATAAGTTACTTAAGTGCAGTGGTAAATGGCTTATAAATAACGTGGACGTTATTTCACTCAGGCTGCAGTGGCAGGCCTGTGTAGTATTTGTCAGAGCTCCCTGTGGGTGGCAAAAGAAATGCTGCAGCCCATAGGGATCTCCTGGAACCCCAATACCCTGGGTACCTTAGTACCATATACTAGGGAATTATAAGGGTGTTCCAGTATGCCAATGTGAATTAGTGAAATTGGTCACTAGCCTGTTAGTGACAATTTGGAAAGAAATGAGAGAGCATAACCACTGAGGTTCTGGATAGCAGAGCCTCAGTGAGACAGTTAGTCATAACACAGGTAACACTTTCAGGCACACTTATGAGCACTGGGGCCCTGGCTGGCAGGGTCCCAGTGACACATACAACTAAAACAACATATATACAGTGAAAAATGGGGGTAACATGCCAGGCAAGATGGTACTTTCCTACAATCCCTCCTGAGGAAGAGGAAAAGGAAGGGTGCTGCTGCTGGGTGGCCCCTCTGGTGCGGCCCTACCCCGCCCCCCTAAATGATCGATAAGAGAGGCTCGAAGACTGCTGTCCTGGCTGCTGCGATCTCCCATGAAAGGAAGCCCCTTGGCCAAAAACTCGCAACCGCCTAAAAGATCTAAATGGGGTCGAAGCAGCCTGCAGGCCCAAGGACTTAGCAGTATCCCTACACTCCTTAAAGCGCTCTAGCGCAGAGTCCGCTTTAGATCCAAACAATTTCGTCCCATCAAAAGGCAAGTCCAACAGGGTGGCCTGAACGTCTGAAGAAAAACCAGATTTGCGCAACCAAGCATGGCACCTGGTGGCAACAGAGGTCCCCATGGCTCTTGCAACAGAGTCCGTGGTATCCAGCCCTGACTGAATGACTTGCGTAGCCACTGCCCGGGCATCCGAAAGTAGGCCATGCAAGTCCTGGGGCATGTCTGGCAATACTGTCTTCAGTGCGTCCATTATCGCATGTATGTATCTGCCAAGAATGCAGGTAGCATTGGCAGATTTCAACGCCATGCTACACGATGAAAAAACTTTCTTGGCCGACTGTTCCATATGCTTGGACTCCCGGCCAAATGGGACTCCCGGAAAAGAGCCAGGAGCAGACCGTGAAGAACAGGATGCCTGTACAGCCAGACTCTCAGGAGACAGATGCTTAGACAAAAATTCAGGGTCTCCAGGTGCAGACCTTTATCGTCTGGCCACCGACCTGCTCACAGCCGACGAGGTGACAGGCCTCTTCCACACCTCTTCTATTGGCTCCATAAGAGCCTCATTGAATGGCAAAAGAGGATCTGCAATGGCTGTGGCAGGTTGCAGTACTTCTGTCAGAAGGTTGGTTTTAACCTGAGCCGTAGTCAGGGGAAGTTCTAGGAAATTTGCAGCCTTCCTGATGACGGAGTGAAAGGTGGCTGCCTCCTCTGTATACTCCCCAGGGGAGGCCAGAACCCATTCCAGGGAAGTATCAAGTCCACTGCCCGTATCCAATCCTGGAAACTCACTCTGGGGATGTAGGAGGCTGGACTGGCTTGTAGTGAGTACCAAGGGGTACTTACACCTTGCACCAGGCCCAGGTATCCCTTATTAGTGTAGAGGGGTGTCTAGCAGCTTAGGCTGATAGAAAAGGTAGCTTAGCAGAGCAGCTTAGGCTGAACTAGGAGACGAGTGAAGCTCCTACAGTACCACTAGTGTCACTTGCACAATATCATAAGAACACACAATACACAGACATACTAAAAATAAAGGTACTTTATTCTTATGACAATATGCCAAAGTATCTCAGTGAGTACCCTCAGTATGAGGATAGCAAATATACACAAGATATATCTACACAATACCAAAATATGCAGTAATAGCAATAGAAAACAGTGCAAACAATGTATAGTCACAATAGAATGCAAAGGGGGCACATAGGGTTAGGGGCAACACAAACCATATACTCTAGAAGTGGAATGCGAACCACGAATGGACCCCAAACCTATGTGACCTTGTAGAGGGTCGCTGGGACTGTAAGAAAACAGTGAGGGTTAGAAAAATAGCTCACCCCAAGACCCTGAAAAGTGGGTGCAAAGTGCCCCTAACTTCCCCAAAGAGCACAGAAGTTGTGATAGGGGAATTCTGCAGGAAAGACCAACACCAGCAATGCAACAACGATGGATTTCCAGACGAGAGTACCTGTGGAACAAGGGGACTAAGTCCAAAAGTCACGATCAAGTCGGGAGTGGGCAGATGCCCAGGAAATGCCAGCTGTGGGTGCAAAGAAGCTGCCACCGGATGGTAGAAGCTGTGGATTCTGCAAGAACGACAAGGGCTAGAAACTTCCCCTTTGGAGGATAGATGTCCCACGTAGTGAAGAGTCATGCAGAGGTGATTTCGTGCAGAAAGACCGCCAACAATCCTTGCTAGCTGCAAAGGTCGCAGTTAGGGTTTTTGGATGCTGCTGTGGCCCAGGAGGGACCAGGATGTCACCAATTGCTTGAGGAGACAGAGGGGGCGTCCAGCAAGACAAAGAGCCCACTCAGAAGCAAGCAGCACCCGCAGAAGTGCCAGAACAGGCACTATGAAGTGGAGTGAACCGGAGCTCACCCGAAGTCACAAATGAGAGTCCCACGACGCCGGAGGACAACTCAGGAGGTTGTGCACTGCAGGTTAGAGTGCCGGGGACCCAGGCTTGGCTGTGCACAAAGGAAATCCTGGAAGAGTGCACAGGAGCCGGAGTAGCTGCAAAACACGCGGTTCCCAGCAATGCAGTCTAGCGTGGGGAGGCAAGGACTTACCTCCACCAAACTTGGACTGAAGAGTCACTGGACTGTGGGAGTCACTTGGACAGAGTTGCTGAGTTCAAGGGTGTGAGAAAGTAGCCTCTTTCTAGCCTTGTTACCCCCACTTTTGGCCTGTTGTGAGTGTATGTCAGGGTGTTTTCACTGTCTCACTGGGATCCTGTCAGCCAGGGCCCAGTGCTCATAGTGAAAACCCTATGTTTTCAGTATGTTTGTTATGTGTCACTGGGACCCTGCTAGTCAGGACCCCAGTGCTCATAAGTTTGTGGCCTATATGTATGTGTTCCCTGTGTGGTGCCTAACTGTCTCACTGAGGCTCTGCTAACCAGAACCTCAGTGGTTATGCTCTCTCATTTCTTTCCAAATTGTCACTAACAGGCTAGTGACCAATGTTACCAATTTACATTGGCTTACTGGAAAACCCTTATAATTCCCTAGTATATGGTACTGAGGTACCCAGGGTATTGGGGTTCCAGGAGATCCCTATGGGCTGCAGCATTTCTTTTGCCACCCATAGGGAGCTCTGACAATTCTTACACAGGCCTGCCACTGCAGCCTGAGTGAAATAACGTCCACGTTATTTCACAGCCATTTTACACTGCACTTAAGTAACTTATAAGTCACCTATATGTCTAACCTTTACCTGGTAAAGGTTAGGTGCAAAGATACTTAGTGTGAGGGCACCCTGGCACTAGCCAAGGTGCCCCCACATTGTTCAGGGCCAATTCCCCGGACTTTGTGAGTGCGGGGACACCATTACACGCGTGCACTACATATAGGTCAATACCTATATGTAGCTTCACAATGGTAACTCCGAATATGGCCATGTAACATGTCTATGATCATGGAATTGCCCCCTCTATGCCATCCTGGCATAGTTGGCACAATCCCATGATCCCAGTGGTCTGTAGCACAGACCCTGGTACTGCCAAACTGCCCTTCCTGGGGTTTCACTGCAGCTGCTGCCAACCCCTCAGACAGGCATCTGCCCTCCTGGGGTCCAGCCAGGCCTGGCCCAGGATGGCAGAACAAAGGACTTCCTCTGAGAGAGGGTGTTACACCCTCTCCCTTTGGAAAATGGTGTGAAGGCAGGGGAGGAGTAGCCTCCCCCAGCCTCTGGAAATGCTTTCTTGGGCACAGATGTGCCCAATTCTGCATATGCCAGTCTACACCGGTTCAGGGGACCCCTTAGCTCTGCTCTGGCGCGAAACTGGACAAAGGAAAGGGGAGTGACCACTCCCCTGACCTGCACCTCCCCTGGGAGGTGTCCAGAGCTCCTCCAGTGTGCTCCAGACCTCTGCCATCTTGGAAACAGAGGTGCTGCTGGCACACTGGACTGCTCTGAGTGGCCAGTGCCACCAGGTGACGTCAGAGACTCCTTCTGATAGGCTCCTTCAGGTGTTAGTAGCCTATCCTCTCTCCTAGGTAGCCAAACCCTCTTTTCTGGCTATTTAGGGTCTCTGTCTCTGGGGAAACTTTAGATAACGAATGCAAGAGCTCATCCGAGTTCCTCTGCATCTCTCTCTTCACCTTCTGCCAAGGAATCGACTGCTGACCGCGCTAGAAGCCAGCAAACCTGAAACACAGTAGCAAAGACGACTACTGCAACTCTGTAACGCTGATCCTGCCGCCTTCTCGACTCTTTTCCTGGTGGTGCATGCTGTGGGGGTAGTCTGCCTCCTCTCTGCACTAGAAGCTCCGAAGAAATCTCCCGTGGGTCGACGGAATCTTCCCCCTGCAACCGCAGGCACCAAAAAGCTGCATTACCGGTCCCTTGGGTCTCCTCTCAGCACGACGAGCGAGGTCCCTCGAATCCAGCAACTCTGTCCAAGTGGCCCCCACAGTCCAGTGACTCTTCAGTCCAAGTTTGGTGGAGGTAAGTCCTTGCCTCACCTCGCTAGACTGCATTGCTGGGAACCGTGACTTTTGCAGCTACTCCGGCCTCCGTGCAGTTCCGGCGGAAATCCTTTGTGCACAGTCCAGCCTGGGTTCACGGCACTCTAACCTGCATTGCACGACCTCCTAAGTAGTTCTCCGGCGACGTGGGACTCCTTTGTGTAACTTCGGGTGAGCACCGTTTCACACATCCTCGTAGTGCCTGTTTCTGGCACTTCTCCGGGTGCTACCTGCTGCTAAGAGGGCTCCTTGGATTGCTTGACGTCCCCTCTACCTCCTGGTCCAATTTGCGACCTCCTGGTCCCTCCTGGGCCACAGCAGCGTCCAAAAACGCTAACCGCACGATTTGCAGCTAGCAAGGCTTGTTGGTGTTCTTTCGGCGGGAAAACACTTCTGCACGACTTTCCACGGCGAGAGGGATCCGTCCACCAAAGGGGAAGTCTCTAGCCCTTTTCGTTCCTGCAGAAACCTCAGCTTCTTCTGTCCAGTAGAAGCTTCTTTGCACCCGCAGCTGGCATTTCCTGGGCATCTGCCCATCTCCGACTTGCTTGTGACTTTTGGACTTGGTCCCCTTGTTCCACAGGTACCCTAGATTGGAAATCCACAGTTGTTGCATTGTTGGTTTGTGTCTTTCCTGCATTATTCCTCTAACACGACTTCTTTGTCCTTAGGGGAACTTTAGTGCACTTTGCACTCACTTTTCAGGGTCTTGGGGAGGGTTATTTTTCTAACTCTCACTATTTTCTAATAGTCCCAGCGACCCTCTACAAGGTCACATAGGTTTGGGGTCCATTCGTGGTTCGCATTCCACTTTTGGAGTATATGGTTTGTGTTGCCCCTATCCCTATGTTTCCCCATTGCATCCTATTGTAACTATACATTGTTTGCACTGTTTTCTAAGACTATACTGCATATTTTTGCTATTGTGTATATATATCTTGTGTATATTTCCTATCCTCTCACTGAGGGTACACTCTAAGATACTTTGGCATATTGTCATAAAAATAAAGTACCTTTATTTTTAGAATAACTGTGTATTGTGTTTTCTTATGATATTGTGCAAGTGACACTTGTGGTACTGTAGTAGCTTCACACGTCTCCTAGTTCAGCCTAAGCTGCTCTGCTAAGCTACCATTATCTATCAGCCTAAGCTGCTAGACACCCTATACACTAATAAGGGATAACTGGGCCTGGTGCAAGGTGCAAGTACCCCTTGGTACTCACTACAATCCAGTCCAACCTCCTACAAAGGGACCTCGCTCGTCGTGCTGAGAGGAGACCCAGAGGACCGGTGATGCAGTTCTTTGGTGCCTGCGGTTGCAGGGGGAAGATTCCGTCGACCCACAGGAGATTTCTTCGGAGCTTCTAGTGCAGAGAGGAGGCAGACTACCCCCACAGCATGCACCACCAGGAAAACAGTTGAGAAGGCGGCAGGATCAGCGTTACAAGGTCGCAGTAGTCGTCTGTAGGAGGCTGGACTGGCTTGTAGTGAGTACAAGATATATATACACAATAGCAAAAATATGCAGTATAGTCTTAGAAAACAGTGCAAACAATGTATAGTTACAATAGGATGCAATGGGGAAACATAGGGATAGGGGCAACACAAACCATATACTCCAAAAGTGGAATGCGAACCACGAATGGACCCCAAACCTATGTGACCTTGTAGAGGGTCGCTGGGACTATTAGAAAATAGTGAGAGTTAGAAAAATAACCCTCCCCAAGACCCTGAAAAGTGAGTGCAAAGTGCACTAAAGTTCCCCTAAGGACAAAGAAGTCGTGTTAGAGGAATAATGCAGGGAAAGACACAAACCAGCAATGCAACAACTGTGGATTTCCAATCTAGGGTACCTGTGGAACAAGGGGACCAAGTCCAAAAGTCACAAGCAAGTCGGAGATGGGCAAATGCCCAGGAAATGCCAGCTGCGGGTGCAAAGAAGCTTCTACTGGACAGAAGAAGCTGAGGTTTCTGCAGGAACGAAAAGGTCTAGAGGACTTCCCCTTCGGTGGACGGATCCCTCTCGCCGTGGAGAGTCGTGCAGAAGTGTTTTCCCGCCGAAAGAACGCCAACAAGCCTTGCTAGCTGCAAATCGTGCGGTTAGCGTTTTTGGACGCTGCTGAGGCCCAGGAGGGACCAGGAGGTCGCAAATTGGACCAGCAGAGAGAGGGGACGTCGAGCAAGACAAGGAGCCCTCTCTGAAGCCGGTAGCACCCGGAGAAGTGCCAGAAACAGGCACTACGAGGATGCGTGAAACGGTGCTCGCCGAAGTTGCACAAAGGAGTCCCACGTCGCCGGAGACCAACTTAGAAAGTCGTGCAATGCAGGTTAGAGTGCCGTGGACCCAGGCTTGGCTGTGCACAAAGGATTTCCGCCGGAAGTGCACAGGGGCCGGAGTAGCTGCAAAAGTCGCGGTTCCCAGCAATGCAGCCCAGCGAGGTGAGGCAAGGACTTACCTCCACCAAACTTGGACTGAAGAGTCACTGGACTGTGGGGGTCACTTGGACAGAGTCGCTGGATTCGAGGGACCTCGCTCGTCGTGCTGAGAGGAGACCCAAGGGACCGGTAATGAAGCTTTTTGGTGCCTGCGGTTGCAGGGGGAAGATTCCGTCGACCCACGGGAGATTTCTTCGGAGCTTCTGGTGCAGAGAGGAGGCAGACTACCCCCACAGCATGCACAAGCAGGAAAACAGTCGAGAAGGCGGCAGGATCAGCGTTACAGAGTTGCAGTAGTCGTCTTTGCTACTGTGTTGCAGGTTTGCAGGCTTCCAGCGCGGTCAGCAGTCGATTCCTTATCAGAAGGTGAAGAGAGAGATGCAGAGGAACTCGGCTGAGCTCATGCATTCGTTATCTAAAGTTTCCCCAGAGACAGAGACCCTAAATAGCCAGAAAAGAGGGTTTGGCTACCTAGGAGAGAGGATAGGCTAGCAACACCTGAAGGAGCCTATCACAAGGAGTCTCTGATGTCACCTTGTGGCACTGGCCACTCAGAGCAGTCCAGTGTGCCAGCAGCACCTCTGTTTCCAAGATGGCAGAGGTCTGGAGCACACTGGAGGAGCTCTGGACACCTCCCAGGGGAGGTGCAGGTCAGGGGAGTGGTCACTCCCCTTTCCTTTGTCCAGTTTCGCGCCAGAGCAGGGCTAAGGGGTCCCCTGAACCGGTGTAGACTGGCTTATGCAGAATTGGGCACCTCTGTGCCCAACAAAGCATTTCCAGAGGCTGGGGGAGGCTACTCCTCCCCTGCCTTCACACCATTTTCCAAAGGGAGAGGGTGTCACACCCTCTCTCAGAGGAAGTTCTTTGTTCTGCCATCCTGGGCCAGGCCTGGCTGGACCCCAGGAGGGCAGATGCCTGTCTGAGGGGTTGGCAGCAGCAGCAGCTGCAGTGAAACCCCAGGAAGGGCAGTTTGGCAGTACCAGGGTCTGTGCTACAGACCACTGGGATCATGGGATTGTGCCAACTATGCCAGGATGGCATAGAGGGGGCAATTCCATGATCATAGACATGTTACATGGCCATATTCGGAGTTACCATTGTGAAGCTACATATAGGTATTGACCTATATGTAGTGCACGCGTGTAATGGTGTCCCCGCACTCACAAAGTCCGGGGAATTGGCCCTGAACAATGTGGGGGCACCTTGGCTAGTGCCAGGGTGCCCTCACACTAAGTATCTTTGCACCTAACCTTTACCAGGTAAAGGTTAGACATATAGGTGACTTATAAGTTACTTAAGTGCAGTGTAAAATGGCTGTGAAATAACGTGGACGTTATTTCACTCAGGCTGCAGTGGCAGGCCTGTGTAAGAATTGTCAGAGCTCCCTATGGGTGGCAAAAGAAATGCTGCAGCCCATAGGGATCTCCTGGAACCCCAATAACCTGGGTACCTCAGTACCATATACTAGGGAATTATAAGGGTTTTCCAGTAAGCCAATGTAAATTGGTAACATTGGTCACTAGCCTGTCAGTGACAATTTGGAAAGAAATGAGAGAGCATAACCACTGAGGTTCTGGTTAGCAGAGCCTCAGTGAGACAGTTAGGCACCACACAGGGAACACATACATATAGGCCACAAACTTATGAGCACTGGGGTCCTGACTAGCAGGGTCCCAGTGACACATAACAAACATACTGAAAACATAGGGTTTTCACTATGAGCACTGGGCCCTGGCTGACAGGATCCCAGTGAGACAGTGAAAACACCCTGACATACACTCACAACAGGCCAAAAGTGGGGGTAACAAGGCTAGAAAGAGGCTACTTTCTCACATCGTCGTTGCTACTTTGTTGCAGTTTTGCAGGCTTCCAGCGCGGTCAGCAGTCGATTCCTTGGCAGAAGGTGAAGAGAGAGATGCAGAGGAACTCTGATGAGCTCTTGCATTCGTTATCTAAGGAATTCCCCAAAGCAGAGACCCTAAATAGCCAGAAAAGGAGGTTTGGCTACCTAGGAGAGAGGATAGGCTAGCAACACCTGAAGGAGCCTATCAGAAAGAGTCTCTGACGTCACCTGCTGGCACTGGCCACTCAGAGAAGTCCAGTGTGCCAGCAGCACCTCTGTTTAAAAGATGGCAGAGGTCTGGAGCACACTGGAGGAGCTCTGGGCACCTCCCAGGGGAGGTGCAGGTCAGGGGAGTGGTCACTCCCCTTTCCTTTGTCCAGTTTCGCGCCAGAGCAGGGCTGAGGGATCCCTGAACCGGTGCAGACTGGCTTATGCAGAGATGGGCACCATCTGTGCCCATCAAAGCATTTCCAGAGGCTGGGGGACGCTACTTCTCCCCAGCCATGACACCTTTTTCCAAAGGGAGAGGGTGTAACACCCTCTGTCTGAGGAAGTCCTTTGTTCTGCCTTCCTGGGCCAAGCCTGGCTGGACCCCAGGAGGCCAGAAACCTGTCTGAGGGGTAGGCAGCAGCAGCAGCTGTAGTGAAACCCCGGGAAAGGTAGTTTGCCAGTACCCGGGTCTGAGTTAGAGACTCGGGGGATCATGGAAGTGTCTGGCATTGGGGTGACAATTCCATGATCTTAGACAAGTTACATGGCCATGTTCGGAGTTACCATTGTGACGCTATACATATGTCGTGACATATGTATAGTGCACGTGTGTAATGGTGTCCCCGCACTCACAAAGTCCGGGGAATTTGCCCTGAACAATGTGGGAGCGCCTTGGCTAGTGCCTGGGTGCCCACACACTAAGTAACTTAGCACCCAACCTTTACCAGGTAAAGGTTAGACATATAGGTGACTTATAAGTTACTTAAGTGCAGTGGTAAATGGTTGTGAAATAACGTGGACATTATTTGACTCAGGCTGCACTGGCAGGCCTGTGTAAGAATTGTCAGATCTCCCTAAGGGTGGCACAAGAAATGCTGCAGCCCATAGGGATCTCCTGGAACCCCAATACCCTGGGTACCTCGGTACCATATACTAGGGAATTATAAGGGTGTTCCAGTATGCCAATGTAAATTGGTGAAATTGGTCACTAGCCTGTTAGTGACAATTTGGAAAGAAATGAGAGAGCTTAACCACTGAGGTTCTGGTTAACAGAGCCTCAGTGAGACAGTTAGGCATCACACAGGGAACACATACATATAGGTCACAAACTTATGAGCACTGGGGTCCTGACTAGCAGGGTCCCAGTGACACATAACAAACATACTGAAAACATAGGGTTTTCACTATGAGCACTGGGCCCTGGCTGGCAGGGTTCCAGTGAGACAGTGAAAACACCCTGACATACACTCACAAACAGGCCAAAAGTGGGGGTTACAAGGCTAGAAAGAGGCTACATTCTCACAGGGGATCAGCAATCTCCCCCTCCTCAAGGATCTGCTGCTGGTACTCCCTCTCCTCCAGCAACCTGAGGGCCTTCCTTCTGGATCTCAATTTGGCCTCCAACCCCGGTGTCGACATGGAGTGCAACAACGTCGGTGAATGGCGCCAAGAAGGCATCATGACAGGATCTCCGGATCCTCCCGACGCCGCAGATGGATCCATCGGCGCCATGGATAAAGGCCCTGCACCCGTCGATGTCATCCGGCTTCGAGGCTCCATCTCATCAGACAACGGCGTCAAAGGTCTCTCTTTCAACATCGATGGCTGCGCCACCGGCGCCTGGTTAGAATCTCCTGCCGGACAGAACGGCATAAACGGCGTCGGCCTGTACGGAGCCAGAACGCCCAGGTTGAATGCCTGGGGACCAGTGGGGCCAGCCGGCGCACCACCTCCCGGAGCCATATTTTGGAGTATGGCAAACATGTCATTTAGAAATGCCGCCGGATCGGTACCTGGAGCTGGGAACGAAGGATAGCCCTGAGGAGCCAGAGCCGGGGCCGGACTTGACTCCTGTGCGCCTGGATGCACCAGAGAAGCCTGTTGACTTTGAGGCTCCACAACCTCAAAGACCGACGGCGCCGGGGACGTCTGTGGAGTCAATGGTTGTGGAGACACCGTTGGGCTGACTTCCCAAGACTTACGGCGTCGAGTCGACGGAGACCTCGACTGCGACCGGCTTCTGGACCGACGCCTGGAGTCACAATGACGCTGTTTCTTGTGACTCGACTTCCCCGAAGACGATCCATGGTGCCGCTTTCTCTCTTTCTTTGACTTGGCTAAGAACAACTTAGCCTCACGTTCCTTCAAGGCCTTCAGATTCATCTTTTGCCATGAACCACATTCCTGGACGTCATGATCCGAACTCAGGCACCAAAGGCAGTCGTTGTGGGGGGTCAGTCACCGACATCCGACCTCCGCATTCTCTGCAGGGTTTAAAACCTGACTTCTTTAGAGCCGACATGCTGACAAAAACACAAAGTATCCCTTCCGAAGAGCGAACGGCACAGGTAGCTAGAAAGTAACCGTTATCGAAGGCACGGAAAAAAGGGAACTGACGTCAGCACGCTGGCGAGGTCCTCTTATTGCCACGATGACGTCAGGCGGAGCCACGTGGAGTCGGGCAATTGTGACGTCCTCGCCGACGTGCAGAGCTAGAGAGAAGTTTCCATCGAATGCTACGCATGGGGAGAATTCATTAGGTGAGGAATCCACAGGTAGTTGTATCCATCAGAAACCTCGTCATAATCATGGACAACGAACTGACCGTGAAATAACTACTCAAAGCAGTCACCTCCTCCTGTTTCCATACCATCTGCATGCTCCACAAGGTCTTGATATGAATCTCAGTAAACACCCGAAAGAGCCTTGCACAAGCCTTGGCTACCAGCCGCCTCGACTAACGCAACACACTCTACACTGGTATCTCTTCACAGCTCCCCAGACAATAGAGTACACAGCCGTAGACTCATCCTGGACCTCCCCAAGCAGACCAACATCACTCCCCACCTCAGGAAACTCCACTGGCTACCTGTCCAGAAAAGATGCCAGTTCAAGACGCTCACATATGCCTACAAAGCCATTCACAACCTTGGACCATCATACATCAACCACCGGCTAAATTTTCATATTCCATTGAGTCTGCTGCATTCCACTTCACTCATCCTTGCACATGTCCCCCACATCCATCGCAGCTGCAGTGAGGGCCGCACATTCTCCTACATCGGCGCCAAAGTCGGGAATGACCTCCACTTCTGAATGGTGTCCTCCCTGGCAGACTTCAGAAAGCAACTCAAGATATGGCTGTTCAATGCAGGCAAAGCAACCTCAGTGCTCAGATACCCCAAGGGGTGATAGTCTTGCACTTTACAAAAAGATGATTGATTGATTGACTGATGGGGGCGGGGTGGAGCTAAGCACAGAACCACTTGCACCTGAATAGGCTGTGCTCTGCTACCAGAGAATAGGCTTAACAACCCTGTATTGTCACTGCAGCCGGCTGTGAACCAGGTGAGGGGAGGCAAGAAACACCTGGAACTTCAAAGAACTTTTTGGGAATCTTCTCCCACCTTCTAGGAGCAGGGCACCAGGTTTATAAATAGGGCTCTCAGACCCACTCTTCAGTTCACTACTGGTCCTGCTGAAGGACTCTCAGAGGACTGCCTGCGGCTGTGACCTGCTGTGCATTCTGCTAGACTGCTGCTTTGCCTGGAGGGACTGCTTAGCTGCCTGGAGCCTACCCTGATACTTGAGAGGCCAGCCCTGCTGTGGAGCCCTGCATGTCCATCTACACCCAGGACTTCCAGAAGTGACTCCAAGGGCTAGTTTTGCTAGCCTCCTGTTCAGAGCACAGGGACATAACAGGCTCCACCCATCTTGAACCCGCACCTGGACCCAGCCTGAGTGAGTCTTTAACCCTCAAGAGGTCTCCATCCACTCCTGGACCCTTGGTTGTGGTGTTCAAGGTACCCAGGAGGCCTTTTTCCAAAACTGAGGACTTGATATTTTAAACCTTAAACTTTAAAAATTCATAACTCTAGTTTCACTAATTACATTATTATGGTTTTGGTGTCAAGTAATTTATAAAAATTGTCTGTATTTTTCTAAAGTGGTTTGGGATTTTTCTTGTGTTGTGTTTTCACTTCATGACCGTTTCTGAGCTGCATACATGTTTTACCCATTGCTTCTAAGTTTAGCCTGACTGCTTTTCCTGCAAAGGTACCCAGGGTTAAGCACAGGTTAATTTAGTGACTTTTTGTGGTTTACCCTGCAAGGAATTGTGGCTGTTGCTTGACCAGGGATCACACCCCAGTCAACCAACAACTTAAGTTCTCACACTGAAGTTACAAACGTTAGCATAAGGAGAGGTTCATGCATCCCATAAGCTGAGTAAATGAAGTATTAACATGAGAGACTTGCCTCTTGTGCTAGTGACCACTCGAGAATTTGATCAATTGTTTTTTGTGCTTCCAGTCCCTAAAAAAAGGCAGATAATTAAAAAAGATGAACATGGGCAAAACAATCATACCAAAGTTTTTACGCATCAAAGCAATGGAATAAAAAGAAGATTATGCAACTGTTGGGTACTGGATGTTCAAATGTGCACATTACTTAATCTCATTTACTATTAGATTGCTTTTTTAGGTGTCGTCAAAATACACATGGGTCCTTCTGTGAGGGATCTATGTAAGTCAGACCCAAATAATGATAGTAAGTAAGAAATATAATCACTTCTAACCCTTATTCTCCATCGTGGGACTCTTGATTTACAACATAATTGTATGATTAGCTTGAGAACGCATTGGGATTATGCTCCCTCCCTTTAAATTTGGTTGCTTGGACCACACACACTGCACATGTGGCATACTGGTGTCCCAGTTTATAGTACCCAGGTACCTAGGGCACTGGGGCACCAGAGGTCCCCTATGGGCCTCAGCATGTATTATGCCACCCATCGGGTGCCAATGCAAAGTCTGTCTGTAGGCATGCCATTGCAGCCTGCGAGAAAGGGTGCATGCACCCTTTTCACTACAGGTCACTGCACCAGGTCACTGTAAGTTGCCCTTTGGCAGGCCCTCCTAGCCCAGAGAGCAAGGTGCAGGCACCTGTGTGTGAGGGCACGCCTGCATGATCATAGGTGCCCCCACAAACTCCAACCTCAATTTCATGGACTTCGTGAGTGTGGGGTGCCATTTTACACAAGTACTGGGCATAGGTCACTACCTATGTCTAGCTATATAATGGTAACTCTGAACCAAGACATGTTTGGTATCAAACATCAGAATCATACCCCAATACTGTTGCCAGTATTGGAAGTATGATTCCCAGCACTCTGGGGGTTCCGTAGAGGACCCCCAGCATTGCTCCTACCAGCTTTCTGGGGTTTTCTGGGCAGCCCAAGCTGCGTCCACCCCTCAGACAGTTTTCTGCCCTTCTGCTGCTTGTTCAGCTGAAGCCCAGGAAGGCAGAACAAATGATTTTCTCTGTGAGAGGGGGGTAACACCCTCTCCCTTTGGAAATGGGTGTCACATGGCTTTGGAGGGGTAGCCTCCCCAAACCACTGGTGTGCTTCCTTGATTCTGCTATCTTGAATCCAAGATGGGCAGAGGCGTCTGGAAGCATCTGAGTGGGCAGGTCAGGCAGGTGATGTCAGAACCCCCTCCTGATAGGCGGTCACCTGGTTAGGTGGCCAATCCCCCTTCCTGGCCTATTAAGGGTCTCCCGCTTGGGTGGGTGTGAGAAAGTAGCCTCTTTCTAGCCTTGTTACCCCCACTTTGGGCCTGTTTGTGAGTGTATGTCAGGGTGTTTTCACTGTCTCACTGGGATCCTGCCAGCCAGGGCCCAGTGCTCATTGTGAAAACCCTATGTTTTCAGTATGTTTGTTATGTGTCACTGGGACCCTGCTAGTCAGGACCCCAGTGCTCATAAGTTTGTGGCCTATATGTATGTGTTCCCTGTGTGGTGCCTAACTGTCTCACTGAGGCTCTGCTAACCAGAACATCAGTGGTTATGCTCTCTCATTTATTTCAAATTGTCACTAACAGGCTAGTGACCAATTTTACCAATTTACATTGGCTTACTGGAACACCCTTATAATTCCCTAGTATATGGTACTGAGGTACCCAGGGTATTGGGGTTCCAGGAGATCCCTATGGGCTGCAGCATTTCTTTTGCCACCCATAGGGAGCTCTGACAATTCTTACAACAGGCCTGCCACTGCAGCCTGAGTGAAATAACGTCCACGTTATTTCACAGCCATTTTACACTGCACTTAAGTAACTTATAAGTCACCTATATGTCTAACCTTTACCTGGTAAAGGTTAGGTGCAAAGTTACTTAGTGTGAGGGCACCCTGGCACTAGCCAAGGTGCCCCCACATTGTTCAGAGCCAATTCCCTGAACTTTGTGAGTGCGGGGACACCATTACACGCGTGCACTACATATAGGTTACTACCTATATGTAGCTTCACAATGGTAACTCCGAATATGGCCATGTAACATGTCTATGATCATGGAATTGCCCCCTCTATGCCATCCTGGCATAGTTGGCACAATCCCATGATCCCAGTGGTCTGTAGCCCAGACCCTGGTACTGCCAAACTGCCCTTCCTGGGGTTTCACTGCAGCTGCTGCTGCTGCCAGCCCCTCAGACAGGCAGCTGCCCTCCTGGGGTCCAGCCAGGCCTGGCCCAGGATGGCAGAACAAAGGACTTCCTCTGAGAGAGGGTGTGACACCCTCTCCCTTTGGAAAATGGTGTGAAGGCAGGGGAGGAGTAGCCTCCCCCAGCCTCTGGAAATGCTTTCTTGGGCACAGATGTGCCCAATTCTGCATAAGCCAGTCTACACCGGTTCAGGGACCCCTTAGCCCCTGCTCTGGCGCGAAACTGGACAAAGGAAAGGGGAGTGACCACTCCCCTGACCTGCACCTCCCCTGGGAGGTGTCCAGAGCTCCTCCAGTGTGCTCCAGACCTCTGCCATCTTGGAAACAGAGGTGCTGCTGGCACACTGGACTGCTCTGAGTGGCCAGTGCCACCAGGTGACGTCAGAGACTCCTGCTGATAGGCTCCTTCAGGTGTTAGTAGCCTATCCTCTCTCCTAGGTAGCCAAACCCTCTTTTCTGGCTATTTAGGGTCTCTGTCTCTGGGGAAACTTTAGATAACGAATACATGAGCTCAGCGGAGTTCCTCTGCATCTCTCTCTTCACCTTCTGATAAGGAATCGACTGCTGACCGCGCTGGAAGCCTGCAAACCTGCAACATAGTAGCAAAGACGACTACTGCAACTCTGTAACGCTGATCCTGCCGCCTTCTCGACTGTTTTCCTGCTTGTGCATGCTGTGGGGGTAGTCTGCCTCCTCTCTGCACCAGAAGCTCAGAAGAAATCTCCCGTGGGTCGACGGAATCTTCCCCCTGCAACCGCAGGCACCAAAAAGCTGCATTACCGGTCCCTTGGGTCTCCTCTCAGCACGACGAGCGAGGTCCCTCGAATCCAGCGACTCTGTCCAAGTGACCCCCACAGTCCAGTGACTCTTCAGTCCAAGTTTGGTGGAGGTAAGTCCTTGCCTCACCTCGCTGGGCTGCATTGCTGGGAACCGCGACTTTTGCAGCTACTCCGGCCCCTGTGCACTTCCGGCGGAAATCCTTTGTGCACAGCCAAGCCTGGGTCCACGGCACTCTAACCTGCATTGCACGACTTTCTAAGTTGGTCTCCGGCGACGTGGGACTCCTTTGTGCAACTTCGGCGAGCACCGTTTCACGCATCCTCGTAGTGCCTGTTTCTTGCACTTCTCCGGGTGCTACCGGCTTCAGAGAGGGCTCCTTGTCTTGCTCGACGTCCCCTCTCTCTGCTGGTCCAATTTGCGACCTCCTGGTCCCTCCTGGGCCTCAGCAGCGTCCAAAAACGCTAACCGCACGATTTGCAGCTAGCAAGGCTTGTTGGCGTTCTTTCGGCGGGAAAACACTTCTGCACGACTCTCCACGGCGAGAGGGATCCGTCCACCAAAGGGGAAGTCTCTAGCCCTTTTCGTTCCTGCAGAAACCTCAGCTTCTTCTGTCCAGTAGAAGCTTCTTTGCACCCGCAGCTGGCATTTCCTGGGCATTTGCCCATCTCCGACTTGCTTGTGATTTTTGGACTTGGTCCCCTTGTTCCACAGGTACCCTAGATTGGAAATCCACAGTTGTTGCATTGCTGGTTTGTGTCTTTCCTGCATTATTCCTCTAACACGACTTCTTTGTCCTTAGGGGAACTTTAGTGCACTTTGCACTCACTTTTCAGGGTCTTGGGGAGGGTTATTTTTCTAACTCTCACTATTTTCTAATAGTCCCAGCGACCCTCTACAAGGTCACATAGGTTTGGGGTCCATTCGTGGTTCGCATTCCACTTTTGGAGTATATGGTTTGTGTTGCCCCTATCCCTATGTTTCCCCATTGCATCCTATTGTAACTATACATTGTTTGCACTGTTTTCTAAGACTATACTGCATATTTTTGCTATTGTGTATATATATCTTGTGTATATTTCCTATCCTCTCACTGAGGGTACACTCTAAGATACTTTGGCATATTGTCATAAAAATAAAGTACCTTTATTTTTAGTATAACTGTGTATTGTGTTTTCTTATGATATTGTGCATATGACACTAAGTGGTACTGTAGTAGCTTCACACGTCTCCTAGTTCAGCCTAAGCTGCTCTGCTAAGCTACCATTATCTATCAGCCTAAGCTGCTAGACACCCTATACACTAATAAGGGATAACTGGGCCTGGTGCAAGGTGCAAGTACCCCTTGGTACTCACTACAAGCCAGTCCAGCCTCCTACATTGGTTGTGCAGTGGTGGGATAAGTGCTTGAGACTACTTACCACTCTTGTTATTGTACTTTTCATAAGAGAAAAATATACAAAACAAGGTCAGTGTATATACACATAGCCAAAAAGTTTTGCATTTCCTCTTTTCACTCTTTTCTAAGTGCTGAAAAGTACTTCTAACTTTCTAAAAAGTTTTAAAAGTTTTTTTTCTCTGTCTTTCTAAAAGCTCTGACAAACTTTTTATCTTTTACTATCACTTTTACTCTCTCTAAAAATGTCTGGCACAGGCCAAAATGTTGATCTGTCCAAACTTGCATATGACAACCTTAGCTGGAAAAGAGCAAGGAGTCTCTGTATAGAGAGAGGTTTGAGTGTAGGGAAGAATCCTTCCTTGGAACTGTTACTTAACATGCTTAGAGAACAGGATAAGGCCATAGGTGCCTCATCTGTTGAAAAAGTACCTAATAGTTCTCAATCTGATTCAGGGACTCCCCCAGGAAAAGATTCAGGAAAGAAACTTCCTAGCCTGCCCATTACTAGACAGTCTAGCATAGTTGGTAATGATGATGAGCCACACCATACAAATAGTGTTGTCTCACATCATAGCAAAAGCATTTATTCTCACCATACTGGTAGTAATGTTTCTGTTAACCAAGCTGTTAGGGTGGCTTCTGTAAGGGACAGGTCTCCTTCTGTTCATTCCCATCATACCTCTGTATCTAGGAATGTCCCTCCCACCAACCCTGATGACAGAATGTTAGAGAGGGAACTCAATAAGTTGAGGGTGGAACAAACCAGACTGAAGCTTAAAAAGCAACAGCTGGATTTGGATAGACAGTCTTTTGAACTAGAGAAGGAAAGACAGAAGTTGGGTTTAGAAACCCATGGTGGCAGCAGCAGTATTCCCCATAGTCATCCTGCAAAAGAGCATGATTCCAGGAATCTGCACAAGATAGTTCCCCCTTATAAGGAGGGGGATGACATTAACAAGTGGTTTGCTGCACTTGAGAGGGCCTGTGTTGTACAGGATGTCCCTCAAAGGCAGTGGGCTGCTATCCTATGGCTATCATTTAGTGGAAAAGGTAGGGATAGGCTCCTTACTGTGAAAGAAAATGATGCTAATAATTTTACAGTTCTTAAGAATGCACTCCTGGATGGTTATGGCTTAACCACTGAACAGTACAGGATAAAGTTCAGAGAGACCAAAAAGGAGTCTTCACAAGACTGGGTTGATTTCATTGACCATTCAGTGAAGGCCTTGGAGGGGTGGTTACATGGCGGTAAAGTTACTGATTATGAAAGCCTGTATAACACAATCCTGAGAGAGCATATACTTAATAATTGTGTGTCTGATTTGTTGCACCAGTACCTGGTAGACTCTGATCTGACCTCTCCCCAAGAATTGGGAAAGAAGGCAGACAAATCGGTCAGAACAAGGGTGAACAGAAAAGTTCATACAGGGGGTGACAAAGATGGCAATAAGAAGAAAGATGGTGAAAAATCTCAAGATAAGCATGGGGATAAGGGTAAAACCAAAGATCCCACTTCAAATCTTAAACACTCTTCAGAGGGTGGGGATAAAACAAATTCTTCCTCTTCTTCCCAACCTGCACACATTAAAAAGCCTTGGTGCTTTGTGTGTAAAAACAGAGGCCATAGGCCAGGGGATAAGTCCTGTCCAGGTAAACCCCCTGAGCCTACCACCACTAATACATCAAGCTCTAGTGCCCCTAGCAGTAGTGGTACTAGTGGTGGGACTGCTGGCAACAGTCAAGCAAAGGGTGTAGTTGGGTTCACTTATGGGTCCATCATAGAAACTGGGGTAGTCAGTCCCAAGACAGTTTCTGTCACACCTAGTGGCATTGGCCTTGCCACACTGGCTGCTTGTCCCCTTACAATGGATAAGTACAGGCAGACAGTTTCAATAAATGGTGTTGAGGCCTTGGCCTACAGGGACACAGGTGCCAGTATCACTTTGGTGACTGAAAACCTAGTGCACCCTGATCAACACATCATTGGACAACAGTATAAGATTATTGATGTCCATAACTCCACTAAGTTTCTTCCCTTAGCTATAATTCAGTTTAGTTGGGGTGGAGTTACTGGCCCTAAGCAGGTGGTGGTATCACCTAGCTTACCTGTAGACTGTCTCTTAGGTAATGACCTAGAGGCCTCAGGTTGGGCTGATGTAGAGTTTTATGCCCATGCAGCCATGCTGGGCATCCCTGAGGAATTGTTCCCTCTCATTTCTACTGAAATGAAAAAGCAAAGGAGAGAAGGCCTGAAAATTCAGGATCTCTCTCCATCAACAGGTAAAAAGGGTATCACAGTATCCCCTAACCACCCTACCATTCAGGATACCATTCCTGTGGTGGGAGAAACCTCTCCTGGGGTGGCACCTGTTCCAAGGGAATCATCAGCTGGCAAAGCTGGACTCCCTGAGGTAGAAGTACCTCTCTGTGGGATAACTAACATTGGTGAGAAAAAGAGCACCATTTTAGTTAACATGGAGCATCCCTCCAACCCTCCCAGAGAAACTTTAGTGTAGAAACCCTGCACTGCCTCACAACACTTAGGACAGCATCCCTGCCCTAGTGTGGAGCTCATAGGACAGCATCCCTGCCCTGCTCCAACTCAAGAGAAACAGCATCCCTGTTCTCTCTTCCAGCCATATGGATAAAGTTTTTGCCCAGCTATGGCTTTTCTGAGACAGCATCCCTGTCTGGCATTTCCATCACTACAAATAGGTTCAGTGGACAATTCCCACTGCTCTAAACTAAAACTTACTGATAGAAACTCTGAAAATACATCTTCACATTGTTGCTTAGCTAAAAAACTTCAAACAGGGTGGTTTACATCCCCACAGGGAAGTAACCATATAGTGGATGATAAAGGGAGTAACCAGTCTATTGCAGAGCTACTCTCTACTTATCACCACTTAGACAATAAAGTCTCAACTGGCCAAGGTTAGCCTTATTGTCCTTCGTTTGGGGGGGGGTTGTGTGAGAAAGTAGCCTCTTTCTAGCCTTGTTACCCCCACTTTGGGCCTGTTTGTGAGTGTATGTCAGGGTGTTTTCACTGTCTCACTGGGATCCTGCCAGCCAGGGCCCAGTGCTCATTGTGAAAACCCTATGTTTTCAGTATGTTTGTTATGTGTCACTGGGACCCTGCTAGTCAGGACCCCAGTGCTCATAAGTTTGTGGCCTATATGTATGTGTTCCCTGTGTGGTGCCTAACTGTCTCACTGAGGCTCTGCTAACCAGAACCTCAGTGGTTATGCTCTCTCATTTATTTCAAATTGTCACTAACAGGCTAGTGACCAATTTTACCAATTTACATTGGCTTACTGGAACACCCTTATAATTCCCTGGTATATGGTACTGAGGTACCCAGGGTATTGGGGTTCCAGGAGATCCCTATGGGCTGCAGCATTTCTTTTGCCACCCATAGGGAGCTCTGACAATTCTTACAACAGGCCTGCCACTGCAGCCTGAGTGAAATAACGTCCACGTTATTTCACAGCCATTTTACACTGCACTTAAGTAACTTATAAGTCACCTATATGTCTAACCTTTACCTGGTAAAGGTTAGGTGCAAAGTTACTTAGTGTGAGGGCACCCTGGCACTAGCCAAGGTGCCCCCACATTGTTCAGAGCCAATTCCCTGAACTTTGTGAGTGCGGGGACACCATTACACGCGTGCACTACATATAGGTCACTACCTATATGTAGCTTCACAATGGTAACTCCGAATATGGCCATGTAACATGTCTATGATCATGGAATTGCCCCCTCTATGCCATCCTGGCATAGTTGGCACAATCCCAAGATCCCAGTGGTCTGTAGCCCAGACCCTGGTACTGCCAAACTGCCCTTCCTGGGGTTTCACTGCAGCTGCTGCTGCTGCCAGCCCCTCAGACAGGCAGCTGCCCTCCTGGGGTCCAGCTAGGCCTGGCCCAGGATGGCAGAACAAAGGACTTCCTCTGAGAGAGGGTGTGACACCCTCTCCCTTTGGAAAATGGTGTGAAGGCAGGGGAGGAGTAGCCTCCCCCAGCCTCTGGAAATGATTTCTTGGGCACAGATGTGCCCAATTCTGCATAAGCCAGTCTACACCGGTTCAGGGACCCCTTAGCCCCTGCTCTGGCGCGAAACTGGACAAAGGAAAGGGGAGTGACCACTCCCCTGACCTGCACCTCCCCTGGGAGGTGTCCAGAGCTCCTCCAGTGTGCTCCAGACCTCTGCCATCTTGGAAACAGAGGTGCTGCTGGCACACTGGACTGCTCTGAGTGGCCAGTGCCACCAGGTGACGTCAGAGACTCCTGCTGATAGGCTCCTTCAGGTGTTAGTAGCCTATCCTCTCTCCTAGGTAGCCAAACCCTCTTTTCTGGCTATTTAGGGTCTCTGTCTCTGGGGAAACTTTAGATAACGAATGCATGAGCTCAGCGGAGTTCCTCTGCATCTCTCTCTTCACCTTCTGATAAGGAATCGACTGCTGACCGCGCTGGAAGCCTGCAAACCTGCAACATAGTAGCAAAGACGACTACTGCAACTCTGTAACGCGGATCCTGCCGCCTTCTCGACTGTTTTCCTGCTTGTGCATGCTGTGGGGGTAGTCTGCCTCCTCTCTGCACCAGAAGCTCAGAAGAAATCTCCCGTGGGTCGACGGAATCTTCCCCCTGCAACCGCAGGCACCAAAAAGCTGCATTACCGGTCCCTTGGGTCTCCTCTCAGCACGACGAGCGAGGTCCCTCGAATCCAGCGACTCTGTCCAAGTCACCCCTACAGTCCAGTGACTCTTCAGTCCAAGTTTGGTGGAGGTAAGTCCTTGCCTCACCTCGCTGGGCTGCATTGCTGGGAACCGCGACTTTTGCAGCTACTCCGGCCCCTGTGCACTTCCGGCGGAAATCCTTTGTGCACAGCCAAGCCTGGGTCCACGGCACTCTAACCTGCATTGCACGACTTTCTAAGTTGGTCTCCGGCGACGTGGGACTCCTTTGTGCAACTTCGGCGAGCACCGTTTCACGCATCCTCGTAGTGCCTGTTTCTGGCACTTCTCCGGGTGCTACCGGCTTCAGAGAGGGCTCCTTGTCTTGCTCGACGTCCCCTCTCTCTGCTGGTCCAATTTGCGACCTCCTGGTCCCTCCTGGGCCTCAGCAGCGTCCAAAAACGCTAAACGCACGATTTGCAGCTAGCAAGGCTTGTTGGCGTTCTTTCGGCGGGAAAACACTTCTGCACGACTCTCCACGGCGAGAGGGATCCGTCCACCAAAGGGGAAGTCTCTAGCCCTTTTCGTTCCTGCAGAAACCTCAGCTTCTTCTGTCCAGTAGAAGCTTCTTTGCACCCGCAGCTGGCATTTCCTGGGCATTTGCCCATCTCCGACTTGCTTGTGACTTTTGGACTTGGTCCCCTTGTTCCACAGGTACCCTAGATTGGAAATCCACAGTTGTTGCATTGCTGGTTTGTGTCTTTCCTGCATTATTCCTCTAACACGACTTCTTTGTCCTTAGGGGAACTTTAGTGCACTTTGCACTCACTTTTCAGGGTCTTGGGGAGGGTTATTTTTCTAACTCTCACTATTTTCTAATAGTCCCAGCGACCCTCTACAAGGTCACATAGGTTTGGGGTCCATTCGTGGTTCGCATTCCACTTTTGGAGTATATGGTTTGTGTTGCCCCTATCCCTATGTTTCCCCATTGCATCCTATTGTAACTATACATTGTTTGCACTGTTTTCTAAGACTATACTGCATATTTTTGCTATTGTGTATATATATCTTGTGTATATTTCCTATCCTCTCACTGAGGGTACACTCTAAGATACTTTGGCATATTGTCATAAAAATAAAGTACCTTTATTTTTAGTATAACTGTGTATTGTGTTTTCTTATGATATTGTGCATATGACACTAAGTGGTACTGTAGTAGCTTCACACGTCTCCTAGTTCAGCCTAAGCTGCTCTGCTAAGCTACCATTATCTATCAGCCTAAGCTGCTAGACACCCTATACACTAATAAGGGATAACTGGGCCTGGTGCAAGGTGCAAGTACCCCTTGGTACTCACTACAAGCCAGTCCAGCCTCCTACATTGGTTGTGCAGTGGTGGGATAAGTGCTTGAGACTACTTACCACTCTTGTTATTGTACTTTTCATAAGAGAAAAATATACAAAACAAGGTCAGTGTATATACACATAGCCAAAAAGTTTTGCATTTCCTCTTTTCACTCTTTTCTAAGTGCTGAAAAGTACTTCTAACTTTCTAAAAAGTTTTAAAAGTTTTTTTTCTCTGTCTTTCTAAAAGCTCTGACAAACTTTTTATCTTTTACTATCACTTTTACTCTCTCTAAAAATGTCTGGCACAGGCCAAAATGTTGATCTGTCCAAACTTGCATATGACAACCTTAGCTGGAAAAGAGCAAGGAGTCTCTGTATAGAGAGAGGTTTGAGTGTAGGGAAGAATCCTTCCTTGGAACTGTTACTTAACATGCTTAGAGAACAGGATAAGGCCATAGGTGCCTCATCTGTTGAAAAAGTACCTAATAGTTCTCAATCTGATTCAGGGACTCCCCCAGGAAAAGATTCAGGAAAGAAACTTCCTAGCCTGCCCATTACTAGACAGTCTAGCATAGTTGGTAATGATGATGAGCCACACCATACAAATAGTGTTGTCTCACATCATAGCAAAAGCATTTATTCTCACCATACTGGTAGTAATGTTTCTGTTAACCAAGCTGTTAGGGTGGCTTCTGTAAGGGACAGGTCTCCTTCTGTTCATTCCCATCATACCTCTGTATCTAGGAATGTCCCTCCCACCAACCCTGATGACAGAATGTTAGAGAGGGAACTCAATAAGTTGAGGGTGGAACAAACCAGACTGAAGCTTAAAAAGCAACAGCTGGATTTGGATAGACAGTCTTTTGAACTAGAGAAGGAAAGACAGAAGTTGGGTTTAGAAACCCATGGTGGCAGCAGCAGTATTCCCCATAGTCATCCTGCAAAAGAGCATGATTCCAGGAATCTGCACAAGATAGTTCCCCCTTATAAGGAGGGGGATGACATTAACAAGTGGTTTGCTGCACTTGAGAGGGCCTGTGTTGTACAGGATGTCCCTCAAAGGCAGTGGGCTGCTATCCTATGGCTATCATTTAGTGGAAAAGGTAGGGATAGGCTCCTTACTGTGAAAGAAAATGATGCTAATAATTTTACAGTTCTTAAGAATGCACTCCTGGATGGTTATGGCTTAACCACTGAACAGTACAGGATAAAGTTCAGAGAGACCAAAAAGGAGTCTTCACAAGACTGGGTTGATTTCATTGACCATTCAGTGAAGGCCTTGGAGGGGTGGTTACATGGCAGTAAAGTTACTGATTATGAAAGCCTGTATAACACAATCCTGAGAGAGCATATACTTAATAATTGTGTGTCTGATTTGTTGCACCAGTACCTGGTAGACTCTGATCTGACCTCTCCCCAAGAATTGGGAAAGAAGGCAGACAAATGGGTCAGAACAAGGGTGAACAGAAAAGTTCATACAGGGGGTGACAAAGATGGCAATAAGAAGAAAGATGGTGAAAAATCTCAAGATAAGCATGGGGATAAGGGTAAAACCAAAGATCCCACTTCAAATCTTAAACACTCTTCAGAGGGTGGGGATAAAACACATTCTTCCTCTTCTTCCCAACCTGCACACATTAAAAAGCCTTGGTGCTTTGTGTGTAAAAACAGAGGCCATAGGCCAGGGGATAAGTCCTGTCCAGGTAAACCCCCTGAGCCTACCACCACTAATACATCAAGCTCTAGTGCCCCTAGCAGTAGTGGTACTAGTGGTGGGACTGCTGGCAACAGTCAAGCAAAGGGTGTAGTTGGGTTCACTTATGGGTCCATCATAGAAACTGGGGTAGTCAGTCCCAAGACAGTTTCTGTCACACCTAGTGGCATTGGCCTTGCCACACTGGCTGCTTGTCCCCTTACAATGGATAAGTACAGGCAGACAGTTTCAATAAATGGTGTTGAGGCCTTGGCCTACAGGGACACAGGTGCCAGTATCACTTTGGTGACTGAAAACCTAGTGCACCCTGATCAACACATCATTGGACAACAGTATAAGATTATTGATGTCCATAACTCCACTAAGTTTCTTCCCTTAGCTATAATTCAGTTTAGTTGGGGTGGAGTTACTGGCCCTAAGCAGGTGGTGGTATCACCTAGCTTACCTGTAGACTGTCTCTTAGGTAATGACCTAGAGGCCTCAGGTTGGGCTGATGTAGAGTTTTATGCCCATGCAGCCATGCTGGGCATCCCTGAGGAATTGTTCCCTCTCATTTCTACTGAAATGAAAAAGCAAAGGAGAGAAGGCCTGAAAATTCAGGATCCCTCTCCATCAACAGGTAAAAAGGGTATCACAGTATCCCCTAACCACCCTACCATTCAGGATACCATTCCTGTGGTGGAAGAAACCTCTCCTGGGGTGGCACCTGTTCCAAGGGAATCATCAGCTGGCAAAGCTGGACTCCCTGAGGTAGAAGTACCTCTCTGTGGGATAACTAACATTGGTGAGAAAAAGAGCACCATTTTAGTTAACATGGAGCATCCCTCCAACCCTCCCAGAGAAACTTTAGTGCAGAAACCCTGCACTGCCTCACAACACTTAGGACAGCATCCCTGCCCTAGTGTGGAGCTCATAGGACAGCATCCCTGCCCTGCTCCAACTCAAGAGAAACAGCATCCCTGTTCTCTCTTCCAGCCATATGGACAAAGTTTTTGCCCAGCTATGGCTTTTCTGAGACAGCATCCCTGTCTGGCATTTCCATCACTACAAATAGGTTCAGTGGACAATTCCCACTGCTCTAAACTAAAACTTACTGATAGAAACTCTGAAAATACATCTTCACATTGTTGCTTAGCTAAAAAACTTCAAACAGGGTGGTTTACATCCCCACAGGGAAGTAACCATATAGTGGATGATAAAGGGAGTAACCAGTCTATTGCAGAGCTACTCTCTACTTATCACCACTTAGACAATAAAGTCTCAACTGGCCAAGGTTAGCCTTATTGTCCTTCGTTTGGGGGGGGGTTGTGTGAGAAAGTAGCCTCTTTCTAGCCTTGTTACCCCCACTTTGGGCCTGTTTGTGAGTGTATGTCAGGGTGTTTTCACTGTCTCACTGGGATCCTGCCAGCCAGAGCCCAGTGCTCATTGTGAAAACCCTATGTTTTCAGTATGTTTGTTATGTGTCACTGGGACCCTGCTAGTCAGGACCCCAGTGCTCATAAGTTTGTGGCCTATATGTATGTGTTCCCTGTGTGGTGCCTAACTGTCTCACTGAGGCTCTGCTAACCAGAACCTCAGTGGTTATGCTCTCTCATTTATTTCAAATTGTCACTAACAGGCTAGTGACCAATTTTACCAATTTACATTGGCTTACTGGAACACCCTTATAATTCCCTGGTATATGGTACTGAGGTACCCAGGGTATTGGGGTTCCAGGAGATCCCTATGGGCTGCAGCATTTCTTTTGCCACCCATAGGGAGCTCTGACAATTCTTACAACAGGCCTGCCACTGCAGCCTGAGTGAAATAACGTCCACGTTATTTCACAGCCATTTTACACTGCACTTAAGTAACTTATAAGTCACCTATATGTCTAACCTTTACCTGGTAAAGGTTAGGTGCAAAGTTACTTAGTGTGAGGGCACCCTGGCACTAGCCAAGGTGCCCCCACATTGTTCAGAGCCAATTCCCTGAACTTTGTGAGTGCGGGGACACCATTACACGCGTGCACTACATATAGGTCACTACATATATGTAGCTTCACAATGGTAACTCCGAATATGGCCATGTAACATGTCTATGATCATGGAATTGCCCCCTCTATGCCATCCTGGCATAGTTGGCACAATCCCATGATCCCAGTGGTCTGTAGCCCAGACCCTGGTACTGCCAAACTGCCCTTCCTGGGGTTTCACTGCAGCTGCTGCTGCTGCCAGCCCCTCAGACAGGCAGCTGCCCTCCTGGGGTCCAGCCAGGCCTGGCCCAGGATGGCAGAACAAAGGACTTCCTCTGAGAGAGGGTGTGACACCCTCTCCCTTTGGAAAATGGTGTGAAGGCAGGGGAGGAGTAGCCTCCCCCAGCCTCTGGAAATGCTTTCTTGGGCACAGATGTGCCCAATTCTGCATAAGCCAGTCTACACCGGTTCAGGGACCCCTTAGCCCCTGCTCTGGCGCGAAACTGGACAAAGGAAAGGGGAGTGACCACTCCCCTGACCTGCACCTCCCCTGGGAGGTGTCCAGAGCTCCTCCAGTGTGCTCCAGACCTCTGCCATCTTGGAAACAGAGGTGCTGCTGGCACACTGGACTGCTCTGAGTGGCCAGTGCCACCAGGTGACGTCAGAGACTCCTGCTGATAGGCTCCTTCAGGTGTTAGTAGCCTATCCTCTCTCCTAGGTAGCCAAACCCTCTTTTCTGGCTATTTAGGGTCTCTGTCTCTGGGGAAACTTTAGATAACGAATGCATGAGCTCAGCGGAGTTCCTCTGCATCTCTCTCTTCACCTTCTGATAAGGAATCGACTGCTGACCGCGCTGGAAGCCTGCAAACCTGCAACATAGTAGCAAAGACGACTACTGCAACTCTGTAACGCGGATCCTGCCGCCTTTTCGACTGTTTTCCTGCTTGTGCATGCTGTGGGGGTAGTCTGCCTCCTCTCTGCACCAGAAGCTCAGAAGAAATCTCCCGTGGGTTGACGGAATCTTCCCCCTGCAACCGCAGGCACCAAAAAGCTGCATTACCGGTCCCTTGGGTCTCCTCTCAGCACGACGAGCGAGGTCCCTCGAATCCAGCGACTCTGTCCAAGTGACCCCCACAGTCCAGTGACTCTTCAGTCCAAGTTTGGTGGAGGTAAGTCCTTGCCTCACCTCGCTGGGCTGCATTGCTGGGAACCGCGACTTTTGCAGCTACTCCGGCCCCTGTGCACTTCCGGCGGAAATCCTTTGTGCACAGCCAAGCCTGGGTCCACGGCACTCTAACCTGCATTGCACGACTTTCTAAGTTGGTCTCCGGCGACGTGGGACTCCTTTGTGCAACTTCGGCGAGCACCGTTTCACGCATCCTCGTAGTGCCTGTTTCTGGCACTTCTCCGGGTGCTACCGGCTTCAGAGAGGGCTCCTTGTCTTGCTCGACGTCCCCTCTCTCTGCTGGTCCAATTTGCGACCTCCTGGTCCCTCCTGGGCCTCAGCAGCGTCCAAAAACGCTAACCGCACGATTTGCAGCTAGCAAGGCTTGTTGGCGTTCTTTCGGCAGTAAAACAGTTCTGCACGACTCTCCACGGCGAGTGGGATCCGTCCACCAAAGGGGAAGTCTCTAGCCCTTTTCGTTCCTGCAGAAACCTCAGCTTCTTCTGTCCAGTAGAAGCTTCTTTGCACCCGCAGCTGGCATTTCCTGGGCATTTGCCCATCTCCGACTTGCTTGTGACTTTTGGACTTGGTCCCCTTGTTCCACAGGTACCCTAGATTGGAAATCCACAGTTGTTGCATTGCTGGTTTGTGTCTTTCCTGCATTATTCCTCTAACACGACTTCTTTGTCCTTAGGGGAACTTTAGTGCACTTTGCACTCACTTTTCAGGGTCTTGGGGAGGGTTATTTTGCTAACTCTCACTATTTTCTAATAGTCCCAGCGACCATCTACAAGGTCACATAGGTTTGTGGTCCATTCGTGGTTCGCATTCCACTTTTGGAGTATATGGTTTGTGTTGCCCCTATCCCTATGTTTCTCCATTGCATCCTATTGTAACTATACATTGTTTGCACTGTTTTCTAAGACTATACTGCATATTTTTGCTATTGTGTATATATATCTTGTGTATATTTCCTATCCTCTCACTGAGGGTACACTCTAAGATACTTTGGCATATTGTCATAAAAATAAAGTACCTTTATTTTTAGTATAACTGTGTATCGTGTTTTCTTATGATATTGTGCATATGACACTAAGTGGTACTGTAGTAGCTTCACACGTCTCCTAGTTCAGCCTAAGCTGCTCTGCTAAGCTACCATTATCTATCAGCCTAAGCTGCTAGACACCCTATACACTAATAAGGGATAACTGGGCCTGGTGCAAGGTGCAAGTACCCCTTGGTACTCACTACAAGCCAGTCCAGCCTCCTACAGTGGGTCCTCCGATTTGGTGTAGGAAGCTGGCCTGCTGGGTAGTGGGTCCCTAAGGTACTTACACCTTATAACAGGTCCAGGTATCCCCTATTAGTGTAGAGTAGACAGTGTCTAGAAGCCAGGCTTCGTAGAGGTAGCTGTGGATGAGCAGCCAAGGAGTATCTAGGAGACATGCAAAGCTCATACAATAGCACTGTAGTCACACAGCTCTTACATACATGAAGGAAACACTAAGGCCCTCATTACAACATTGGCGGTAAAAGCCACTTACCGCCGTGCAGAAGACCGCCAACACACCGCCGCGGCAGCGGAAAACCGCCACAGCTATTATGACCCACATTTCGGAATCCGACAAAACTCAGACACCCACACAATTCCGCCACACCAAAGGTCAGTGATAAACTGGCGAAAACAAAACCTCCACCGTCACGCCAACAGAAATATGCCCACACCATCACGACACACGAATCCACGCAGCGGTCTTTCAACCGCGGTATTCCATTGGCGGTACACACCACTGCGCTCAAAATACACACACATCTACAAAACACAGCCACATTGGACAATTCGAAATACACACCTGATACACATACACACACCACTCCCACACACCCATTACAATATAGAATACACACCCACATCACCCACAAACCCCCACAACAAAAAATTCCAAAAGAAGTCCAGAGAGAGACACCACCAGCAAGAACAACAGCATCCACAGGCACACAACACCATCACCCACACAACTTCCACGCACCTCACACAACACACCACTACATATCAGCACACTTATCACCACACAATCCACCCCAGACATCACCTACATCACCCCATGGCACGGCAAAGACACCCCAGGTTCTCGGAGGAGGAGCTCAGGGTCATGGTGGAGGAAATCGTCCGGGTAGAGCCACAGCTATTCGGATCACAGGTGCAGCACACCTCCATTGCAAGGAAGATGGAGCTATGGTGAAGAATAGTGGACAGGGTCAACGCAGTGGGACAGCACCCAAAAATTCGGGAGGACATCAGGAAGAGGTGGAACGACCTACGGGGGAAGGTGTGTTCCGTGGTCTCAAGACACCACCAGGCGGTTCAGTGGACTGGCGGCGGTCCCCCACCTCCTCCCCCACAACTAACAACATGGGAGGAGCAGGTCTTGGTGATTCTGCATCCTGAGGGCCTCGCAGGAGTAGCTGGAGGAATGGACTCTTGTAAGTCAAATCTTAACTATTACATCCCCCACCCTACCTGCATGCTATCACATACCCCCACCCTCACCCCCAGCACCCCAACTCCTCACATATGTCCCAACATCACAAACCACCCATCCCAACACCAAGCCCTGCATGCAACAACAAAGCATGGACACACATCACTAAAGCATGCCCACTGCACATACCCATACAACCCCCTAAACCACCATCACACAAGCTCCCACACAGGAATGCAAGCACTGGGGTACACGGTCACCCACCCATTGCACACCATGGCACATACAGATGTAATAACCATCCTTTTCTACCCCTGAAGGACCCCTACCCAACGTCACCGGACAGGAGGGTCCACACATGTCCACACAACCAACAGAAGAGGCCCACAGTGATGACAGCAGCTCTGTCCAACTGGATCTAGATGACCAGCCCGGCCCATTGGTTCCCCTCACACTGGCACAGGCCATCACAGACCTTCCCCCCTCTGGAAACACCAGCACAGCACCCACCCAGCAGGCCCATACTTCCGTCCTCAGGACACGTCAATCAGCAGTGTGTCCACCACTACAGGGAACCCAGGATAACCCACCACCCCAACAACAACCTGGGGGCAGTGGTAGTGGGCACACGGTCCAGGGGACGGAGGCCCAAGAACACAGGGGAACTGGGAGGGCTGCTGTGCGACAGGGGGCAGACAGGCCAAGGGAACCCACTCTCCACGAGGCCCTGTCCTCCATCATGGGAGCCTACCACCACTCCCAGGAGACGATGGCAACGGTACTGGCCAAGTTTCAGGAGACCCAGCGCCTGCAGGAGGAACAGTATATGGGCTTCAGGGAGGAACTCAGAACCATCAGCTCCACCCTGGGCACCATCGTAGGGGTGCTGAAGGAAGTACTCAACACCAGTAGGGACACTGTGGCACTACAAGGGGCCCCTGACTCTAGCATGGATGATGAACTGCCCACCACCTCCGCCTGCGCTAGTGGACAGGACGCCCCGCCACAGGACCACCACACCAGCACCCCACCCCCTGCAGAGGGAGAACCACCCCGCAAACGGTCCCTGAGATCCAGGACAAAGACAGAGCACGATGCCAAGATCCCCGCCTAGAAATGAGACCACCCTGATTGTCATCCTACTGTCCCACTTTGTCACCCTGTCCATCCTTAAACTGCCCCAGCTCCACTTCCTATGCCCATTTGGGCAATGCACCTGTGAGACTAATAGACTGGACTCTGGCATGGACATTCCTCCGCCATCACCCCTCACCATTTCACTACCCCCTCCAATATTGAGCACTTAAATAAACTTACTTAAAACACAAAACAATCTGGAGTCTGTCTGTGATTTCAAAATAGTGTATTAGCAATTACGGTGACAAAATGCTCTTTCAAATGTAATGTCAACATATCAATCAATCAATCAATCATTACATTTGTAAAGTGCACTATGTACCCGTCAGGGTTTCGAGGCGCTGGGGGGGGGGGGGGGGTGTGAGCTGTTAGCGGTCGAAGAGCCAGTTCTTGAGGAGTCTCCTGAAGGTGAGGAGGTCCTGGGTCTGGCGTAGTGAGGTGGGGAGAGAGTTCCAGGTCTTGGCGGCGAGGAAGGAGAAGGATCTGCCGCCGGAGGTCTTGCGCTGGATCCTGGGGACGATAGCGAGGGCGAGATTGGCAGAGCGGAGTTGACGAGTGGGGGCGTAAAAGTTGAGTCTGGAGTTGAGGTAGGTAGGTCCGGTGTTGTGTAGAGCCTTGTGAGCGTGGGTGAGGAGTTTAAAGGTGATCCTCTTGTCCACGGGGAGCCAGTGGAGGTCCTTCAGGTGAGGGGAGATGTGACATCGGCGGGGTATGTCGAGGATCAGGCGGGCGGATGCATTTTGGATACGCTGGAGTCGTTTGATGTCTTTTGTTGGGATGTCTGTGTAGAGTGCGTTGCCGTAGTCAAGTCTGCTACTGACGAGGGCTTGGGTCACCGTCTTTCTGGTTCCTGTTGGGATCCACTTGAAAATTCTGCAGAGCATTCGAAGGGTGTTGAAGCAGGAAGAGGAGACGGCGCTGACCTGTTTGGACATGGTGAGGGTGGAGTCCAGGATGAAGCCGAGGTTTCTTGCGTGGCTGGCTGGGGTGGGTGGGGGTCCGAAGTCGGTGGGCCACCAGGAGTCGTTCCAGGCCGAAGGGGTGCGCCCGAGGATGAGGACTTCCGTCTTGTCGGAGTTGAGCTTCAGGCGGCTGTCGTTCATCCACTCGGCGATGGCTTTTAGTCCCTCGTGGAGGTTGGTTTTGGCGGTGAGTGGGTCTTTGGTCAGGGAGAGGACGAGCTGGGTGTCGTCGGCGTAGGAGATGATGCTGAGGTGACCTATGTCACACAGCTCAAGTCCATGAGGAATCTAAGCAGATGTCACACAGTGGGACCCACATCTGTGAAAACGTAAGGGAAAGTGACAACTCAGTGACCATACACTGGGTGAAAACGACACACAGTAGAGAGGTAGTAGTGTTAAAGTACATGTAGTAGGCAGGTGTGTTCTCTTGCCTGTGTCTCACTGGAAATATTGCTGGATCACTGAGTCCCTGTTGTTCATGTCTTCTTCCTCTGCTTCCCCGTCTTAGCTATCCACAGGCTCCACAGCTGCAACAACACCGCCATCTGGACCATCCTCCTGCAGAAAAGGCACCTGTCGTTGCAATGCCAAGTTATGAAGCATACAGCAGGACACGATGATCTGGCACACCTTCTTTGGTGAGTAGAATAGGGATCCACCTGTCATATGGAGGCACCGGAACCTGGCCTTCAGGAGGTCGAAGGTCAGCTCGATCACCCTCCTAGTTCTCCCATGGGCCTAATTGTAGCGTTCCTCTGCCCTTGTCCTGAGATTCCTCACTGGGGTCAGTAGCCATGACAGGTTGGCATAACCAGAATCACCTGCAAATGGCGAGGGACAACTGTTAGACACACACTAACCTGTAGGGTATCCCCAGACCCAGACAACCATTCCTACTGACTTGCCTCCAGGTGCTCACCTAATAGCCACACACGGTGCCTCTGGAGTTGCCCCATCACATAAGGGATGCTGCTATTCCGCAAGATGTAGGCGTCATGCACTGAGCCAGGGAACTTGGCATTCACATGGGAGATGTACTGGTCGGCCAAACATACCATCTGTACATTCATAGAATGATAACTCTTCCGGTTTCTGTCCACCTGTTCACTCCTGTGGGGGGGGACCAAAGCCACATGGGTCCCATCAATGGCACCTATGATGTTAGGGATATGTCCCAGGGCATAGAAATCAACTTTCACTGTAGGCAAATCCTCCACCTGAGGGAAAACGATGTAGCTCCACGTGTGTTTCAGAAGGGCAGACAACACTCTGGACAATACGTTGGAAAACATAGGCTGGGACATCCCTGATGCTATGGCCACTGTTGTATGAAATGACCCACTTGCAAGGAAATGGAGCACTGACAGCACTTGCACTTGAAGGAGGATTCCTGTGGGATGGCGGATTGCTGACATCAGATCTGGCTCCAACTGGGTACACAGTTCCTGGATTGTGGCACAGTCAAGCCTGTATGTGATTATGACATGTCGCTCCTCCATTGTCGACAGGTCCACCAACGGTCGGTACACCGGAGGATGCCTCCATCTCCTCACATGTCCCAGCGGACGGTGCCTATGAAGGACAACAGCGAGCACCGAGTCAAACAACTCAGAGGTACGTACCCACAGTTTACCCAGAACACCAATCATACACAAAAGGTGGCTGTATGTGTGTTGAGTCTAGGCCTAGGTATGTGTGACACAGTTGGAAATGAAGCCATGTGGGCCCCTGAAATGGCGGCTGCCTGACCTCTAAAGTATGAAAATGGGATGTGAAGTAACTGTGCTGGCGTTGTACACCGTCGCGATAGGCGGTCGAAGACCGCAGCGCAATGCTACATTGGTTAACATTGGACCATAGGGGTCCCAGGAGCCAATGACGATGTACGCCAGGGGTGACGGTACGCACCGCCGCGGAGGTGACCGCCATTTTCTACCTGTTCAATCACTCTGTATCTGATCTTCGACAGGAGAGGACCTACACTGCAAGTGCTGCTGTGACCTCGGTCTGGAAGAGACAATGGCTCGAGTGTCTGGGGAAAGGGTCCCTGCCTTCACATTGGAGGAGTTGGAGAAGCTCGTGGATGGGGTCCTCCCCCAGTACACGCCACTCTACGGTCCTCCAGACAAACAGGTATGTACACAGGGAGCATGTTGTATGGGCTATGCCTGTGTGGAGAGGGCTGGATGTAAGAAGGAAGGGGGGAGAGTGCTGCGTGCATGAAAGGCGGTGAATGCATGTACCACATGGCAAGGGTAGGGATGGGGGCCAATCACTGTGACGGTGCAGTTGGTAATAACTTCTCTTTTTCCCCTGTACATTTCATGTAGGTCAGCACCCACCAGAAAAAAGATATTTGGCGTGCCATCGCCAAGGACGTCCGGACCCTGGGGGTCTATCACAGACGGAGCACCCACTGCCGTAAAAAATGGGAGGACATTTGCGGCTGGAGCAAGAAGACGGCGGAGGCTCAGTTGGGGATGGCGTGGAGGGGTGCCCGTCGCACCATGACCCTCCTGATGTTCTGGATCCTGCAGGTGGCCTACCCGGAGTTGGATGGGCGCTTGAGGGCATCACAGAAGACAAAAGGGGGTGAGTACACTCTCATTCTGCTGACTTTGTGCGCAGTAGAGGTGCCTGGGTGGGGGAGGTGGGCTGTGGGTTTCCCTAGGCCAGGGCGAGTTCCGTAGGCAAGGCCCCTACGTAAGGCAGGCCATGTGGCACCCCAGCCCACCTCTGTAGAGTGCCAAGTACATCTAGTCATGGCCCTGTGTCATCTATGTTTGCAGATGTCATCCATAGCCTTGTAGGCCATTTCCTAGGAATTGAACAGTGGAGCCCAAGAGCGCGGTGTAGTGCAGGGGGCTTCTGTGTCTGTCGTGTCCGCCAACGGTAGCGGTACTGCATGCACTCAACATGTCTATCTTCTGTCCCCCCCCCCTTTTTGTGATCTCCCTGTTCTTGTGTGCATTAACATCATCAGGCGGAGGAGCAGTGGCACCGGAGCACGAGGGAGCTGCATCCCACATGGCCTTGGAGGGCGACACTACGGAGTCTGAATTCACCAGTGGGACGGAGGGTGAGGGGAGCTCCACGGTGGGGACAGGAGCTGAGACCAGCGACTCGGACTCGTCCTCAGATGGGAGCTCCCTTGTGGTGGCGGCAACATCTGTGCCCCCCGCATCTACAGGTACAGCTGCCACCCCCCTACCAGCACCGCCCTCCCAGCAGCTCCTCAGCCTTTGCCCCGTGCCCGCTCACCCAGGAGGGTGGGCATCACCTTCGCCCCAGGCACCTCAGGCCCTGCCCCAGTCACCCCTGCTGCCCTCGGTGAGGAGGCCATTGACCTCCTCAGGTCCCTCACTGTTGGGCAGTCTACCATTTTGAATGCCATCCAGGGTGTAGAGAGGCAGTTGCAATAAACAAATGCATTCCTGGAGGGCATTCATTCTGGTCAGGCGGCCCTTCACCGAGCTTTTCAGACTCTGGCCTCAGTACTGATGGCAGCCATTGTCCCCGTCTCTAGCCTCCCCCCTCCAACTTCCTCCACCCCGACCCAATCCCCTGTACCTCAGCCTATCCCAAGCACACCTACAGACCAACATGCACACACGTCAACACCCAAGGGTAGCTCAGGCAAACATAAGCACCACACATCCCACAGACATTCACGCAAGCATCACACACATTCAGACACAGCAACATCCACTGCCTCCACTGTGTCCCCCTCCTCCTCTTCTCCCTCCTCCCTCCCAGTCTTGTCTACACTCACACCTGCATGCACTACATCTACAGCCACAACGTCCCTCTCCAGCACACCCACCACCACACCCCGCTCACGTGCAGTCATCACCCCCACTACCATTCACACGTCCCCTGTGTCCTCTCCCAATGTGTCAGTGACGCCCCCTCCCAAGATACACAAACGCAGGCACACGCCCACCCAACAGTCATCCACCTCACGACAGCCTCCAGCGCATGCACCTTCACCCAAAGTCACCAAACGTACACCTCCTACAACCACCACCTCTTCCTCCACTCCCAAACCCCCTCCAGCTACCCGCCCCAGTGTGTCCAAAAAACGTTTCCTGTCCACCCTTGACCTCTTTTCCACACCTCCCCCACCCCGTCCATCTCCTAGGTCCCGAACTAGCACCTCAGCCACAACATCTCCGGGACCAGTGGTTCCTGTAGTCATTGGAATCTGGAGTGCACCGGCTACCAGGGCAGCCAGTGTGGCACGGAGCCAAAGCACAGACAGTCCCCCACCTGTGAAGCATCAGAAGTTGGCCAGTGCCCGGTGGGAGAGGGTGAAGACTCCAACCACCAAAGTCGCTCCCAGGGGTACAGGTGGGAGTGTGGAGTCAGCTGTGACACCTTCCAAGGTGGGGAAGGGCCACAAGACACCCGGCAAGTCTGGGAAGAGCAGCACGGCAGAAAAGACCGCCATCATCCCCGCTGCCCAGGAGGCCCCCGCCAGCACCAGCCCAGCTGCCCAGGAGGCCACCGCCAGCACTAGCCCAGCTGCCCAGGAGGCCACTGCCAGCAAAAGCCCCGCTGGGCCATGAAGGACCGCCTGCAAAAGCCCCATTGGGCCATGAAGGACCGCCAGCAAAAGCCCCGTTGGGACATGAAGGACCGCCAGCAAAAGCCCCGTTGGGACATGAAGGACCGCCAGCAAAAGCCCCGTTGGGCCATGAAGGACCGCCAGCAAAAGCCCCATTGGAACATGAAGGACCGCCAGCAAAAGCCCCGTTGGGCCATGAAGGACCGCCAGCAAAAGCCCCATTGGAACATGAAGGACCGCCAGCAGCTGAGACACTGCAATGGAGACAGCCATCTCAAGCACCGCTGCACAGGGCACCGCCACCTCAAGCACCGCTGCACAGGGCACCGCCATCTCAAGCACCGCTGAACAGGGCACCACCATCTCAAGCACCGCTGAACAGGGCACCGCCATCTCAAGCACCGCTGGCCCATGAGGGCAAGGGCAAGAGTCCGTCACGGGGTGAATGATGCACTCTGGGCACCATTCCCCCTCCAGAACCTGTGGAGAGAAACATCCACTACCTCTGTCCTTGGCAGGATGAAGCACTCTGGGCACCGGCCCCCTCCAGAACCAGTGGAGAAAGGCATCCACTCCCTCTGTCCTTGGCAGGATGAAGCACTCTGGGCACCATGCCCCCTCCAGAATCAGTGGAGAGATACATCCACTACCTCTGTCCTTGGCAGGGTGAAGCACTCTGGGCACCATGCCCCCTCCAGAACCAGTGGAGAAAGGCATCCACTCCCTCTGTCCTTGGCAGGATGAAGCACTCTGGGCACCATGCCCCCTCCAGAACCAGTGGAGAGAAACATCCACTACCTCTGTCCTTAGCAGGATGAAGCACTCTGGGCACCATGCCCCCTCCAGAACCAGTGGAGAAAGGCATCCACTCCCTCTGTCCTTGGCAGGATGAAGCGCTCTGGGCACCATGCCTCCTCCAGAACCAGTGGAGAGATACATCCACTACCTCTGTCCTTAGCAGGATGAAGCACTCTGGGCACCATGCCCCCTCAAGAACCAGTTTAGAAAGGCATCCACTCCCTCTGTCCTTGGCAGGATGAAGCACTCTGGGCACAAAGCCCCCTCCAGAACCAGTGGAGACTGTCATCCACTTGTGAGACTGTGGCTTTGCACTCACCAGGATTGTACAGTGGGCAACCCACCCACTGTAGAGACTTGAGAGACTGTGGCTTTGCACTCCCCAGGATTGGAGAGTGGGCAAACCACCCACTGTAGAGACTTGAGAGACTATGGCTTTGCACTCCCCAGGATTGTACAGTGGGCAACCCACCCACTGTAGAGACTTGAGAGACTGTGGCTTTGCACTCCCCTGGATTGAAGAGTGGGCAAACCACCCACTGTAGATACTTGAGAGACTGTGGCTTTGCACTCCCTAGGATTGAAGAGTGGGCAAACCACCCACTGTAGAGACTTGAGAGACTGTGGCTTTGCACTCCCCAGGATTGTACAGTGGGCAACCCACCCACTGTAGAGACTTGAGAGACTGTGGCTTTGCACTCCCCAGGATTGTACAGTGGGCAACCCACCCACTGTAGAGACTTGAGAGACTGTGGCTTTGCACTCCCCAGGATTGAAGAGTGGGCAAACCACCCACTGTAGAGACTTGAGAGACTGTGGCTTTGCACTCCCCAGGATTGAAGAGTGGGCAAACCACCTGCTGTAGAGACTTGAGAGACTGTGGCTTTGCACTCCCCAGGATTGAAGAGTGGGCAAACCACCCACTGTAGAGACTTGAGAGACTGTGGCTTTGCACTCCCCAGGATTGAACAGTGGCCAGACCACCCACTGTAGAGACTTGTGAGACTGTGGCTTTGCACTCCCCAGGATGGAACAGTGGGCATGTGGCCCCCTCGTGGATTTGGCGTCGTGCACTCAAGCGGCTGAGCTGCCCCACCTTTCCCTCCCCCTGAGGTGCCTGTTTAGTTGCTCTCTGATGCCCCTGCAGTGTTCTCTCCGTCATGGTCGGGGATCTTGTGTGGGCCTCGCCCATACTGTGTGGTCCCAGTGTTCCACGGACTTTCTTAGAACACTACCTGGACTACTATACTTGGTATATATTATGTACATGGTGTATATATATATTTCTGCTACTTGCTTTTAATATATTCCAATGGTTACACTCATTTTCTATTGTCTTTTGCATTCTTCCGGGGGTTTTGGGGGGTGTAACTGTGATGTATTGATATGCATTAGTGTGTGTGTTGTAGTGGGTGAGGGTGGGGGTGGGGGAGTTGCGTGTGTGTGTCCCTGTTTTTTCCCTCCCCCCTCCCCTGTGTCGTAGGTGCAGTACTCACTGTGGTCTTTGCCGCCGGCGTTCGTGCTCCTGGTAGAGGAGCAGGAAGACTATTGCAGGTAGAATTTGGTGTTCCGGGTACATGGCGTCCTCGTGGAGTGTGTAGAGGTGAGTGTTTTCCCTTCGGGATTCCTGTTTCCGCCGTGTTTTTATCCGCGGTGAATCCGGCCCAGAAATGTGGCGAATTGGCCTGTCATAATAGTGTGTGAGGTACATTGTCCTCCGCCTGTCTGTTGGCGGTGACCGCCGCGCTGTTTGATTGTACCACCGTACGGTCGGTGTGTTAAAGTGGCTGTCTTTGTTGGCGGTTTCTGCCAAGGTCGTGATTCCAAATTTTTTACCGCCACAGAAGAGTCCAGTGGGGGCAGGAGGCCCTACCCACCAGTCTAGGATTGCAGGAGTTGGTCATCGGTGATGTGAAGAAGGTCAGCACTACAGCCCTGGAGTAGGTGAAGAGTTTGTGAGGGATGCAGATGACGTCCCACTCTGGAAGAAGAATTGTAGTCGGGTTCTGTTGCAAGGATTCCCCCAACAAACCTTGGCAAAGGCAAATGTCGCGGTTGGCAGAAAGTGGAGCTGCGGGGGACCAGTGAGGCCCAGGAGGGGGAGTCACAGAGGACCCTCAGTGACACAGAGAGCCCCTAGGAGCAGAGGCAGCACCCACAGGAATCCCACAGCATAGGAGCACAGGAGTCACATAAGAGCCCACACAGAATGACTGGAGAAGGGTCCCACGCCCCAGGAGAACCATGCAGAGGGCTGTGCACTGCAAGAAGGAGTGCTGGGGGCTGCAGCTACACGTAGCCTAAAGGTCTCTTGAAGGGAATGTCAACAAGCCTTGGTAGCTGCAAGAGACGTGGTGCATGGGGGTACTGTCCTGCGTGGGAAGGCAAAGGCTTACCTCAACCAAAGTTAGACAGCTGGCAGAGAGGACCAAGATGACTACTCCGGACCACCAACCGTGATGCAGGAACCACGCAGCCCAAATTGAGAGGAGATCCATGCAGGCGGTTGTTGTTGTAGTAGGTGCCTGCAGATGCAGGGGAGTGTCTATTCGATCCAAGGGTAATTCCTTCTTCCTTCTTGTGCAGATTGAAGACTTGCCACCCACAGAGGATGCACAGCCAGGGACATGTTGCAGAAGCTGGAAGGAGCTGTGGAAACAATGTTGCAGGGACAGTCTTCATCAGCTTCAGAGACCTTTTCATGTTGCTCCAGTCTGAACCAGGAGCCGTCCAAACTTCTCCAGTTGGCACAGTGTGTCCACCAACGACCTCAACCAACCTGCAAAAGAAGAACTTGGTAAACCTACTTTGTGATGGTATATGTCTTTTTGAATGTGATCCTCCATTGATTGCTATTGTGCGTAATTACATACAAAAATACTATTTTTATTAAACTTCATTTGATCCCAGTAATTACCAGAAAGAGTGTGGCGCAAGTCCTGCTCAAAACACTCTACACTGGTATCTCTTCACAGCTCCTCAGAAGACTCCAGACAATACAGAACATAGCAGTCAGACTCATCCTGGACCTACCCAAGCGGACCCACATCACTCCCCACCTCAGGAAACTCCACTGGCTACCGGTCCAGAAAAGATGCCAGTACAAGACGCTCACACATGTCTACAAAGCCATTCACAAACTTGGACCATCTTACATCAATCACCGGCTAAACTTTCATCTTCCATCGAGACTGCTGCATTCCACTTCTCTCGTCCTTGCACATGTCCCCAGCATCCATTGCACCCGCAGCGAGGGACGCACATTCTCTTACATCGCCACCAAAGCCTGAAATGACCTCCACCTCTGAATGGCGTCCTCCATGGCAGACTTCAGAAAGCTACTCAAGATCTGGCTGTTCAATGCAGATGAAGCAACCTCAGTGTTCAGATACCCCAAGGGGTGATAGCCTTGAGCTTTACAAAAAGATGATTGATTGATTGACTAATGTGGGAGGGGTGGAGCTAAGCACAGAACCACTTGCACCTGAATAGGCTGTGCTCTGCCACCAGAGAATAGGCTTAACTACCCTGTATTGTCACTGCAGCCAGCTATGAGCCAGGGGAGGGGAGGCAGGAAACACCTGGAACTTCAAAGATCCTTTCCTGAATCTTCATCCACCTTCCAGGAGCAGGGCACCAGGTATATGAATAGGGCTCTCAGACCCACTCTTCAGTTCACTACTGGCCCTGCGGAAGGACTCTCAGTGGACTGCCTGCTGCTGTGACCTGCAGCGCATTCTGCTAGACTGCTGCTGTACTTGGAGGGACTGCTTAACTGCCTGGAGCCTACATTGATACTTGAGAGGCCAGCCCTGCTGTGGAACCCTTGATCTTCACCTACACCCAGGACTTCCAGAAGTGACTCCAAGGGCTAGTTTTCCTAGCCTCCTGTTCAGGGCCACAGGGACATAACAGGCTCCAACCATCTTGAACACTCACCTGGACCCAGCCTGCGTGAGTCTTTAACCCTCAGAGGTCTCCATCCACTCCTGGACCCTTGGCTGTGGTGTTCAAGGTACCTAGGATGCCTTTTTCCAAAACTGAGGACTTGCTATTTCAAACCTTAAACTTTAAAAATTCATAACTCCATTTTCACTAATTACATTATTATGATTTTGGTGTCAAGTAATTTATTAAAATGTTCTCTATTTTTCTAAAGTGGTTAAGGATTTTTCTAGTGTTGCATTTACACTTCATTACCATTTCTGTGCTGCATACAAATTGTACCCATTGCCTCTAAGTTTAGCCTGATTGCTTTTCCTGCCAAGGGACCCAGGGTTATGCACATGTTAATTTAATGACTTTTTATGGATCACCCTGCAAGGTATTGCGGCTGTTGCTTGACCAGGGCTCACACCCAGGTCAACCAACAACTCAATTTCTCACACTGATGTTACAAACGTTACCATAAGGAGAGGTTCATGCATCTCAAAAGCTGAGTAAATGAAGTATTAACAGGAGAGACGTGCCTCATCCGTTGGTGATGTCTTGAGAATTTGATCAATTAATTTTTGTGCTTCCAGTCCCTAAAAAAAGGCAGATAATTAAAAGAGAAGAACATGCGCAAAACAGTCATACCAAAGTATTTACACATCAAATCAATGGAATAAAAAGAAGATTATGCAACTGTTGGGTACTAGATTTTTAAATTTGCCCATTACTCAATCTCATGTACTATAATATTGCTTTTTTAGGTGTCGTTAAAATACACATGGGTCCTTCTGTGAGGGATCTATTTACGTCAGACCCAAATCATGATAGTAAGTATGAAATTAAATCACTTCTAACCCGTCTCCTCCATCGTGGGGCTCTCGATTAACAACATTATTATATGATTAGCTTGAGAACACGTTAAGAATTTCATGTTTTACATAAAAATGCTGATGAATGCAGCAGCCTACATAAAGCAATCAAAAAATGAAAACCCGATGACAATTAGGAAGCTGGGATCAGATAGGTAGCAGGAGGTCTGGAGAGGTCAAATGATGCACTGATCCTACAAGGAACCAAACACGTTCCATAGCCAGTGGAGTTCCAATACTACCTTTAGGAAAAAATAGGGATGAGTTCTCTTCACCACCATCTATGGTAAACACTGCTTAAGGCTGTCTAACAGCTGGGAAGGCTTGAATTTCACTAACCCTTATGGGTTGAGGTGATTGCTACTAGAAAAGGAGTATTTCAAGAAAGATGCTTTAATGAAGCATTGTAAATAGGTTTAAAGTGTTGAGTGATTGTAGGAAAGTACCCTCTTCCTTGGCATGGTTACCCCTATTTTCTGCCTATTGTCAGTGTGTTTGACAGGGTTCACTGGGATCCTGCTAACCAGGACCACGGTGATTAAGCTCTCTTCCTTTAAATTTGGTTGCTTGGACCACAGACACCGCACATTTGGCATACTTGTGTCCCCATATATGTCCCTAGTATATGGTACCAAGGTACCCAGGGCATTGGGGCACCAGGGGTCCCCCATGGGCTTCAGTATCTATTATGCCACCCATGGGAGCCCATGCAAAGTCTGTCTGTAGGCCTGCCATTACAGCATGTGAGAAAGGGTGCATTCACCCTTTTCACTACAGGTCACTGCACTAGGTCACTGTAAGTCACCCCTATGGTTTGCCCTTCTAGCACAGAGGGTAGGGTGCAGGTACCAGTGTGAGGGCACCCCTGCATGAGCAGAGGTGCCCCCACAAACTCCAGACCCAATTTCATGAACTTAGTGAGTGTGGGGCGCCATTTTACACATGGGCATAAGTCACTACCTATGTCCAGCTACAAAAAGGTAACTCCGAACCTAGGCATGTTTGGTATCAAACATGTCGGAATCATACCCCAATATTGTTGCCAGTATTGGAAGTATGATTCCTTGCGCTCTGGAGGCTCCGTAGAGGACCCCCAGCATTACTCCTACCAGCTTTCTGGGGTTTTGTGGGCAGCCTAAGCTGTGGTCACCCCTCAGACAGGTTTCTGCCCTTCTGCTGCTTGTTCAGCTGAAGCCCAGGAAGGCAGAACAAAGGATTTCCCCTGGGAGAGGGGGGTAACACCATCTCCCTTTGGAAATAGGTGTTACATGGCGTTTGAGGGGTAGCCTCCCCAAGCCACTGGTGTGCTTCCTTGATTCTGTTATCTTGATTCCAAGGTGGGCAGAGGCCTCTGGAAGCATCTGAGTGGGCAGGTCAAGCAGGTGATGTCAGAACCCCCTCCTGATAGGTGGTCACCTGGCTAGGTGGCCAATCCCCCTTCCAGGCCTATTTACGGTCTCCCTCTTGGGTGGGTCCTCCGATTCGGTGTAGGATGCTGGCCTGCTGTGAGGTGGGTACCTAAGGTACTTACACCTTATAACAGGTCCAGGTATCCCCTATTAGTGTAGAGTACACAGTGTCTAGAAGCCAAGCTTCCTAGAGGTAGCTGTGGATGGGCAGCCAAGCCTTATCTAGGAGACATGCAAAGCTCACACAATAGCACTGTAGTCACACAGCACTTACATACATGAAGGAAACACTCAGGGGGTTATTCTAACTTTGGAGGAGGTGTTAATCCGTCCCAAAAGTGACGGAAAAGTGACGGATTTACCACCAGCCGTATTACGAGTCCATTATATCCTATGGAACTCGTAATACGGCTGGTGGTATATCCGTCACTTTACCATCACTTTTGGGACGGATTAACACTCCTCCAAAGTTAGAATAACCCCCTCAGTGTTACAAAAGAGCAAGTTACTTACCTTCGGTAACGCTTTTTCTGGTGGATACATTAGCTACCTGTGGATTCCTCACCTAATGAATTCTCCCCATGCGTAGCATTAGACGGAAACTTCTCTCTCTAGCTTTGCACGTCGGCGAGGACGTCACAATTGCCCGACTCCACGCGGCTTCGGGTGACGTCATCGTGGCAATAAGAGGTCCTCGCCACCGTGCTGACGTCAGTTCATGCCACTTTTGACGTGCCTTTGAAACATATAAAGAACATCGACAATCTACACCCTTTAAGATTAACAAGAATAAACTTTATAGAGAATCTTCACTAAAAACTTCTGTACAATTCTTTTTTTTTTATAAAAGGGAACATACCATCATGAATGGTTTGCAAACTTGAAAACAATCTGAATCAGAACTATAAACATATAAACATAAGTAGAAACATTGAAATTAAAACACTGAAGTGCCCACCCAAGGCGATCCTGGCATGACCAGACAGACAACGGGGAGGCGGAAGGGACCGTGAGGAGTCCACAGGTAGCTAATGTCTCCACCAGAAAAAGCATTACTGAAGTTAAGTAACTTGCTCTTCTGATGGATATAACTACATGTGGATTCCTCACCTAATGAATAGAGTCCCAAAGCAGTACCACCTCGGAGGAGGGTGTCCGTCTGGCCAAACCAGGAACTCCTGCAGCACCGACCGCGCAAAATGGCCATCCCTCCGCACCTCCGCATCCAAACAATAATGCTTCACAAAGGTGTGGAGGGAAGACCAAGTCGCAGCCTTACAGATGTCCACCATCGGAACACCACTGGCCAAAGCTGATGAGGTCGACTTGGCCCTGGTGGAATGAGCCCTGATCCCCTAGTGAGGATCCTTCTTTGCCAATGAGTAACATATTTTTATACAAAGAACGACCCACCTGGAGAGCGTTCTCTTGTGGATATCCTTCCCCTTCCTCTTCCCCACGTATCCGATAAAGAGTTGTTCATCCAACCGGAACTCTCTAGTCCTGTCGACATAAAAACTGAGAGCTCTCTTGGGGTTCAGATGATGGAGTCTTTCCTCCTCCATAGATGGATGCGGAGTAGGGTAGAACGTCGAGAGAGTAATGGACTGTCCCAAGTGAAATGGAGACACCACCTTGGGGAGGAAAGCCGCCCTGGACCTCAAAACCACCTTGTCCTTATAAAAAGTGGTGAAAGGCGGGTAAGTAGAAAGAGCCTGCAATTCACTAACACATCTAGCCGACGTGATGGCTACCAAAAACACAGTCTTGAAAAACAAATGTCTTAATGGGCAGGAATGAAGTGGCTCAAAGAGGGAGCCCATCAAAAAAGTCAACACCAAATTCAAGTCCCACTGCTGCATAATAAAAGGCCTGGGAGGAAATTTATTAGAAAGCCCCCTCAAAAAACGAACAACCAAAGGAGATTTGAATAGAGAGGGCGGATCTGGAAGATATAAAAAAGCCGAAAGGGCTGAAAGATAGCCCTTAATCGGAGATCCGCTGCAGTGTCTCTGGAGATCCTTATCGACTCCCCAAGATATCCTTTGTGCTGAAACCACTGCTTGCAGAGGCACCACTGAAGAGCCCTCATATGCCAGCGTGCATGCGTGACCAACAGAAAGCAAAAAGTGAACAGACAGAGCAAACGAAGAACCTTGAGGACCAGAACTACCGCTCCTTCTTGAAACATTGGAACCAACGACTGAATGTCCTGTATCCGCTGTGGCGGAGGAAAGGCTCGATTCAATGTCGTGTCCAGTACTGCCCCTATGAACAGGAGACGTTGAGAGGGCTCTAGATGAGACTTGGGCACATGTATTGAAAAACCCAGACTGAACAACAACTGGGTTGTCAGCTGCAGATGATGCAACACAAGCCCCGGAGACTCGGCTTTGATCAACCAATCGTCCAGGTAAGGGAATACTGCTACTCCCTTCCTCCTGAGGTGTGCTGCAACAACCGTCATCATCTTCATGTAAACCCGTGGTGCGGAAGTAAGACCAAAAGGAAGGACCGCAAACTGGTAGTGCTGCGATCCTACCACAAACCGGAGATACTTCCTGTGCGACTTGAGAATGGGAATGTGAAAATAAGCATCCTGCAAGTCGACCGACACCATCCAATCCTCCTTGTCCAACGCCAAAAGCACCTGTGATAGAGTCAGCATTTTGAATTTCTCCTGTTTGAGGAACCAATTCAAAATCCTCAGGTCCAAAATAGGCCTCAGGCGACCATTCTTCTTGGGGATCAGGAAGTACCTGGAATAACACACCTGACCCCTTTCTTGCTCTGGAACCAACTCCACTGCACCCTTCAATAATAGGGAGAGAACCTCCTGTTGCAACAGCAGGAGATGATCTTCTGAACAAAAGAAAGGACGGGGAGGGAAGGGAGGAGGAATCTCCGAAAGGGAAGGGCGTAACCTCTTCTCACCAAACTGATGACCCAAGAGTCTGTTGTTATGGACTCCCATATGGGGAGAAAAAGTGAAAGCCTCCCCCCTACCGGAGAGATATGAGAGACAATGGCAAGAGGACTAGGGCTGCTTTCCTTGAGGTAACCCTCCAGAGGAAGAGGAAGGGTGCTGCTGTTGGGTAGCCCCTCTTGTGCGGACTCTACCCCACCCCCTGCATGAACGATAAGGGAGGTTGGAGGACTGCTGCCCCAGCTGCTGTGATCTCCCACGAAAAGAAGCACCTCTTCCAAAAACATGCAGCCGTCTAAAAGATCGAAAAGGGGTAGAAGCAGCCTGCAGACCCAAAGCTCTAGCTGTGGCCCTACATTCTTTAAAGCGCTCTAGTGCAGAGTCCGCTTTTGAACGAAACAGTTTTGCCCCATCAAAAGGCAGATCCAGTAACGTAGGCTGGACGTCTGTCGAAAATCCGGAAGTGGGTAACCACGCATGCTGTCTGGAGGCAACGGAAGTCCCCATGGCCCTTGCAATAGAGTCCGTGGTATCCAGCCCTGTCTGAATAACCTGCGTAGCCGCCGTCTGAGCGTCTGATAGAAGACCACGCAAGTCCTGGGGCATGTCCAGAAGCACAGTCTTCAACGCATCCATTATAGCATGGATGTACCTGCCCAGAATACATGTTGCACTGGCAGATTTTAGAGCCATGCTGCAAGATGAAAACACCTTCCTGGCCGATTGGTCCATCCGCTTGGATTCCCGGTACTCCCGGAAACGAACCAGGGGCCGACCTTGAAGAGCAGGATGCTTGTACCACCAAGCTCTCTGGTGAAGGGTGTTTGGACACAAACTCTGGGCCCCCAGGCGCAGATCTATAACGCCTGGCCACCGACCTACTAACAGCCGAAGAGGTGACTGGCTTCTTCCAAACCTCTTCGATCGGATCCATCAGGGCGTCATTAAATGGTAGAAGAGGATCCGCCATGGCTGTAGCAGGATGCAAAACCTTAGTCAAAAGGTTGGTCTTCACCTGCGCCGTCGGCAAAGGAAGATCCAGAAATGCTGCGGCCTTCCTAATAACAGAGTGGTAAGAGGCTGCCTCCTCTGTATATTTACCCGGGGAGGCCAGGTCATACTCTGCAGAGGTATCAAGACCACTTGCTATGTCCAACCCAGGGAAGTCACCCTGGGGATCAGTGATCTCCTCTTCTTCAAGGAATTGCTGCTGATACTCCCGCTCCTCTAAAAGTCTAAGGGCTTTTCGACGTGACCTCAACTTGGCCTCGAGCCCCGGCGTCGACATGGAGCGCAGCGACATCGGTGAATGGCGCCGGGAAGGCGTCATGATAGGTTCTCCGGATCCACCCGATGCTGCAGATGGATCCATAGCTGCCATGGATAAGGCCCCCGCATCCGATGCCGACATCTGACCTCTCGGCTCCATTACCTCCGACACTGGTGTCGAAGGTCTCTCCGTCGACGTCGAGGGCTGCGCTGTCGGCATAGGGGCCTGACCTGGATCTCCAGCTGAACAAAATCGCATAAACGGCGTCAGTCTATATGGAGCCGGAATGCCGAGATTGAAAGCCAGGGGACCAGTGGCGCCAGCCGGCGCACCACCTCCTGGAGCCATATTTTGAAAAATCTGAAACATGGCATTAAGGAATGCCGCATGATCCGTACCCGGTGCCGGGAACTAAGGATAAGTCTGTGGAGCCAGATGACTTAAAGGCTTCACGACTTCAAAGACTGACGGCGCCGGGGACGTCTGCGGCGTCGCAGGTTGAGGGGACACCATCGGACTCACTTCCCAAGACTTGCGGTGCCGGGACGATGGACACCTCGACGCCGACCGACTTCTAGACCGACGTCGGGAATCACAATGATGTTGCTTCTTATGGGATGATTTTCCAGAAGAGGACCGATGGTGCCACTTCCTCTCCTTCTTGGACATCGCCAAGAAAAGCTTTGCCTCGCGTTCCTTGAATGCCTTCAGATTCATCTTCTGGCAGGATCCGCATTCTTGGACGTCGTGATTGGAACTGAGGCACCAAAGACAATCGTTGTGTGGATCAGTCACATACATGCGACCTCCACATTCCCTGCAGGGCTTGAAACCCGACTTCTTTGGAGCTGACATCCTGGAAATACACAAGGTATCCCTTCCAAAGAGCTAACGATACAGAGAACAGAAAATTAACCGTTATCGAAGGCACGGAAAAAAGGGAACTGACGTCAGCACGGCGGCGAGGACCTCTTATTGCCACAATGACGTCACACGGAGCCACGTGGAGTCGGGCAATTGTGACGTCCTCGCCGACGTGCAGAGCTAGAGTGAGAAGTTTCCTTTGAATGCTACGCATGGGGAGAATTCATTAGGTGAGGAATCCACAGGTAGTTGTATCCATCAGAAATAAAGGTACTTTATTTTAGTGACACAATACCAAACGTTCTAAAGAGGCAGCTCTCCAATAGGAGGTAAGTAACACACTAGATATGAACACTAGTTTTCAGCAATAGGCATAGAAAGTGATAGAAAACAGTGCAAATAGACAATAGTGACCCTAGGGGGAGCACAAACCGTATACTAAAACAAATCGAATGCGAATGCACGACCTCCACCTTGGTAAGTGGAATGTGTAGTGGGGAGTTGAGGGTACTAAGAAACCCCATGGTAAGTACCACAGTCCCCCAGCGACAAGTAGGAAAAGAGTAAGTTACAGGATTGTCCCCAAACCACCCAGAAGGAAGAAAAAGAAGAAAATGCAAAACCCAGACAAAACTGCAAGGAACCAGTAGTGGATTCTTGAAGGAGAAAACCTGTGGAAGAAGGGGACCAAGTCCAGAAGACACAGAACAGTCCAGTGGGGACAGGAGCCCCTACCCACCAGTCTAGGTTTGCAGGAGTTGGTCGTCGGTGATGAGAAGAAGGTCAGCATTACAGTCCTGGATTCGGTGAAGAGTTCCTGAGGGATGCAGAAGATGTCCCACGCTAGAAGAAGAATTTTAGTCGGGTTCTGGTGCAAGGATTCCCTCAACAAGCCTTGTCAAAGGCACATGTCGCAGTTGGCGGAAAGTGGAGCTGCAGGGGACCAGCAACGCCCAGGAGGGGGAGTTACAGGGGACCCTCAGTGACACAGAGAGCCCATAGGAGCAGAGGCAGCACCCACAGGAATCCCACACGATAGGGGCACAGGAGTCACATAAGAGCCCACACAGCAACTGGAGAAGGGTCCCACGCTGTAGGAGAACCATGCAGAGGGCTGTGCGCTTCAAGAAGGAGTGCTGGGGGCTGCAGCTACAAGTAGCCTAAAGGTCCCTTGGAGGGGATGCCAACAAACCTTGGTAGCTGCAAGAGATGCGGTGCACGAGGGTGCTGTCCTGTGTGGGAAGGCAAAGGCTTACCTCCACCAAAGTTGGACAGCTGGCAGAGAGGACCAAGACGACTACTCAGGACCACCACCTGTAATGCAAGACCACGCAGCCCAAATTGAGAGGAGATCCATGCAGCTGGTCGTCGTTGTAGTAAGTGTCTGAAAGTAGCCTCTTTCTAGCATGGTTACCCCCAGTTTTGGCCTGTTTGTGAATGTATGTCAGTGTGTTTTTACTATGTCACTGGGATCCTGTTAGCCAGGACCCCAGTGCTCATAGATAAAAACCTATATGGCAGTGTGTTTTGCCTGTCTCACTGGGATCCTGCTCATAGTTTGTGAGCAGTGCTCATAGTTTGTGGCCTAATATGTATGCCTGTGTAGTGCCTAACTGTGTCACTGACGCTCTTCTAACCAGAACCTCAGTGCTTATGCTCTCTCTGCTTTTAAATTTGTCACTGTAGACCAGTGACTTCATTTGCCAATTTCAATTGGCATACTGGACACCCCCTTATAAGTCCCTAGTATATGGTACCTAGGTATGCAGGGCATTGGGGTTCCAGGAGATCCATATGGGCTGCAGCATTTCTTTTGTTACCCATAGGGAGCTCAGACAAATTCTTACACAGCCCTGCCATTGCAGCCTGCGTGAATAACGCACATGTTATTTCACAGCCATTTTCACTGCACTTAAGAAACTTACATGGCTTGGGAGGGGTAGACTCCCCCAGCCTCTGGAAATGCTTTGAAGGGCACAGATGGTGCCCTCCTTGCATAAACCAGTCTTCACTGCTTCGGGGACCCCTTCTCACCTGCTCTGGCAGGAAACTGGACAAAGGAAAGGGGAGTGACCACTCCCCTGTCCATCACCATCCCAGGAGTGGTGCCCAGAGCTTCTCCATTGTGTCCCAGACTTCAGCAATCTTGCTTTGCAAGGTGTGGGGGCACTCTGGAGGGCTATGAGTGGCCAGTGTCAGCAGGTGACGTCAGAGACCCCTCCTAATAGGTTCATACCTGATAAGGTAGCCAATCCCCTTCTCAGGGCTATTTAAGGTCTTTCCAGAGGGTTCTCTTCAGATTCTGCTTGCAAGTTTCCTTCAAGAATCCTCTGCAACAACTTCAGACTCTTCTGACCTCGGATCAACCGCAGCCTGCTCAAAGAAACACTGTAACTGCAACAAAGTGTCTACAAGAAACATTTTTCATCAGCAATCTCAGCTCCAAGTCAGCAACTGCAACAGTTTCCACAGTGTGCACACTCTGGGGACTCCCTGTCTTCATCCTGCACCAGAAGAACTGAAGAAATCTCCCGTGGAGTGACAGAGTCACTCCCCTTCTCCAAGCAGGCACCTTCCAAGACGACGACCGGTACCCTGGGACTCCTCTCACAACAACAAGCTTGCTCCTAAGGACACAGAGGGTGGAGACCATCGACATATACTGTCCTGAGGTGCTGCTGACGCAATTTGGAGGAGGTAAGACCTTGCCTTCCACGAGAATGATGGTACCCCTGTGTACTGTGTCTTCTTCGCCTCCTGAGGCCTCTGTGCACTCTTTGCAAAATTCCTTCCTGCAGCGCCTGGCCCAGGTCCCCAGACCTCCACCCTGTGACGCTCAACTCACTAAGTTGTTCTCCGGCGGCATGGGACCTTCTTTTGTTGTGCTGCAACAACCACATTTTGCACCTCCTTTGAACCCGGATCCTGTGGCTTCTGGGGGTGCTGGTTGGCATCCTGAGGACTCTCTAAAGTGCTGAGAGGCCCCTCTTCCTCCTCACATGGAGTTAAGGCCCCCAGGTCCATGCAGGGTCATCCAGCACCATTGTGACAAAAAACACACTTTTGTCGTAGCCAAGGCTTGTTGGCACCTTCCAACACGATATCTCATCTGCAAAGATCTTCACGCCATGGGACATCTTTTGCATCATGCAGGAACCCACTGGCATATTCCTAGGGTGCATTTCTGCAGTCTTTGACTAACCAGGGACTCTTCTTTTACGCCCTCTTCTGGGTTGGCAGGGGCTCCTGTCCTTCCTGGAACTTCTTTCGACTTCTGGACTTGGTCCTCTTCCTTTGCAGGTCTTCCGGTCCAATAATCCAGCAGTTGTTCTTTCCAGACTTGGTTGGCTGCTGCAAAATCCCCAAAACGAGGTGTAGTGTGTCCTAAGGAAACTTGCAGTACTTTACCCCTGCTTTTCTGGGCTCTGGGGTGGGGTAATTTACTTACCTTTACTGTATTCTTACTCTCTCAGCGATTCTACACACACCACACTTGTCTACGGGGGAAATTGTGATTCACGTTCCACTTTTTTAGTATATGGTTTGTGTTTCCCCTAGACCTATTTTCTACCCATTGCATTCTATAGGATTTCCTACTGTTTGCATTGTTCTATGACTATTTACTTGTCTAATTTTGGTGTCTAGTGCAGTGGTTCCCAACCTGTGGGCCGGGGACCCCTGGGGGTCCGCGAAGCCTCCTCAGGGGGTCCGCGACTGCTTAAAAAATGTAATAATATTAGCTCCCAGCTATCAGTAATGACTCAGTGGGGGTCCCCGTGTTCCAATAATGATTCAGTGGGGGTCCCCGGGCTCTAGTATTGATAAAATGGGGGTCCACAGAAGTCAAAAGGTTGGGAACCACTGGTCTAGTGTATATATTGTGTATAATACTTACCTCCAGAAGGAGTATTGTCTCTAAGACATTGTTGGTACTGTGTCACACCAAATAAATACCTTTATTATTGGTAACACTGAGTATTGTCTTTACTTGTGTAAAAGTATTGTGTAACTATAAGTGGAATTGCATGAGCTTTGCATGTCTCCTAGCTCAGCCTAAGAAATGATGGAATGTTACAAGCAGAATCTCAGGACCCACCCAAGAGAGAGACCCTAAATAGCCCTGAAAGGGAGAATTGGTCACCTAGCCAGTTGGGGGGCTCTGATGTCACCTGCCTGACCTGCCCACTCAGATGCTCCCAGATGTCTCTGCCAACCTTGGATCCAAGATGGCAGATACTAAGGACCCTCTAGGGGAGCTCTGGACACCTCTCCTGGGTGGTGATGGACAGGGGAGTGGTAACTCCCTTTCTATTGTCCAGTTTCGTGACACAGCAGGGACTGGAGGTCCCTGAAAAAGGGTGGACTGGTTTATGCACGGAAGGCACTAAATGTGCCCTTCAAAGCATATCGTGGCTTGGGGAGTCTACCCCTCCCAAACCATGTAATACCTATTTCCAAAGGGAGAGGGTGTTACTCCCCTCTCCCAAAGGAAATCCTTTGTTCTGCCTTCCTGGGCTTGAGGTGGTCAAGCAGCAAGATGGCAGAAACCTGTCTGAGGGGTGGAAGCAGCTTGAGCTGCCTGGAAAAACCCAGAAGGCTAGTCGGAGCAATGCTAAGTGTCCTGTAAGGAGCCCCCAGAGTGCATGGAATTATACTTCCAATACTGGCAACATTATTGGGGTAAAATACCAACATGTTTGACACCAAACATGCCTGGGCTTGGAGTTACCATTACGTAGCTGGACATAGGTAGTGAGATATGTGCAGTACACACATAAAATGGCATCCCCCACTCACAAAGACCAGGAAAATGGAACAGGAGTTTGTGGGGGCACCTCTACTAGTGTAGGGATGCCCAAACACACAGGTACTTGCACCCGGCCCTCTGGGTTAGGAGGGGCTGCCATAGGGGTGACACACAGTGAGCTGGCGCAGTGACATGTAGTGAAAAAGGATGCATGCACCATTTCACGCAGGCTGCAATGGCAGGCCTGCAGAACACTTTGGCTCCCCATGGGTGGCATAATATATGCTGCAGCCCATGAGGATCCCCCTGGAACCCAATGCCCAGGGTACCTGGGCACAATATACTAGGGACTTACATGGGGCACCAGTATGCCAAATGTGGGGTGTAAGTAACAAAGTTACCAAGTTAGAAGGAAGAGAGCATAATCACTGGGATCCTAGTTAGTAGGATCACAGTGAACTCAATCAAACACACTGACAACAGGCAGAAAATGGGAGTAACCATGCCAAGCAACAGGGTACTTTCCTACATTCGGCTTGCAAGATTCCTGCAGGACCCCTCTGCAACCTCGACTTCGACTTCTGGCCACTGGAACTGCGACTGGACCCTCCAGGAACCAACAATCTGCATCCATGACAAAGAGTCTGTTTGCAACATTGTTTCCACAGCTCCTTCCAGCTTCTGCAACTTTTCCCAGGCTGTGCATCATCTGAGGGTAGCAAGTCTTCAGTCTGCACGAGAAGGAAGAAGGAATCTCCCTTGGAATGATGGAGTTACTCCCCTGCATCAGGCAGCAAGAGCAACGACTACCAGCTGCGTGCATCTCCTCTCATCAGGTGGGGGCCTGGAGACGTCCCCATGGTCCTCTCTGCCAGCTCTCCAAGTTTGATAGAGGTAAGCCCTTGCCATCCCACTCAATATAGTACCCTTGTGCACCGCATCTCTTGCAGCTACCAAGGCTTGTTGGCATCTCCTCCAATGGATCTTCAGGTTCCATGTAGCCCCAGCCCCCAGCACTCTTCCCTGCGTCGCAGAGACCTCTGCATGCACGGGACCCTTCTTCAGTTGTGCTGTGAGCTCCTCTGTGTCTCCTGGGTCCTCTACCATTGGGTCTCCTTTGGGGGCTGCCTTTTTTTCTGTGGATTCTCTGTATCTCTGAGAGTCCCCTGAGACTCCCCCTACCTGGGTTGAGTCCTCCTGGGCCTTGCTGGTACCCGGCAGCTCCAATTTTCGCCAACCGTGACATTTGCCTTTGCCAAGGCTTGTTCGTGGAGTTCCTGCACTAACACCCACTGCTATTCTTCTTCCAGTGTGGATGTCGCCTGTATCCCTCAGGAACTCTTTACCAACTCCAGGGCTGCAGTTCTGACCTTCACATCACTGTCGACTAACTGCTGCATCCACAGCTGTGTGGGTAGTAGCTCCTACTCCTCCTGGACTCTTCTGAGATTTCTAGACTTGGTCACTTTCTTCCACAGGTCTTACTCTTCAAGAATCCTCCGCTGGTCTCTTGCAGCCTTATCTGTGTGTTGCGTTTTCTTCTTTTCCTTCCTTTTGGGTGGCTTGGGGGGAAAATCCACTAACTTACTCCTTTTCTCCTGGTCGTTAGGGGGCACTGTGGTACTTACGGTACTTACCTTTGGGGTTTCCCAGTACCCCTAGCTCCCCTCTACACATTCCACTTTCCTAGGTGGGGGTCCTGTGTTTGCATTCCATTGTTTTTTGTGTAAGGTTTGGGCTCCCCCTAGGGTTACTATTTTCTAACTGCATTTGCAGTATTTTCTATCACTTTCTATGACTATTTCTGGTAACTAGTGTATATATTTGGTGTGTTACTTACTTCCTATAGGAGGGTTGCCTCGCTAGTACTTTTTGGTATTGTGTCACTAAAATAAAGTACCTTTATTTTAGTAACACTGACTGTTTTCGTTCATGTGTGTAAGTGCTTTGTGACTACAATGGTATTGCATGAGCTTTGCATGTCTCCTAGATAAGCCTTGGCTGCTCATCCACAGCTACCTCTAGAGAACATGGCTTTTAGACACTGCCTACACTACTCTAATAGGGGATACCTGGCATAAGGTGTAAGTACCTCAGGTACCCACCACACACCAGACCAGTTTCCTACAGGTATAATTTCGACATGTTTGAACCCAGGTTCAGAGTTACCATTAAGTAGCTGGACACAAATAGTGACCTGTGTTCCGTACACAGGTAAAATGGCTTGCCGCACTTATGAAGTCCAGTGTAATGGTGCTTGAGTTTGTAGGGCCACCTCTGCTCATGCAGGGGTGCCCTCACACACAGGTACCTGCACCCTGCTCTCTGGGCTAGGAGGGCCTGCCAAAGGGTGACTTACAGTGACCTGGTGCAGTGACCTGTTGTGAAAGGGTGCAGGCACCTTTTCACACAGCCTGCATTGGCAGGCCTCCAGACACATTTTTCATAGGCTCCCATGGGTGGCATAATAAATGCTGCAGCCCATGGGGAACCCCTGGTGCCCCAATGCCCTGGGTACCTAAGTACCATATACCAGGGACTTATATGGGGGCACCAGTATACCGATTGTGGGGTGTGCTGAGCCCTATGCAACCAAATTTTGAGAGACAGCAGAGTCACTGGGGTCCTGGTTAGCAGGATTCCAGTGAACACAGTCAAAACACAGTGACAGCAGGCAAAAAGTGGCGGTAACCATGTCAAAAAAGAGGGTACTTTTCTACACTGTGCTACACTGCTGACTTTCTTCATCCACCGTCGACCTGGTCCTACATCCACAGAAAGGTGGGTAATGGCTCCTGCCACAGCAGGACAATCTATCACGAACTGGACTTGGTCTCTCTCCTTTGCAGGTCCTCCTCTGTCAGGATCCACCTTTGGTTTCTTCCAGTCTTGTCTGGGTCTTGCACAGACCTTTTCCAAAGTCCTTCTGTTGGTTTTGGGGAAACCAGGTACTTACCTCTTCTCTCCTCGTTGCTGGGAGCACCCTGGTTCTTACCACCTGGGGCTCCCAGTCCTCCAGCTCCCATCTACTGATTCCACTTCCTTGGGTGGGGGACTGCCTTTCACATTCCACTTTTTTAGTATATGGTTTGGCTGTCCCCTAGGGCACTCACTATTTGCTATTGCTTTTACTATTGCCTATTGCTTTCTATGCTATTTCCTGATTGCTAATGAGTATATAATAGTGCCTACAATTCCCTAATAGGGGATACCTGGACCTGGTATAAGGTGATAACACCATAGGTGCTCACCACACTCCAGGCCAGCTTCCAACACCCCCTGCAAAAGCTAACTACCCTTGCATGGTTGTTGGCAGGGCCAACAGGCTGGCGGTGCAATTTTGGGAATTACGACCACGGCACGCACCGCTGCGTTGATCACAGCAGTTGTAAACCTCCAGGGCAGCGCTGCTTGCACCGCTGCCCAGGGGATTACGAGTCCCCCTCCCGCCAGCCTTTTCATGGCAGTAGCAACCGCCATGAAAAGGCTGGCAGAAAGGGGAGTCGCGGGGCCCCCTGGCACAGCCCCATGAAGCTTTTCCCTATCTGCATAGCAGACAGTGAAAAGCGTGACAGG